>NC_080672.1:112439603-112761437 GCF_030247195.1 Topomyia yanbarensis | reverse complement strand
AAAAAATATTGATATTTGTTTTGACCGAATTTTCAGCAAGAATGTTCTTCGCCAAGTTTAAAAGGTTGCAAGAATATTATAAACACTTTTTTCCAGAACATTTAAAAGCAATTTGTACTCTAAAGCCCACAGAAAAATAAAAAAAATATTTAAAACATAATTAGAACAGTTACGAAAACTGCTCATGAACAACAATTTTGCTAAAAAAATGGCTATTTTTCATAAATCGCATTTGCGGAAACTTTAGATGATTTTTTAGAAAGTTGATTTGTTCTACAAAAATGCTTCAAATATGCATATCTTCCATTCTAGGGTTGAGCACCATGACTTTTCGAACATCGTTTTTTGGGACAGTCTTATGGACATGTACTGACGTGGAAAGCGCAGTTCAAAGAGCTTTTATTCTATCATGCATCTTTCAATTAAATTTTGAGAAAGAAAATTAATCTTCGCAAACAAAGCAGTGAAATTAATCACATATTTCGGTGAAGTGAAATGTCTAGTCGAATTTGTTTAAAAAGAAAGGGAGAAAAAAAGGGCAATCGAAATTTTGAGGCTAGCATTTACATTTTTTTTTGTTTGTTTGCCGTATACCTCTACCCGCCCTCAATGCCAATCACCGATGCCAGAAAGATGACTCCACCATCTGGACCCTAGATATCGGCCCATCAATACCGGGATTAATGGCTTTACTTCCCTTCCGAAGGAAGACGTGATCACAGGTTTTTCTATACTCTCCGGGGTGAGTGTCGGTCATGTTTACCACTCAACCACCGGCGTTCAATATTTTACATAAACAAAATACATATCAGGAAATGTCAAATTTTTATTTTCAACTATAACATCAGTTCGATACGACTAATTTAACAAATTTGATTTAAGTTTAAGACAAGTCGATAACGCTTTACATAAATGAGGATTATAATTGCGATTTTATTAAATATGGTATGTCAGATTACAGTTAGTTTCCAGACAAGAAAATGAAAATGCTTGATATAAAATTCACTGGTAGATAAATTGTTCGGATACACCGTTTTATAGACGGTTCGTGGCAAACATTACGGTAATGATCCTTGTAATGATGGATGAAGAGAAAGAGCCAAATTTGTTAAGAGAGAATTTTGACGAAGCCCTGTGCAAAAAGACAACGTAATAGTACACGGTGTGATTCACCCTTCGCTACTCTGTTTCTCGATGAATCGTGCCGTGGAAGAAATTGTCAATATTCGAAATGTTGGAAAAACATGCATCAACTTCAGGCATAAGCATTGGAACAATGAAGTTGTTCAGTGTTTCTTTAAAATGATTCAGTTGATCAACGTAGTTGCTAAATGCTGACATAAAAATGCATATGAACGGCTCCAAACCCGATTGAGACTTTAATAAATATTAGGTTCTTATGCCGAATCACGATGTCTCATCTCTCAACAAAAAAAAATTAAGATCGAAAAAAATCATGAACTATATTATTATCCAGGCAAATCAAATCAAGTAAAATATAAATATCTCAACAAAAATGTTCATGGCTTTGAACGCCTGATATGTAGTTTTATAGAGCTCATAAAAAGTTTACCCTCGAGTACTTGAACTCCTCGTTATCAACCTTGCCAACCACTCAACACCCGAGCTCATATCAAGACACAAACGGAGTCATTTCGACGATCCAAATTTATTAAGTTCCAAATTACCTTTAAAATTCCGACTGGCGAATCTCTTCCTTCCGCAGCATCCGCTTCGTATTTGCACAAGCAGCAGCAAACTTTCCGGTTATCTCTTCAGAATACATTAATTATCCTTTCCATTATACACCTTTTCGCTGGAAAGCAACGGAAACCACATACAGACCGGCTCTGCACGGAAGTATAACCATGCCGCAAAAAGCACTTCACTGCACGTAATAGCGCACTTCTATTTCGCACACTTCGCGCGCCATCAGCCTCACATAAGGTAGTAATGATATGAAAAAAAAAATTAAAAAAAACTTGCAACAAACTTTTCGCGCCGCTTCTACCACCAACAACACCAACCGACGATCTTGTAGTAAGCTTCCTCAAACCACCGAATGCAATGTAGTAAATTTCACCTGTTTTTCCGCTGCGCTCTTGCTGGGTTTACTCCCACTTGTAAGCGGTTTATCAGCACTCTTTTATTTCTTCGTGATTTAATTCCCGACCGACCGACGGACCGAACGACCAAACCTTCGATCGTTACTCCACCGAGAGGATGTTCGCTTCAGTCTGTTGATTTAGGATATCGCCTCGAAGGCCTCCCACTTTTCTCACGCGATAAGAATAGGATGCACTTGCCCGGCGTGATGTAGTATTTTTCGTCCTCTATTATTCCTTCTTCTTCAGACACGGATAGTGGAAGAAAACCATTCACCCGAGCTAGCGTAGGTTCTTCGCCGGTAGGATTTCACCAACGGTGTCGAAAAACTGTCGAGCTGACACAGTTTCATTTCCGCCTGCTGCGACGGCGGTAGCGTAAACAGCCATAAATCTCCACTTCGATACACACCCGGAGACTGTTTCACCTGTTTATGTGCGACCATTAATCTAGTCCATCTGCAGTGGGATGGACACTGCAGATTTTCCTGTTCCGTTTCCGCGAACAAAGCAGCACTAATCTAAACTAATGGTCCGAAATAAAGCTGGTCCGGCCAAAAGTGGGACCCGGTTTCATTCCCACGCTCCCGTGAACGCAACGATGCACGATTATACCGAGTCACATTGATCTACGTGCGGGAGGGATACCGGAAAATATGAAACACACATGGTCCCCCTTCTTCTGAGACAGACCGGTTGAGGAATGTGAAAGGATGAGAAATTCCTTCGCATTTTATCACATTACTTTACACACCAGGTAGCAATTTCAGTTCGTTGTTCTTTGCTCTCCGCTAAAGTTCCCGAATTATGACAACGCTTTTAGTCACTCTCGTAGACAGGAAATTCGGTACCAACTCTTCAATCAGTGTCGCAAAAACACTGAAATTGAACGTGAAACTCTCGCTCTCTATGCCACTGGCTGGCTGGCTGGCTGGTTGGCCCCAATTTTCCTCTGACTGCAGCGAAGGGGTGGAAACACACCCGGAAAATTTTTCACCTCCCGAACTTTTCACCGAGACGTCGGATGGATAGGTACAACGCGAAGAGAGTGTTTGAATTTTGTTCGGAATAGCTACACTTTGACGTTTTATACTACCCCACCGGACGGTTAGTCAACGTTACACACACAAAACTCCGTATCGGACTCTTCGAAACCCGGGAAAATTGATAGAATGTATTGTTCTATGCTCTAATCGACGTCGCAACTGTGTACACAAATGTGGGACAGTCGAATGTTTCCGCCCTAGTCGAAAAGGGTTAACCGGTAACGATGCAGGGATCTCACTAGAACGCGTCTGAACTCGATCTCGGTCGGCTTTTGACTGAGTAGATTCCTGCTATCTGACAGACTAGCACACTGCACCGAACACCGAGCTACGAGCGGGAGGCAGCAGTCGAGACAAGGGAGATTGTGTTTCATTTTTTTGTTCCTTCTTCCTGGTTTGTGCTACTCGCTGCTTCCTGCTGGAAAACTGGCACTTTTCCCCCGCATAGGACAGAGTCGAACTAAGGTGAGAGCAAGAGTGTCCTTTTGCCGGATTCGCCAAATCGGAGAATGAGTAATACGTTACGGCGTGGGAGAGTGCGAGAGTCTGTGGTGCACAGCGATTGCATTCCAATCATGACCCACCCACCGCACGGCAGTAGAACGCTTTTAGTGAGAATGAGTGCTACGAAGTCAGGGAGCATCAACATAAAAACAGCGAATACGGCAGCATAACAGACAATTTATTCGGCACTGTTCAGGGATGCCAGGTGCAGAGATTAATTTATGTTTCACAGATGTTCAAGGTGTGGCACAAATCTTGGTATTCGAAAATATAAACCTGGCCAATACTAAATATATAGTTAAAATCTAGAAAGCCGAGAAGAGGCCTTTCTGTTAATTTATTTTCAACCCAATAAGAATCAAAAATGCATGCAAACTTCCTATTTAAATTAAATATCCGAGTCAGAGCTGATCGGTAATATGCGCAGACGAAAATTTCTGTTTCTGTTTTCTAATATTCTAATATAATTCGGCGATCAAGCGTATTATTGCGTTGTTAGCATTTCCACATTGGATAACTATGATATGAATGGTGGCTAGACAGGGTTGGGGGATAAAATTGTGTAGCATGCAGAAAAAGTGTAACCCATGTGTAAACAAATAAATACTAAAAAAATTATTTTTCAAATGATTAATATTTAAGGAACCTATTCTTTATTAATTGGTTTGTACGCAGGTCACTTCAGTTTGATTCTCAACCATACACAAAGGGTTGGAAAATTTCTTATAGAGATTTTTATAACTTGATAAAACAGTCGATAAAGAAGAAAACTTCTACAATCGAAATAAAAAAAGTTATTCTATAAATCAAATATCAAATCTAGTAGAATTCACTTAGATAGAAACCATTCTCTGAACACAAAGCAAAATTTGATAAGGTTAAATGCACATGGAGTAAAAATTTATTGAAGATGTCCCTTTTTTGATTTTGTAGAATGAGAAAATCAGAATCATAAATACAAGAACTACACTCATAAGAGGCAAAATGGTGCAATAAATTATTTAAAAAAAATGGGTGGGTAATATTCGGGCCATAACCGGTTTGTCGTGACTGTACTTAGAGCTGATAATTGAAATCGTACAGCAACCCGTACACAATGAATAGTGTGGCCAATACCCAACACTACTCAAAGTGTAATGCATCAAAATCGATTGATAAAACAACCGACCGATGCACAGAGGAGTAACGGGGGTCGTAACCTGGCCAAAATTATTTTCTGCTGCTATTGCTGTTATTATGCATTAATATTAACTAAAAATAGACAATAACTAGATTTTGGAACAATTTGGCACATATCCACCTACCAGTGCAAAGGTCAATTTTCTATATCCTTTCGAATACTAGTAATTTCGAGGAGATCTTTGTGAATACATTTGTTTTTCTAGTTGTATAGACAAATGATCAGTGAAAAAAGGAGAGGGGAAGGAACGACTGTGTAGCTTTTCATAGGGATACATTTTTCCAAACATAGTATTTGGCCCTACAGTATTTTGGTGTACCTCAAATTAGTAAAAATTTCTATATTTTCAAATCGCTTGGAATTTGTGGATCGGACAAGTCCGGAAGAGTTCTTTTGTTTTTTGGATAGCTGGAATCTTGTATTGTAATTCTGCTTCAGAAACATAGCCGGATCTCGGCGATTAATATAACTTTTTTTTCATTCAAATTTGGAATAAAATGTTTAAAAACGTATTTTTGAAAGTTGGAGCAATGCACAGTAACACCACTATTTTCAGTTAATTTTAGGCTTAAATTGTACAAATGGTTGTGTTCAACTACTTTTGTAATAATATTGTCTTATTTAATACAGTCATCATCACTAGAAAGCGATATTGCTGGATATATAATGAAAATGATTAAAAAAAAAACCTTAAAATATCACCATTTCGCATCCATGCAAAAATTCTTTAATAATTTTTGACATACTCCTAATTTTAATACATTATTCAGTAGGCTTCCAGGTATGTAAAAAAAATATAACGAAACTAAAAATCGAGAAAAAAAATTATTTTGGTTATTGGCCAGGAATTTGTTCTAGTTACTCCTCTGTGCGCTGCTACATGCTACATAAATTACACGTAAAGCTCCATTCTTATTGTTCGACTATCGATCAAGGAATGTGTGACAGAAATACATGCGGTACTTATATAACTTCCCAATATTCGAATGGGTCTCTTAGGCACTCTATATTGAAGGCTTTGTCTGAAATAGACTGGTAAATTACCTTTTTTCCAAAAGATCTTCTGAAAATCATTTTCGCGTTTTTTTTCAATTCGTTTATTTGACACGGCTTTGGTGGTGGTCAGCTACTTTCGTCTGCGTCCATTATGACCTATTTTATAAGGCGTTTCATCAACAGTGCTATCTTTGAAAATGAACTATCTTGGCTATGCAACTAATTTCCCTGATCTCATTTTATTGCAAATAATTAAGTAGGTTTTATTTTATTATATTCAGAATTGCACATATTTTGTCGTATGTAATTTTAAATGTTCTTTAATTTGATGGCATTGTAAGGGTACACGTATCCCCCCGTTGATGCTAATCGAGCTGACATTTCTTTGGACTGATCAAACTAATTTCTTTGTTCGTTTAGTGTTTATTTGACCAACTAGGAAACTAATCCACGGGGCATTCAACGTGCGTGGGGAACACGCATGGTCTTGTCTGAGTGAAATGATGACTGTTGATTCATATATTAGGGGTTGAGAATTGGCAATTCGTGAGAAGAATCAGAAGCTATTTACCAATTTTCAGCAGTTTTATCAGCACGAAGAATATATGGTCGGTGTTGGGTCAGACCGGACTAAGTCGCAAAACCTTAAAAATAAGATAATCATAGCACTGGATAAATAATTTCTTCAGCTACATTCGACTTTTAGCTGATTTGAAATATGTTATAATAAGCAATAATTATAGCAGAAATTAATTTGAAATTACAATGTAAAGGATGCTGCGATTCAAGCTTTAAACTCGTTTTTCTTGAAATCAATACAATGTCATTTAGTCCGGTCTGATTTAGCACCGATCATATGTTTTATTGTCATATCCATTGACTTGTCTCATTAATTAATTTAATGAAATCATATTAATTTATTGTTCATATTGTATCGAACTGAATGTTATGTTAACTATATTTCTTCACGAGTATAAAGATATTCTAGCTTCAGTATTCACGTAAAAGGTAAGAGGTTACTTTCTTTTCATTCTTATTGTCTCCAATCTTGTTCTAGTAATAAGTGTAAAAATTAACGTCATCGGTTGAATATTCGATATAGAAAGCTAGTCGTTTCAGGTATTTCGGTAATGTTTATTTTATACCGTTTAAAATGCGCTTCAGTTAGCTTATCAACGCGCGCGCGAATAATGATAGCATAAGAATCGGCACCTTATTAAATTATTCGTGGAGAATGAAAAAAAAATATCTCGAAACACTAAAGGTAATCGCTTTTCATGGTATTGTATTGTTTTTAGAATGTCTTATGAGAGTTGCATAGATTGTATCACTTATCAAGGTGAATCCAGATTTGTGTGACTCTTCACCTCATCATACTAACAAAAAGTCCTTCCCGTGGCAAACGTGGAGATGCAGAGGTATACACGGTCTCCATAACAACGATTGCTGCACTAACATTCCTTTCCTTCCCCGATGACTGTAAGGACGTGACCGGTGCGGTTATTGACATTGCAAAGTATAGTACTCTCGAAACGTGCACATTGAGAATGAATAGCTACTCCCAGGCCCCATTCTTTGATTCGCTGTGCAATTTCGCTCGTTCTGGTCAATCACGTAGAAGGAACCACGAGTTGTACGGTCATCATGCTCATGCTCAATTCGTTTATTTGACACGGCTCGTTGCGTGAGCTTAATGGAGCCGTGGGTCTTTTATTTATTTACAGGAAAATACATAACTAAAAGTAACATTTTAATGTGATTCCATTGAATCCTTCGCACGCAATTTTCGCAATTTGCGACTGGAGATTCGTTTCCTAGGCGGTGAAGCATGTCCGGCGTCGCCAGACAACACCTGAGGGTCATTCACTGTGCTACCTTGATCGTCTCTTTCGGCCATAGTATCATCATTGCTGCCATCTTGAAGGTTTCGGTCGATAATTATGTTATGCTTCTTCGTTTTGCTGGCTGCGGTCGTGAAGATTTCATCCTTGTTGACTGCATTTTGATTGGCGGTGATGTTTGTTGCTACTGGAGTACTAGATGTAGTCGTTGTGGGTTGAATAATTGTTTGTTGTTTAACCGTCACTACTGGTTGGTTGATTGAGCTGAAGGTTGAGCTGTGGGCGTTGAAGTCTGGATGGTTTTGTTGGTTGAAGGTGATGTTTTCTTCTTATGGGTTTCCACGTACGGTTTTCCATAATGTGCAGATTGTTCACAAAATTGACACGTGGCAGTTTGATGGTCATATGTGCACAGGGTGGACTGTGCATAGAGAATGCCATGTTCCAGGGTCACAAAAGAAGGCATGGGGCATTTTCGTCGCATTTTTACCACCCGAACACCGTTAGAAATGTCGGGGAAGAAATTCCTCCAAACGTCAGTCTTAATGGAAACCACTTCGCCATATTGCGATATGAATCTGCGAATTGCTCTATCAGATGTACCAGGAGACAAATCATGTAGTTTAACATCGACTGCATTGTCCTCCATATAGACGGGGACCTTGACCTTAACGTTATCATGTTCTATGAAGTGACACATATTGTTGCTATAGACAAATTGATCTAGTGAGACTGTAGCGATCACGTGTATCAGAAGTCAAAATAACTTCCAAATTCGGTAACCCAAGTTCCCTGTTGCAAATATGTGTTCACTTCTTCCATTCCGTAGGAGGAAGAATGAACACTAGGCGGCTAAAACGTACTATCCGCTCGCGCACGCACGTTTTTCTCTTTCCCAATCTGTCTCACGATTGCACAAACTAGAGCAAGTGGTTGAGTTTCGGTCGCCGAACGGACCTCGTTGTCGTTGTCTTATCAACCGCCCGAGCAGTAAAAACTATGTGAACGCAAGTGAGGGTATTGGCGCGTAATGGTATGATGCAAATGTTTCGAGAGGGAATGAGATAGCGATTTAGAATCAATTGTCCAAGAAGTTCGTTTTTCGAAATACGAGTTTTACTTCGGTAAAATTACGTACTTCCGGGTATCTAGAACCAAAAATCGTTTATCTGAGGGTTTTAGGAATAGCTTCTCATCCATTTCAATCTAGACCGTGAAAGAGGTTAGAGTGCGTGTTTTTTGATTTTGTCCCGCGGTGTGTCGAAAGGTTTGTCCAGTTAAAATATGAGATGTCTTTAAAATTTAGTAATTTTTTTGCTATTAGGTGTTGCGTTAAAGTCTAGAAGTAGGAAGTGCGGATAATTCGTGTGCGTTTGCTGAAAGTACAAAAAAGGTAAATTACAATTGTGCTCATAAAAAGAGAGACAATGCGTTCACGGTATCGGTAGCCGTGCGACGGCTTTTATTCTACCGTTTAGATTGGCACTATTCATCGGCCCGCCACACCGCCCTTCGCCCACCGACGCGCTCAAGACCCACACGCTAGTTTGGGATATTCTGGCGCTGCAACCGAAAAGCCAGAAGTGCGACGATTCATCAAACGTTTGCACAGCAAAGTTTAACGTCACGACCATCCGGTGTGCACGTATTTTGTTGCTGGCAGCTTGTCCGGCGTTCCGACACTGCCAGCAGTTATCCATCCTGTACGCAGAGAAACATCTGTAATCGTCCGGTACATCCTTAATCGCCGCCTGCGCAGATTCATCACCGCCGGTGTAGATTAATCGCCGCCACCGCATCGCCGCATCAGGACAGTCATCGCAGTAGTGCGAATGTGAGTGGGCAAACAACGAAAAAGACTGTAAGTACACCTACCACAAAATCCATGCGCATGGTGAAAGTTTAGCCGATACACGCACCCGGCAAACTAAAGTTCGGCAACATTATGGCACGTTAGCCCGATAGGAAATAGCGATCGCTCATCCGCACACAGTAGGGAACAGAAAGAATATAGGCAACACCGTAGAAAAATCCTAGGTTAAGTTTATGAAAATGCTAGAGAATTAAAATATACCTAATTATGTTAATTGTTGTTTCGGTAAATCATGTTGAGGTTAAAACTGTTGTGGTAGTCATGTTCCCATAGAGTTTACTGATTTGAAGAGGTATCTCATGTTTCGCGTCGTGTTAGTTTTGTAGTTTTTTGTGATCTTTACTCCAAGTGGGCTACTTGGGAATCTTAGCCCCACCACTCGAGTCTCTTTTCAGTTTAGTTATTTGGGTTTTTGAGGCATTCTTCCAGTGATGAGACAATACGAGTGGTGTTCTTAGGTATTTTGGGATAGGAAGGCGAACTTCTCTGGGTTTATTCGGGTAATTTGATGCATGAAACGGAGTACCTCTCGATTCAGTTGCGTCTGCTAGGTCGTTCCTCTAAACCTTCACTATATCGACCCGCCCTGAGGCTGGGTTTCTGGTCGGGCAACCCTAAAGCACGACAAGTGGTCCTCGAAAGAGGTGGCGCTTAAGCCATTTGTTCGGAAAGGTGGACGATTGGGCAGATTGAATCCGTAGCAACGTCGTGCGCGCTACATTTTGGCGCCCAACGTGGGGCCACGTTATTGGGAAATTTCTGGAAGTTAAAGTTTTTCTGGAGTAGGTTTTCGTTTAGGTAAATGATACGGTTCAAGATTTTTCTTTCTTTTGCGAATTCAAATGCTAGGCTATATTACTGGATATATGAAAGTTTATTCTTCATTGGTTTTTCCTACCGCTATTTTTAAATTTATGGTACAGTTCGGATACTTGAGTGTTGTGAAAGTCTTAGTTATAGTTTGTGTTTAGTTGTTCGGATATTTTGTGTTACAGTGTTTTTAGTTTATGGGAAGTTCTAACGTCCATTATGGAAAACAAATTTCCCAATGCATATCACCTGACAAATGATGAGGTGGATTACGAATTGGTAATTCGGGGTAGGATAGCGGAGACTAAATGGGGTCTGGAGGCCAAATGTCAAATTTTGGGGAAACTGTTTCGAAACGATGCCCGAAAGAAACGCGAATATTCTTCCCCAAACACAATTTACGAAGAATACGACTATACTAGGGTGAAAGTGGACTTTTTCGGGAGGAAGTTGGATCGATGTTATGATGAAAGGGTTGTTTCTCGCCTCAAGCATTACTCGATGAGAGTAGCTAGAAGCAAAACACCCGATGAAGCGTCGGTAAGGATGCGAAATGAGCTGACTAACTTCATTCGCTCAATATTAGACAGGTCTAATGGGAAACGGGGTCCAGTTGGGCAGAGTAGGGACGTGTTTCCAGAAAACCGCAAAGGGCCATTACACAACGCTTATGCAGTTTTCGACAGGCCAAAGTGCGAAGAATGGGAAGGTAGGAACGATTCGCAGTCAGAACCTTTGTTCTCCAGATCGCTTAGTCGGTCCGCAGAAGAGTTTCCTCTCCAACTTAGTCCTGAGCAGGCATTGTTAGACCGAATATCTGAGCTAGAGAAGGAGATCGCAGCAGTGAATGAAGCCAATCAGCAGAAATCGAACACCTCTTACGAGTATGACACGGACGATACTCTATTCGATAAGCCCTTCTATGGAGAAAGTACATTAACCGAATCGAAACACAGTAGTTGGGGTCAAACTTTCGAAAGGGACGGGTTGACCAATCGTCGGTTTGAAGATCATGGTGGGGATAGCCGATCGTACGAGATTGCGAGCGATGAAAAGCGAATAAACCGCTTTTCTGAAGTGTTTAGCCAGAACTGTAAAAGCGGTCGGTTAGAGCGGCGTTTGCCATGTAATAACGACGATCGTGTAGATAGGGAACGTTTGTTATATAACTTTAGTTCAGAGGAAGTCGACGATGACCATTGCTATGAAATACGGGACCCAACTAACATCCAGGTACCAGATTGTCCATCTCCATCTTTTTACGAGAGCTCGTGGGAGACGAATCATGAAGGGGGATATTCGGGATCGTCGTATTGTGATGCCGATGAATTAGATCGCGCTCGGAATCAGTACGACGATGATCGGGAGTCGTGTAGGTCTTTGAATACTAACGTAATCGAGCCAATTCGATTGGATACAGTGCTAAATGAAGAAGGCAGTACCGATGAGCATAGTCCCAATGATGAACTATGTAAGACTGGGTTGACTGATGGTTCTACGAAGTTTGGAGGACGGGAAATCTACTCGTGTATCGATAAGATATTAAACAATGTAGCTATTCCCGTGATAGACCTTAGGCTCAGCGATAGTTTAGACATCAAGGAGACATGGGACGGTTTGATGTTAGGAATTAGTCCGGTTCCAAGTGAGGGTAGTAACCGTATTGCTCACTTAATCCTTACTTCAGGATCGAAAGTAGAGGAAAACGGTTTTTGCGGGATAGTCGGCAAAAATTCGGGGAAAAGCGGCAAAGAATCTTGCGAAGGGTTGTCTGTACCCTCGAAGTGTGAAACTGCCGAATCGCAAAACACATTACTGGAGAATGCGAAGATCGATCGAGATGTTGAGAAACAGGGCAGAATTCCGTCGTTAGTCACGAGCGAGTCGTGTCCAATACGACGACGAAGGGTTTTGGTTTCAGATGGTCGTGCATATTGCCGACTTCGAGATTCACTCGTCACTGAGGATGTTCAGTCGAGAAACCAGAAAAGGTTCTACAAAAAAACTGGCTATGTTAACTATAATACCTACTCTGTGAAAGAAGGGATTCCTGCGAACAATTTGGAGCAATCGGGCAAGGGAAAATTGTATGTTTCGGTGTTAGCATTTAAATACGTGCTGGCTGATGCAAAGTGGGTTAAGGGAGCACATTGCTACGACATTGAGGATTTGAGTGGGAAACGGCCTACGATACTCAACTTCAAATACCGCAGAAAACTCTACCCACCCAATTCCTCCCTCTCTCTCACTTAAGAGAATTAAAACAATTCGAGCTATGTATCTCTCATTTGTTGAGTAGAGACAATTGCACCATGATGCGAAAGCTCTGGTTGCGGAAAATACTGTTCCACCGTTTGTAAGGCTCTGCACTGTTCTTAGCACAGCTGCAGCTCCCACAACAACTTTAATTTACTGGGGGATCCTTGCGAAAGCTCAAGAGGCCTTACAAATCTGGTTGGAAACAGTTAATTTGATTTCGGGAAATAAGCTTCGTTCCCCCTCACTAGTTACTACTGCACGTATAGCTATCCCCTCGACCAGAAGTCAGAGAGAGTTCACGGCGCAAGCCTGAACGATGATCTACCAAACCAGAAACTCCGAGCCAAAGTGGCGTTGAAGAGGAGTACCAGTAATGGGAAACACATCGCGAGTCCAAGACTGGGGATGCTTGGATGATGACCGTGCAAGACTCGGAGGACTTTCCTGTGTAAGGTCGATGACGAGCAAACCCGAGTGAATCGAGCTGGCAGTATCAACTAGGAAGAGGGAAAGTTGCGTATTTTTCAAAAGGGAATCCACGAGGAACATTATTCGAACAGGTTGGCCTGCCTGTCGAGAGAGGAGTCGATATCTTCCCCGGGGCCGAGACTAAGACGAATAGGGTGTTGTGCTAATCACAATCACCCACCCTCCCCCGTATTGCTGTAAATAATTCCCGTTCGGATTAACTGATGTTAGTGTTTTTACAACTACATCGAGTCTTATGAACTAAATTAATACCTAACGCTAACATATATTGAAATTTACCTGCTACTTATGTCTATATTATTAGTATGGAATTATTTCATGTTTTTTGTAAAATTTCATGTTCATATTTTTGTTATTTATATGCGTGCAAATTATTCAAGTATTTAGTTATCTGTGTATTATTTATTTATGAAATATTTATTTGTTTATTTATTTCATGTTATTTGTTTAGTGTTTATTTATTTATTTTTGCGTTATTTATTTATTTATTTAATTTTTTTGCTATTGATTTATTTATTTAATGTTTATTTGGAGTTATGGGGTAATTTTTATGGCAACTTTTGGCCAGTAATTTTGGATGGAAATATGGTCCTTGTTGCTGTCCGGTTGCTCCTAAAAAGTAAACCTACCATTAGATTCTGTTCAAAAAACTTACCTTCAATCGGAATCCAACTTTCCTTCTCGAAGTCCGCTGGTTTCTTCAAAACCAGTTTCCGTATGGTATATTCCAGTGGGGTGGGTAGGCCGTCGACACCCATCCATCTCCCTAGAAACTACCTAGAAAAATACAAATAAAATCGAAGTTAGCTTACCATTTCCATAATCCACCGTTTGTCGGCCAGGATTGGCCAACAATTCCATGAAATACCTAGAATATAAAAAAAACGCGAACACGAAATCCTAACAGCACAATCTCGATCAAATATTTACATTTTGTTTTGACGTTTCTTATCGCGACCGTATTGGTGGTTCAATGTGTGCGTGATATGAGTGAAAATTTTGGAGCTTTCATAGGGTTGCCAACTTTTTACCTACACTTTCGTTAAGTTTTGTGTGGCCGAAATATTTCGGCGTTAGAAACATGATGTAAAGTGGGATTAGGGTAATGTAGGGTATGTTGTTTCAGTGTGTGTGATCATGTGGTCGGAAACATTCCGGCGTTGAAAACGCAGCTGAAATGAGGTGATGAAGTTTCTTGGGGAATTATTTTGGCAGATTTCTCACTGGCCGATGCATTTCGGCGTTAGAGTTACTGCTAGGGATACGGATATGAGGTTATTGCGTTTTGTCGTTTCGAGATTTTTTGACCAAGAAATATTTGGGGTTTTCTCGGAAGACAAAACTGTGCGGTAAATTGGATGTAGGGATACCTTTCCATTGAATTGGAGTAGTCCCGAAATCTGATGAGCCTGTTATTGTGTGATATGGAGTTATGCGTTTTGTCCATTTGAGAGTGTTGACCAAGGAATTTATTGGGGTTCTCTCAAAGGCAAAACAGTGCGGTGAGTTTAACGTAGGGATACCTTTCCATTAGATTGGAGTAGTCCCGAGGTTGAATGAACCTGTTATTTAAGGTTTCGTTATGTGTGTCATTGAGGTTTAATGTTTGTATTGTATGGGGTTAAGCTTGATCTTGAATTGAGAAATTTTAGATTCAATGCTATTTTGGGAATTTTGTATGTGCTTGAGTGTTTGATGTTTGAACCGCCAACCAGGAAACGAAAGAGATGTCAGACCCACTCAGTATTTCTGTACGATATATGAACTGATCATTTGTAAATAATTTGTATATAGTAATCTTAAGTTACTATATGGTGATTGCTTGTAATGTGTAAGTCTTCAACGTGTTATTTCTTCTTCTTAACAGTTTACCGTTACGAAAATTTGGTTTTACTCCTTCAACCAAATTTTCGTAAAATAAGCTGGGGTGTTATGTAGCGATCACGTGTATCAGAAGTCAAAATAACTTCCAAATTCGGTAACCCAAGTTCCCTGTTGCAAATATGTGTTCACTTCTTCCATTCCGTAGGAGGAAGAATGAACACTAGGCGGCTAAAACGTACTATCCGCTCGCGCACGCACGTTTTTCTCTTTCCCAATCTGTCTCACGATTGCACAAACTAGAGCAAGTGGTTGAGTTTCGGTCGCCGAACGGACCTCGTTGTCGTTGTCTTATCAACCGCCCGAGCAGTAAAAACTATGTGAACGCAAGTGAGGGTATTGGCGCGTAATGGTATGATGCAAATGTTTCGAGAGGGAATGAGATAGCGATTTAGAATCAATTGTCCAAGAAGTTCGTTTTTCGAAATACGAGTTTTACTTCGGTAAAATTACGTACTTCCGGGTATCTAGAACCAAAAATCGTTTATCTGAGGGTTTTAGGAATAGCTTCTCATCCATTTCAATCTAGACCGTGAAAGAGGTTAGAGTGCGTGTTTTTTGATTTTGTCCCGCGGTGTGTCGAAAGGTTTGTCCAGTTAAAATATGAGATGTCTTTAAAATTTAGTAATTTTTTTGCTATTAGGTGTTGCGTTAAAGTCTAGAAGTAGGAAGTGCGGATAATTCGTGTGCGTTTGCTGAAAGTACAAAAAAGGTAAATTACAATTGTGCTCATAAAAAGAGAGACAATGCGTTCACGGTATCGGTAGCCGTGCGACGGCTTTTATTCTACCGTTTAGATTGGCACTATTCATCGGCCCGCCACACCGCCCTTCGCCCACCGACGCGCTCAAGACCCACACGCTAGTTTGGGATATTCTGGCGCTGCAACCGAAAAGCCAGAAGTGCGACGATTCATCAAACGTTTGCACAGCAAAGTTTAACGTCACGACCATCCGGTGTGCACGTATTTTGTTGCTGGCAGCTTGTCCGGCGTTCCGACACTGCCAGCAGTTATCCATCCTGTACGCAGAGGAACATCTGTAATCGTCCGGTACATCCTTAATCGCCGCCTGCGCAGATTCATCACCGCCGGTGTAGATTAATCGCCGCCACCGCATCGCCGCATCAGGACAGTCATCGCAGTAGTGCGAATGTGAGTGGGCAAACAACGAAAAAGACTGTAAGTACACCTACCACAAAATCCATGCGCATGGTGAAAGTTTAGCCGATACACGCACCCGGCAAACTAAAGTTCGGCAACATTATGGCACGTTAGCCCGATAGGAAATAGCGATCGCTCATCCGCACACAGTAGGGAACAGAAAGAATATAGGCAACACCGTAGAAAAATCCTAGGTTAAGTTTATGAAAATGCTAGAGAATTAAAATATACCTAATTATGTTAATTGTTGTTTCGGTAAATCATGTTGAGGTTAAAACTGTTGTGGTAGTCATGTTCCCATAGAGTTTACTGATTTGAAGAGGTATCTCATGTTTCGCGTCGTGTTAGTTTTGTAGTTTTTTGTGATCTTTACTCCAAGTGGGCTACTTGGGAATCTTAGCCCCACCACTCGAGTCTCTTTTCAGTTTAGTTATTTGGGTTTTGAGGCATTCTTCCAGTGATGAGACAATACGAGTGGTGTTCTTAGGTATTTTGGGATAGGAAGGCGAACTTCTCTGGGTTTATTCGGGTAATTTGATGCATGAAACGGAGTACCTCTCGATTCAGTTGCGTCTGCTAGGTCGTTCCTCTAAACCTTCACTATATCGACCCGCCCTGAGGCTGGGTTTCTGGTCGGGCAACCCTAAAGCACGACAAGTGGTCCTCGAAAGAGGTGGCGCTTAAGCCATTTGTTCGGAAAGGTGGACGATTGGGCAGATTGAATCCGTAGCAACGTCGTGCGCGCTACAAGACACGAGCACTGAACTGCACCAGTACCACATTGCGAACATGATGGAATTGAACGAGTCCAATATATTATCTGCCAATACACATTTTCTCCTGTAACAAAGTTCCACTTCCCGCACGGGCGGGCGAAAACCACATGTCTTGAAGTCAATGACCGCTGTGAAACAACGCTTCCATGTGAACTTATCGTACTCAGGCAGAGACATCTCGACCGACAAAATGCATACAATACTCACTATAAAAATAACGGTGCTTTATTTGTATAGGGTGCACAAACCGAACGCGAAGGGGAGCTGCTTTGAACGTGACCACTATCGTTGGTGGCTGGAAACAGACTGAGTTTTTGCATTGTTTGTAGAAGTCATACAAACTTCTAAATTTAATATAAAATTGGTGATCACTATTTCAACTGATAATTGTAATTGTGGTATATCTCGATTCAATATAACTAAAACTACTAACCTTCCAAGCTTCCTTTCCTGTGTAATTGAATACTGAAAATAACAAACGGCAAAAGTAAGAATCGAAAAATCCTCGTTTTGATAATTTAAATATTTTCAAAAAATCCTGCGATGGTGTTCTAGGTTTTAAAAAACTGTCAAAGAGCGATGAGTGGCAAATCAAAAGAAGCTTCGAGAGATAAAATCTACAAAAATCACTAAATTGTTAAATTAGTTATGGCATTTACGCAGCATCCGACACTAACTTAGTAACAGGACTAAGCTAGAGCCAGCTTAATGCTAGCTCTAAAAACGAAAACACTATTTGCAAACCCCTAGTCCTGTGTGGATTTCTGAATAAGCTGATGAAAATTAATGAAATCGAAACTTGGTTTGACTTAACAAGCCAATACAATGTGCTATAATTCTCCTTAGTGGAGAAAAATTGAGAAAAACTATCTAAGGAGAAATATAGCACAGTGCATATTGCATTAGCTTGCTAAGCCGAACCAAGTTTCGATTTCATAGATTCTCATTAGCTTAATCAGAACTCTTTTTTTGTGGGACGTCACGTAGGACTAGGAGCTTGCTCAGAAACACAAACAGTGTTTTCGTTTCTGGAGCTCATTCCGGTGCTAGCTTAGTCATGTCACTAAGTTATTGCCGGGTTCTGATGAGACGAAGTCGAAACGCAAATTCCATAACTAAACTCAGTATAGCCTGATCAGCGATGAGAAGTCTGAGTTCAGTAAAGGTCTATGGCGCCAGGACACAAAATACGTGATCAGGCGAAGAAATTGAACTCGTTCCTCATCAAGCTATTGAAAGTGTATCAAGTTGATTCAGTAGTCACGAGGTTCTCGTGGCAGATGTAGAAGACAACACTGCAGCCCAGAAGTGAGAAGAACGTTTCGTGCTATAAAACGCTCCATATATGAGAAGTGTATTCCTTCAGCCCCGTTCGGAATTGTTTGGCGCTGAACCCCCTCTGTAGGAAGGCAATCGAAAGAATACCTTTTACTTGGACGACCTTAAAAACTGACTTGACGGAACAGCTAGATGTAGTCATTAAATTAATCGAAAGAATCAGTGGCGACATCAGCAATGAGTTTGACCTACAGAAATACCGATCTTTTCAGCTGTTATCAGAACAATCATTCAGCTAGGAGATCGACTAAGGTAAGATGATTCAGGAAATGGTTCGGGACGAATCGTTCAAGTATCCCAGCTGTTCCCAGAATTCTCAACTCCGAAATCAAGGATAATTCGTGATAAGTTCTTGAGTCCTGAGAACTATGTGTCAAATTTTTCCCTGAAAAAGAAGAATAAGGTTAGAGCAATCAATATGTTTGCTGTCCCCGTGTTGGCCTACAGTTTCAGTGTCATCAAATGGAGTCGAATTGACCCAGAGGATCTTAAGAATTGATCCTAATCGGCACCAGCCCGGCCCGAATGTAGATCTCAGCAGGAAAGAGAAGGAATGTTAGTCCAACACTTGTTTTTACTAGAGGCCGTATATATTACTTCGCACTCCACAAGTTTCACGGGAGAACGGAGATTGCTAGTAAGGATAAAGATTTGGAATTGTGCTTGAGTTCACACACGATTAAAAAGTTTAAGAGACTCTGGGTGCCAGCCACCAGGAGACCCATTAAGTGCTTAAAATATATCTTAGCTACGAATGGTGAGACTGAAATGGAAAGCAAGCAGGTTTATCATGAATAGATAAGTAGAATAATTTATTAATTTAATACAAAATAGAAAGTTTGAGGGATGCATTAAATGAAGTACAAAGAACCTTGTTATTGTCATTTTTTATGACAGAAGAGTATGAACCCAGTCGATTAATTTCTGGTTTTTGCTCCCAGATACCGCACTGACTCTAGGTTGTGATTGTTCGGGAGGAATCGCTGGATGTGCGTTTGACATCAAGAAATCATCAAGAAATAGTGCAAAACCAATATTTTTTATTTCTGGAATTCACTGCGAAATAATTGTGTATCTCGTCAATGCTGGGGACATTTACTTCGGTCAATCGCCTGAATAATTTCAAAATTGGCTTTTGAATATTGAGTACACGTCGAAGTCAATATACCGTATGGATTTTTTCGCGTCACATATTTTTGTCTATAAAAACAAAGACAATGCAACAAACAGTTTGATATAATTCAGAGATGTTGCCAACAGTTTGCCATTTTATGCAACGGGTTCTTTTTTACTAGATCTACCTAAATCAAAGCGGTAAAAAAAGAAAACTGAAATTATCGCCAACTAGCCCCGGTCTCCTCTACTATCAATTTCGTTTTGAGTCCTCGGATATTCCGGTACTACTGGCAATGAATGGGCTCTCAAATTGGCCAGAGCAGACGTAGAAGGTGCAGTTCAGAGCTTTCACCGGTCACTGCAAACTCAATTATTACATGGCTACTATTCAGGGCACTGAGTCATTTTCATGTGATCTTTGTGAATCCGACTACGGCACCTCGTATCATCTGATATGCAACTGCCAGCAGCAATGCAATTGTGATTTTGAATTATCGGGTGTTCTTACGGAGATAGCACTGTGTTTGGACGAGTGTAACGTTGCAATATAGGTTCTATAGTTTTGACTATAATACGGTAAAGGGCTTTAGGCTTTCTCGCTGGCGATTTGAACTACTTGTGAGTTCAACTTACCTGCTGTTTTTCCCACGCTTCCATGTCACTAAGTTAGTATCAGATTCTGATGAAACGCAAATTCGACAACTAATTAAGTTATACCTATAGTTTGTTCTCTTCACGCGCAAAGATAGTTTTAAACAATTTTTCGGTACCGTAGTTTCTATCTAAACTTTTCTCCCCTAATGAGAAATATAGCATTGAACAAAAAAACTACTGCACATTTGAGTATGCAGATTATCAATTGTGTAGAGATAATGAGGGATTTCTAAAATTCTGACTGAAATTCATATATTTTGGAAAATACACATGTTCATACTATATTTCCAAGATATAAGTTCGGGCCAGTAAAACGTCCCTAATAAAAATAAACTATACACGTACTATAACCCATATGGTAAAACTATTCTATATATAGTTTGGATAATATCCTGAACACATCGTTAAGCTATTTAGCCATAAGACTTTTATTAGGGATCAGCACTTGATTAGTTGTCAAAATCAACCACTTAAACCCATCGACAATATCCAATCGGCCCGGGCTCCCTATCGGAACACCCGTCCGAGTTACTAAATGAGTTACTCGACGTCACGAGAGAACGAGTGATAACTTAGTTCTAGCAGACCAGTCCATCTGCATCACCCACAGCTAACTCTAACTGAAACAGAGACCACTAACGATGTCCTTTAATTTGAGAAAAAAAACTTTTTCCGGAACACTCACTCACATCAATCTATCTTACTGGGTCTCGCGGAGTGAGTAACCCAGATGTTGAAGGTGAGTGGGTTATTTCCTGGTGATTGTCTGCGACTGCGCCGGGTCCCGGTAGCACAGTTTCTTAGAGAATCAAGCACTTTTATGCTCGCTTTCTCCACACGCACATGTTTACTCTCGAGTGAGCAACAACAGTACATCACAACAGAGAAAAACGAACAACGGTTTTCCTCGCTCCGACCGAACGACCGACCGACCGGGGGGAAACTGCTCCAGAAATGCTAAACAGCGAGCAAAATGGTATGCGATGCATTTTACCGAGACCGGTATGTGCAATGTGCATATTGTTGATGCTTTTGATGTTGGTGCCTTGGCTCCGGTTCCTTGACGGTTCTTGCTGTCAAACGGGGTGAGGGTGGAGTGAGCATTCATTCACCAGCGACTACAACCTTAGCCGGAGAGATCTCGCACTGCTCGCTCGGTATGATTGTGTTGATAGTCAGGAACCAAGAAGAGAACGCAGTTTCGGGTACAACTTTTTTTTAAAGGGGATGTGTTAGTAGAGCGATGGGCATTAGGGTGCCAATAAAAATAACCATAATTGTAATTGCCAGAATTACAATTAACCTGCTGGATATTTTTCAGACGCTTTTTAATTTTGATAGTTTTGGGGTGCGAAAATAATACTCGTTTGATTTCAAATTTTCCTTGGAGTCCTTTTCAAAGGTACACAAGGGAATGTAAAAGCTGATGGTTATCTTTTTCTCGCAAATTCATTCGCACCACAATGACCTACTCGGGGGCCTTATGCAGGATATGCCATAATATTATCTTGTATAACTAAGTTAATATTTATTATTTGTCAAAATATGTAGCTGAACTTAACTAGCTCATATTGATTCGGCCGCTCAACGATCCAGTTTCTACTGCAAATTTTTCAGTGGTCCAAAACCGACTAACTGGTTGTGCCCTAAAAATTTAAGCTGGAATAAAATAGATTAGTGTTTTCTTGAATGCGTGTCATACACCACTGAATCACGTGGAGAATTTTGACAATGCTGAATATTTAAAAAATGGTATACATACGATCAAAAGCTCGATTCAATCCACCCAACAGTGAGATGAGAAAAATGTATGTATACCACAGTTGGCTCTTTTATTAGTTTGCAAAATACGTGCGAAGTACGTACCTAACTAGAAAAGGAATTAACTGCATGAATAAAACCTCGAAAAAATTTACTAAATTATAGAATATCAATAGAATCAAATTTTAAAAATCAAAAATTAACAAAACTAACAAAATGAATAATGTCCAAATAGAGAAAAAATGCCAAAAATGAAAAAGATAAATTTCATCAAACGAGTAGAATGAATCATATGAAAAATCATAAAATAAATAACAAATATAATTATGAATTAAACGAATGATATAAATAAATTGTTGATGTGAACAACATTCCTGATTTGAAGAATGAGCCATTAAACGAAACGAATGGGATAGATAGAATTGTGAAAAACAAACCACTCCAATAATTCAAACGGATAGAAATAATAAAATAGAAATAAGGAAAAAGAATGACAAAATAAACAAAATGAATGCCATCAATAAAAGGAACCCAATGATTAAGATGAATAGAAATAATACTCAATGCTAATACAGTGAAGTGAATTTTAGGCTGATAAAATGGGTAAATTGACAGAATTCGGACATATATTTTTCTTTCTTTTTAATAAACAGAAACTCTTATAATATTTTTCCTCAGCCCTTCGATATAGCCTCATAACTATTTCTGATTATTTAGTTTAATTTTCCCTTAAGGGGGTCTAACGGCGCGAAATTTAAAAAAAAAATAAATTTTTATTTGTATCTCTAAGATAAGTAAAATAAACTCTATAAAGGATTTACTCGAATGCAACTTGGTTTGTTTGCCTAGAGCCCATCAAACTACTATCATTTTTCATATGATACTGACAAAATCGGGTCAAAAAGTTCAAAATCACAATCGGGGGTACACAAAATTGGTGACCGATCAAATCGGGTCTTCACTGTATATCATCACAGAATGGAATAAAAAAAATTGATTTAGATATGAAATTTATAAAAGGAATAAATTTCAAATTATCGATTAAAATGAATTTATTTTTAGAATGGTCCAACTGGAGCTTGGTTTTTGGAAGGGTTCCCTACCATAATCACTCACTACAATTACAGAGTCAGGAAATATCAGCCACTAAAACACTGCTTAAGGCCAGTTGGTGTGGGCCGTGACTTTGATTGTGATTAGTGTGTTGTTCGGATTTCCGGACGTAGGGACTTCACGATCACGTGAGAATGGGCGTGTGTTTATTCACGCTTGATACCGTGTTGAGTAGATTAAAACTGCAATGGTGTCCACTTAGTCAACGGGGCGTTTTTCTGTTTGGTAAATCTTCGGTGAACTTGTGCGTAGGTGATCGCGAATGCACGTTCGCCATTGTCTATCATCGCGAAGGGCTCGAGCGCTTGTATGTTAATGTGTTCGTTGGCGTGGACTAGCGTGTATGTAATTTCACGCATATAAATTCATAAACCTCATATTCGCGTGTGTTCTTGAATGGTTGCCAGGCCCATGAAACGGATATTTAATTTTCAGTGAATGGTGCAGATATTAAAAGAGCGAGTTCCCCATATCACTAAATTTACCGATCATATAGCTATGGAACAGGTTGTGTAGTTTATATCTGCATCATTTTTGTTTTCTTTTTTTATTAGATTTTTGTATTAGATTGAGTACCTAGGTTATTAGGACTGAGGGTTGGAACTATCGGACGTCATCAATTCATGATCACGCGAACGTGGGCATTTGTAGGTTCGTGCTTGAGACCGCG
This sequence comes from Topomyia yanbarensis, assembly GCF_030247195.1. Classification (NCBI taxonomy): domain Eukaryota; kingdom Metazoa; phylum Arthropoda; class Insecta; order Diptera; family Culicidae; genus Topomyia; species Topomyia yanbarensis. The sequence continues at coordinate 112,737,863 of NC_080672.1, read as the reverse complement.
TTGATAAGTGTATAAGTGCTAAAACGTTCACCTAATTACTGGGACATTTTCCTGTTAGCGAGATCGTGGACCTAGATGTGCGAGTATGATAGTAAAGGGTACGAGCTTTTGTATTTTAACGTATCTGGTCGCGTGAGTGTTGTATGTTATGTGAGCTAGTGTGAACGTAACTTCGTGTGTATAAATTTGATTGTATACCCGAGGAAACGAAAAGCCCATAATACCTCTATGGTGATGGTTTAATTTCACCCCCACTTCATGGTGTTTTGTGGGGTCCATGAAAGCACCATCTTCATGATCTGGTAGTTCCCATATATAAACATATTTTGGTCAATTAATAATTCCTTTGTTTTTTTTATTTAAGTGAAATCAAACGAGGATTACAGATCGAAATGATGAGTTAAACATAAGCAATTATGTGAAAAATCACTCCAGAGGCAGGATTCAAACCTGCAACCCTTGGGATTCCAGGTTATATGGTGTCTGAGCCCATGAGAATTTGCACGGGTAATGTTGTCGTTTGCATATTCGCGAAGAATCATAAATGTTCGTGCGGACTTTGAGTTTGATGTTTAATTTTAAGTGAACGGCTCAACAGTTAGAACTGAAGGCATGAACCTACGATACTAGGGCCAAGGGTAGGAGTCTCGGGACGTGACCGCGTTTATAAATTACGATCCCATAAGTGACTTTTCACTTATCCGGGCATGCCGCAGACTTACGTGGTTGATCGTGTGGGTGTTTTCATGTCGGTTATACTAGCAGGTTTGAATTCGTTTATATAACCGTGTAATCATTGCATATTCGGGATTAAATGTTCGAGCGAGTGGTCGTTCTGATATTTAATTTTGAGGAAATATTAAGGAAGAAATTGAGCTCATCCATCTCACTGGTGTCTACAACTATGGCGCCCTGAGACTTGTTTGAGACTATTTTGAATAGGTTTCGTATGTTAGAGGGGAGTTCTTGGATGAGTATGTTTCATGATCACGCGAGAGACCACGTTTATTAATTCGTAAGTGCTACCAAGTTGACTTAATCCCCAGGTCGTTTATGATTGCTAGACTATGGGTGTAGGTATGAGTGAAGGATCGCGTTTGCGAGCATGTTTGTATTATCGTGGCAACCTCGAGCGTTTGTATGTTATTGTGCGCGCTGCTTTAATCACGTTGACATTTTTATGTCGTGAATGCTAGCGCGTGTATCAATGTGTTTGTATAACCTTCGTTGGCATATTCCCGTGTGCGTTTGAGTATCACCGACAGAGAAACAACAAAAGAGGAAAGAACATATTTATTAAGTACACTGGTACAGTACACTGCCCGTTTCACTCAACTTCCCCTCAAAGTCGGAATCTAATATTTAACCGTTGTCCATCCCACATACGCACAAACAAACGCTGAAACTGTCATCAAGATCGAAGCACATCAGTATGACCTCTCGAACAAGGGAGTGCCCAATTTTGTTTTAGTAGTTTTAGTCCAGAAACGGGAAGCTACAGAAGACAGTAATATCATAGATGGCAGTAATATCATAGATGGCAGCTCCATTACGAGGCTAGGTGTCGTAGCGCTAGTAAGGGGGAATGCCAAATAACCAACCCGGAAAATATAAATTAAGATAAATATTTTAAATGAATAATTGGCTAAGATGATAAAAACGAATCAAATAAATTAAAAAAAATAAGTTCCATAATGTTAAAGTCAGAAGAGGTTTTTTATATTAAAATAAAATGTACAACAAATAAAATGATTAAACATGAATGAAATTAATAAATTAAATGAAATTCACAAATTGGACGAAATGAATCACTGAATAGAGTTCAAAAAATTAATTAAAATGAACAAAAAATAAATTAATAGAATGTAGATAATTAAACAGAACAAAATTAAAATAAATACTGAAAAAAATAAGTGAATGAAATTAAATAAAAATGGAGAAAATTATAAAACCATAAAAAATAGTTCATGAATAAAATTGATTTCGTGTGATCCGATTCCGACTTAAAGCCGGGATTAAATAACCACCGGATTCACACTAGCTCTAAATAACGAAGACACAGTTTATGTACTTGAAATGTCCCCTAGTCAATCGTGACTTCCCGCAAGAAAAAAAAATCTCCGATAATAATTCTAACGTTTGAAACAAAAAAACTATTTTTTGAAGCAGAATGGTGAGGAGACTCCCTTAACTGGTTAACTAAGCAAAGCGGATTATTCTTTCTCCGTATTGAAAAACAACCAATTTATTGTCGCAGAATGATATACTATAACTGTAGTTGATACAGTTTAATAAAATTTCGATTCCATTAAAAAATTAAGAAAGTAAACTGTCTTACACATCTCCACATTTTCTACCAATTAGAATAATCCACTGAAAAAGACAATGTTATCTCACTCTTTGAAACTACTTCAAACTGTTTCTCCTTGTACTTAGTAACACTAAGCACCAGATGAGTGCAGAGAAACCGAACGAACCAACAAGCTAATGTAAACAAACATTTTCCTCTCCATTTACTGGCGAGTGAGCTGTGCTATCCCGTGGGCGTCCTTCTTTCCGTATTAGAACGGCACAAATTCAAAAGCAAATGACGAGAGACCCTTTTAATTGAATCATGCTAAGAGCTTTCCATGGTTGAGTTTTTCTTTGGCACCGACTTCAATGCTGCCTCGAGACACTCTTGTCGCCTTTGGATCTTTAAGGCTCAAGTTACCTCAAGGCTTGGTAGTATGCGTAAGAAAAATTGTGTTCAGCTTTGCCACCAGATTATCCATTTAAACCTTTTCAAAACTCTAAAAGAAGAATATCAGTCGATTTATTAGATCATCAGGATTCAATTCATGCAAAATACCTGCTGGAAAAACCATTAGCTTAGCTGGATGGTGCTTTTGAAAAAGTGGCAGTGATTTTTTTTCACACTACCACACCGAGCGGGGGTACGCAACACAACTGCGCAATGAAAAAACCACAGCCACTTTTTCAAAAGCACCATCCAGCTAAGCCGATGGTTTTTCCAACAGGTATTTTGCATGGATTGAATCGTGATGATCTAATAAATCGACTGATATTCTTCTTTTAGAGTTTTAAAAAGGTTTATATGGATAATCCAGTGGCAAAGCTGAACACAAATTTTCCTACGCACACTACCAAGCGTTCAATTCTAACACATGCTTAAAAACGGTAACTTGAACCTTAAATCAGAAAGTTTCTCCTACAGACACAATGCTACCACCACCCGACCACCCACACGTTGCTTCTGTTGTCGAGAATTTAATTGCGGTTTTTTTTCAGTGGCAGCGAAACAAGCTGAGACCTCCGCTAATTGTTGAAATAAAAGAACACTGGAAGCGTACGTCATGCGTGCTTCTGCAATGAGAACAAAGGCGGCGTACGATGTTACAATGGATTCTTCCTCTCTATGAGTAGGACGTTTAAAAGCGGGTAATAATTGATAACATTTTCCGCGGATGTTTCCAATGTGCAAATAATATCCGAAAAGAAAATTTTAATTCATCGTATGCGCGATGCAAAAATTAAACGTATTTAAAAGAAAAAAAATGCTGATATGGCTCGCTACATGTATTAATATCACAACTTGCCTGGTATCCTCTAGTTGTTGTGAAATTTATGTTGGAAATGAAATGTACAGTTTCCTAATCAACAAGGTTAGAGCAGCACAATTCAATCTCCAGCATAAACGTATAGCAACTATAAATCTATCTCGACTTGTGCAGAAAGGTAAAGCTTCCATAGCATTGGTTTAAGAACCGTGCTTCCATAAAGGAAACATCTATATTGGAAATTTACTTGACGCTGCCTTCATTGCTTACAACAAGACAGGCATGACTAACCAACGTGAAATGTTTCGTGCTTGCATAATTGCAAATAAGGCAATTGACGCGTGTCTCATCACGGAGCTCAAAACATACGACATCTGTCCTGTCACAATTGGGAACATAGACAGGAGGTATATATATTCTTCGGCATATCTGCATTATAACGAGTCGTTATCTTCTGATGATTTCAAAAGAGTTGTATCATATTGTAGCAGAAATAGGCTTCAGCTCATTATCGGAAGCGCTGCAAATGCTCATCACATCATTTGAGACAGCTCAGGCATCAATCTTAAGCTCTCCGAAGTAATGGAGTACATAAGTAGTACAAATCTCCATATTTTGAATGTAGGGAACTGGCCAACTTTTGCGAGGTCTGGGTGAGAGGGGAGGTGTTACACATCACGATTTGCTCTGAAAGAATTTCTTACGAGCCGGGAAATTGGTATGTTCCAAATGAAACTGAAGCGTCTCTATGCGATCATAAATATATATTTGCTGCTCGACATTTATCGCTTTTTATTACCCAATGAGTTAAAAGTGATAAGTATGCCCTCATTCATTCCTTCTGAAACTAGTCGGGATATCAATTCAGAGCTGGTTGATTGGATTATTACCAAAATAAACTCACATTTGCAAAGTACAATGCGCACCGAGATTCTGAGCAGATCACATTACGCTGTAAATTTTTAACAATTGTAACGGTTTTGTAGGTTTAATATGGTATAGAATTTTACTTGCTCGGCTAATCGCAAAGAATATAAAAGCACTATCGACTTTCGCTGTGGAGGATAGGCCGAACGAGCATTACCCTCCACCACAGCTAACAGAAAGAGCAGAAAAGCAGAATATCAGCACTGCCTGGGAATCAACCCAGTGGCAACTCTATTGGTCACATTGACCACCATATGCAGTTCTGGAAGTACACGGAAAAATGACCATCTTTCAAAATTAAAAAACTCACATCAGTGTCTCGGAGATGGCTGGGCCGATTTTCACAATCTTAAAGGTATATTGTAGACTCCTATGAAATTTCGTACGGATCGGTTATGTGGTTCCGCCATTAATTAAATTAATCGTCTGGTCACATAAGAAATTCCCATAGAAATTGTCATTTCAAAGAGAGACCCCATGAAATTTCAGCAATCGAAATCGAATTTTTGTTGACAAATGTCCTTAATTTGCATGAAACGTCGAGATTATATGTTATCCAGATTTTTTTTTTGAGAAGCAGTCTTTTTGGCTGATTTTGCACCTTTTTGCTCTTTTCATATGGAAAGGTTACGCAATCTGTCGGAATTTTGACGTTTTAACCGAGGCCTGCAGGACCATTCGATTCAGTTCGTCGAGATCGCAAAATGGCTGTGTGTATATATGTGTTTATGTATGTGTGCGTATGTTTGAGTCAAATAATATCACTCAATATTCTCAGAGATAGCTGAACTGATTTGAACAAACTTAGTGTCAAATGAACGATATAACGCTCCCAAAAGCTGCTATTGAACTATTAGTTGAACCGACTTCCGGATCCGGAGTTACGAGTTGAAGAGTGTGGTCACATAGCAAATTCCCATATAAACTAGTACCACTATGATGTCCGAACAATGTATATTCAAATAGGTTCAACATTATTTGGGTTTTCGGGTTTAGATCACTAATGACCAATCAACGTAGCTTTGATCACATTGGCCACCTATGAGAGTTCCCGATCTCACCTCACCCCTATTTTCCAGCGAACTCTTAACCGATTTTTACAAATTTGATTTCAAATGAAACTTATAATACTTTCATTTACTGCTATTGAATTTCATTCAGTTCTGACTTTTGGTTCCGGAGCTACAGGTTGGTTATTGTGGTCACATACGAATTTCTCATATAAACCGGTACAATCGTAATACCTCAACGGTTAAAAATCTATTGAAATGAAGATCAAATTACTTCGATTCGCAGACCTAGATCATTGATGGTGAATCAATGTTTCTTGGAATAAACACTATCGATAATTCCGGAAGTCCCGGGTTCCAGACATATTCCAGAACTGAAGCCACACCTAAAGCTGATGACAACCAATTTTCACTAACCTAGTCTCAAATGGAAGGTACAATTTGAAGTGGCTGTTGTACCCTCCATCCACCCATCCTCCTCCTTCCTCTCACACTCCTCACAACTCTCTCAATCGATATTTTAGGATTGATGTTTGACGACAACGATTTTTTTAACTAAATAAAAGAATCGATCTGGCAAAATCGATTTTATTTCAACCTTTCACATGTATTGAGGACTAGAAAGATTGTGGTGTGATGAAATGGACGCTTGATGAACACAAGTTTTAGTAAATTTTACTTATCTAGTGTACATGGCACGAATGAAACGAAATGATTCGTTTGTTTCAATAAATTTTTGCGTATATTACGAACAACTTCGTTAGTCGCAAGAATTCATTTCGTTTATTTTAGAAAAGTTTTCGTATTTGTTAGCCTCTTATTGTTTTCAGTCGATCTTTTGGGATCGATGTTTGACAACTTCGATTTTTTTAATTTAAAAAAATCGATGTGGCCAAATCGATTTTACTGTGGTGTGAAGAAATGGCCGCTTGATGAACGAAAGTTTTCGTAAATTTTACTTATTTAGTGAACATTGCACGAATGTTGTCGATGAAAACGACATTATTTTTCGTGAATGAAACGAAATGTTTTGCTTATTTTAATAAACATTTGTGTATATTACGAACAATATTGTTGGTCGCACGAATTCATTTCGTTCATCTAAGAGAAGTTTTCGTAATCATCTTTCATCGTTCATATCTCGTCATTCTCGATTAGTTAAATTTTGTGAGGAGTAAAGTGCATAACGTTAAAAGTTAATTAAGTAGTTAATTTCTCCGGGTAAAATAGTGGCCCTGTAACTAGAATCTTCATCTAACCGGATCTAGCGGCGCAAGAAACCATACAGCATGGCTGTTAAAGCAATCACCGATGAAGCCCACTTCCAAACCGAACTAGCCGCAGCAGGAGGAAAATTGGTCGTTGTGGATTTTACCGCAGCTTGGTGTGGACAGTGCCGAAACATATCGCCGTCCCAGGGCATGTCGATCATGCCAATGTTTATTTTCTACCGAGCCAGAACAAAGATTGACAGGATGCAGGGTGCAGACATTAATGGACTTGAAGCCAAAATACAGAAACATTACGTCACCAGCTTGTATGAATCTGGAGAAGATTACGGTCATGGAATGTTGGACTTGAACACCTTCATCCAGAAGAACCGGTGCGAATGTTTGAACGAATCGAACGACCACCCGATGGTGAATGCGCTCAGTTCCAGCGGTGGTCATCTGGTGTCCGATTGTGACGAACAGTTGATCATTTCGATTACCTTCAATCAGCTGGTCAAAATCAGTGCCATCAAGCTCAAAGCACCGCCCTCTCACGGACCGAAAAAAGGTGAAAATCTTTATCAATCAACCAAGCATCATCGATTTCGATATGGCCGAATCGCAAGTTTCGGAGCAGGATCTGGTACTGGGGCAGAAGGATCTTGTATCGGGATCGCCGATTCCGTTGCACTTCGTTAAATTTCAGAACGTGCAGAATATGCAGCTGTTCGTGAAGGATAACCATTCTGGTGACGAGACGACCATTATCGATCATTTGGCCTTCATCGGGTCACCGATTCCAACGACTAAGATGGATGACTTCCAGCGGGTGGCTGGGAAGAAGGGTGAAAGCCACTAGATTGTTTGAGCCGCCGGGAGAAGGATGGTTAGAAGGCGGTGGATAGGTGCGATGACGAATATGTTTGATCGTATATTTAAAAGGTTAAGGATAGTGATGCGCGTTAACTTGTTCTTTTTATAAATTGTTCAATAAAATAATGAGCAGGAAAAAATGGCATATTATTTTGATATTGCTCCGGCAGAGAAAAACTCAATCTTGTTCATACAAAACCAACGAGCAGTTCGCGATGGCTCAGCTGAGTCCGTACAGCTCCGGATTCTGGATCAACTGGAAACGAAAGAGGTTCAGGAAATCTTCCTGAAACCGGCGGGCACGGATACGGCTACTAAATAGTCAGACTGAGACCGTCGTGATGAATTGTTGACATATTCTACCTCTATTGAAGCTTTTTTGACGTTGACTGTTTGACGAATAGTACTCGTAAATATTACAAAGATGTTCGTATGTAGCAGCGAACAATTCGTTTGTCGAATGAAGCTGTTTCGTAATAAGCCAACGAAAGTCGTTTCGTGGTATTCACGAAAAATTCGTAATAAAAAATAAAAATAATTCAATAGAACTACGAACGATTCATCATATGTACGAAAAAAATCGTATATTTTATGAAAATTGTCTGTACGAAACAAATTCCTGGCGATTTACGAATATATTCTATCAGTGCAAGTGTTATAAGAATGTAGTTGATGTTTCCACAATGTTATTTTGAAAGTAACCTGCTATTAAATCATAGGTTTGATAAATGAGCAAGGCACAATTGCACCACTAGGTGGATTAAACCATGTTTTTACATTTCTTATAAAAGAAATGTATAGAATTCGCTCGAACTTTCAAGATTTTTTCCGAGGCCCGGAGGGCCGAATCTTATATACCAATCGACTCAGCTCGACGATTTGGGACAATGTCTGTGTGTGTGTGTGTGTGTGTGTATGTAACGGACAAATTCTCATTCGTGTTTCTCAGCAATGGCTGAACCGATCTTATCCAAACCAATTTTAAATGAAAGAGCTAAAAAACAGTATGAACGCTTTTAATTTGTTTTTGATTCTGATTTTTAGTTTCCAAGATATGAATGTTTGAATGCGTAAAAATGGCATTTTTAGCAGTTTTTTAAAATTATCTGCCGAAATTGACAATATAGATTAACAATTTATATGTTTTTAGACAGCTTTAACGAATACCTTTCGAACAAGCTATAGATTGTTGAAATCGGACTATTATCAAAAGAGATATTTAACATTAAATGCGGACGAAAGATTTTTATCATTTCCCATTGCCAGAAATATGACCAAAAACATGTAATCTATTATTAACGCCAAAACGGCTTATTTTAGGTCAGTAGTATCTTCGGAGAATTTAATGAAGGAAATATGCCCTTTCTTTTGGTATTGTGCTTTTGCTGATTAATCCCCCTATGAGTGAGATATTTTCACAAATTTTCTTGGAAGTGATTATATCGAAATGATGCCTTCTACAAATTTGTAGCTCTTACTTTTGCGAATAACTTTACTGAAGACTTCAAATATCTATTTTGAATACTTTAAAAGTTATGGCTTGTTGTTTGTGGATTACTCTTTGTCGCCTATTTATTGTTCAATATAGAAATAATCCATTGAAATAAGCCAAACATTATTTCGATAAATCGAATTTTGTATTTCATTTTTCTATCTACAACCGCTAGAAATAATCACCGCACCGAACACTTCCAAGTTGTCTGGAAGGAACTTGATAACTTATCAGTGCAAAAATGTTCATTTGTGCGAACCTTCTGACTGCAATTTTTCTAACTAATAACCATCGGATCGATCTGAAACATATCGGAAAATGAAAAACCAAATAAATAACTCCAAGCAACGGCGTAGCCCAGAGAAGGTTTTGGGGTTTAACACCATACAACCCCCCCCCCCCCCCCCGACACACCCAAAAAAAAAAATTGGATTGAAGTTGAAAATTTATTGATGCAGACTGATTTAATTCAATATTACAATAACAATTATCTGATCCGTAGATTGATAACCTGTTGTTGTAAACATCATGAGGACTTTTGATAAATTGTCGGAATGGGGTCCTGATATGTACCTGATCTATTGGTCTTCATTTCACAGTTGTCTAATAGCATCAATATCAAATTCCTGCCTGAAAACATTCCAATAGAAAATTACAGAGTTCTGTAATCAATCATAGTCCTCAGATTTATTTTCAAATTGAGCTCGCTTTTGTAGAGATGTACTGTAATAAGGGTCTTTATTTAATAGGAAGAGAAGTTAAAATTGATTTAATGTCTATGAAACATAGAACTGCTCACCAAAAAAATGCATAACTTTCAACATTTGCCAAAAATGTTTTTGCCTTCCTCATTCACTCTAAAATTCGTCAATCTAATCCCGACCCGGAGGGCCGAGTGTCATATGCCAATCGACTCAGTTCGTCGAGATCGGAAAATGTCTGTGTGTGTATGTATGTGTGTATGTGGGAAAAATGTGACCTCTGTTTCTCAGAGATGGCTGGACCGATTTGTACAAAGTTAGTCTCAAATGAAAGGTACAACCTTCCCATCGACTGCTATTGAATTTTTTATTGATTGGACTTCCGGTTCCGGAGTTACGAGTTGAAGAGTGCAACCACACAGCAAATTCCCATATAAACTGAAACGAAAAATTTTCAAAATCAAATTTGTATTTTGCCTTTTTTGGACTTTGGTACATTTTTGTCTTTCTCATATAGAAAGGTTATGCAATCATTCTAAAAATCGTCAATCATACCGGCCCGGAGGGAGTATGCAGTGAGGGGTAGCTACTTTAAAATTAAAACTAGTTTAAAATTTCTTAACAAGTTGAAAATTTTCGGCAGGACCTGGACCTCCCGGACCTTTCTCCATGATCCGCCCCTGGTTTCAAGCGACGTTTCAGTATCACATAGTATCTCAAGATCGTGGCTGTCGATCCATTGTATGTATGTGCAAATCGTACTGAACATGTAATATTCATTTCCACCATTGTATTGAACATAACCAGCCATGGAATCGTAGTCTGGACAAATGAGACAAGCACGATTGCACCACTAGGTGGATTAAGACAGGTTTTTTTGGGAATGCGTCGAGTTGAGACGAAAATGTAATATGATTAATAACGAGGATAACACTTTCCGAATGTAGAGAGAAATTTATGAAAAATAACGATTTCCATTCGACTCTAGCAGGTTCTGATCGATTTTGATGAGCATTTGATTTTTGTTGTATGACCAATTATATGTATAGGTCAAATGTTTAAAATCAGTAATTTAAGGTCAAGATAGCATCATTTTGAAACCGCCAACTTCGGAGGTTTAGTATCTTGGATGAGTTTTACAAACGTTAAACAGCGCATCATTTGATAAAATAATTTTGACGGTATATCGTCCAAGAAGTATTTATGGTGATTTTTCACAGGTTAATATTCGTGACTACAATAAAGCCTCAACAAATTCGCTAGACACGAACTCTGTTACTATTTTCTGAAAAATTAATTCTGCATAATTTTAAAACTTCAAAAATTACGGTTTCGGAATTATGCCGTTTGGACAGTATGATCGATTTTCACCAAACCCCCACCAAACCGAATTTCTGGCTACGCCGCTGACTTCAAGTAAGTAGAAACAAAGTCGTTCTACACTCGTTCACAAGAAACTTCTTCGAATGCTGAATATCTATTATAATACATTGAAACCCTGATTTTGTCAGCCAAATATGAACATATGTTTGATGGGCTCTAGCAGACGAACAAGACTGAATTCGAGTAAATCCTTTCTTGAGCATGTTTTCCTTATCATGAAGATGGAAATATGCAAAAATAAAAAGTTCATCATAATCAGAAATAGTTATCAGACTACATCAAGGGACGGGAAGAATATTTTAACAGCTTCAGTTTATTATAAAGAAAAAAAAAATTGCCCGATTTAGTCAATGTCCCCATTTTGTCAGCCTAAAATACACCATGAGACTGATAAAAATGGGTCTTTATTGTATGTATTATTCACTGTGTTTCACATTAATAGGTACATTTCATTTTTGGGGATTTTTTATTGTATCGAACTACAACAATTTTTAGGTAATTTTCAAGGGGTTTTTTATAGACTTCTTCCAAAATTTGGCGAACCTATTCCAATTTGTATACCAATTAATTGGTATACTTAAGGGTTAATATGTTGCAGATAGAGAAAATACTGAAATTTTCAGCTTTTTTCTTACACAATATTACGAAAGATTATTAAACAATTTTTCTTAATAAGTTTGTGAAAATTATAAACAATTTGAAATTTTTTAATAGTATAATTTTTTTTTATTTAACCGTGATTTTTTAATAAATCTGTAAAGAATACTAAAAATTAATTTCTATTCCATAATTTTTAGTTCGGCAATTCGAGAGATCGTGCCCACCGCAAGCCATGAAAAATAGACTACGTTGTGAATCGATCATAAACTTCGCTTCACAACGTAGTCTATTTTTCATGGCTTGCGGTGAGCACGATCTCTCGAATTGCTGAACTGAAAATTATGGAATAGAAATTAATTTTTAGTATTCTTTACTTTACTCGCCGCGCAGATAGCTCTGAATTAGACCCGCTTGTGCCCTAAGACGATTTCGCTAGATTTTCAGTGCACTGTGCACACAGTGCATTAACGCAAGTGACGGAAGGTTATCGAAAAGATTCGTGAAAATGAAAATTCCAGTAATGATGATGATTTTCCCAAACGGTTCGTTTTCGAGAGGTTTTTATTTGTTCTTTGGCATTAGGATTAGCGATAATAATTCAAATCAAGGATACTACTGGGAAGTCACCTTTAGAAAAAGTCGATGTCGAAGTAAAATTTGGAACTATGCACGCATGCACTTCAGAGATAGCGTGATATCCGGAGCTGCGATTTCATTTCAACCCTTTTTTGTGAAAATGGCGATACTTACAAATGTAAACATAAGGCTTTTTTCATACATGCGAATGAGGGCTTTGAAACGCAACCAATTAACCTAAACTACAGCAAAAAATACAACGGGCGAAACTGTATTTTTGTTTGTTTATTTAAAGTTTCGCCCTCCACGCTCCATGCAAACAAACAGGGCGATACTTTTTTGCTAGCAGTTTAGAAGCGAAACTGTCATTTTCGTATTTTTTTTAGGATTATCAAGCTGATATCAGCTGTAAATAGTAACAATGATCGCTATTGAAAAAAACCCGGACGAAATCGGTGGTGTAGAACTGTAGTTATTGTAAAAAAAACGTAAGAACGATACTTCAATGCTGATAGGTGGGACCGAAAAAGTAAACAATCGCCAAAGGATAAAGTATAAACTTCAAATCGATTAAAAAAAATGCGATTTTTTTGGCTCAGTACAATATATAACCCCTTCAGGAAAAATCAGTTTTCCCACCACAATTTAGATATTTTATTAACAGAGCATTAACAGATTAACAGAGTTGTCCTACGCTGATTTGAGCGATTCTCTGAGTCCTGCCACTTTCCCATGTAGTATGTGTTATCAAAAACATCGCGAAGCATCAAGTTCTAAATGTTCTCAAACGATATAATATCCGAAGAGAGTGATAAGAGTTATAAGAAATGTCTCATCACACTGTTAGGTGGATTAAAAGCGTTTTTTTATTCAGTTCGTTTATTGTAAAGGCACAAATGCGTTAGATGGCGGTGCCAAATTATTTTGTTTTTTACATTTTAAATACTTAAAACTAGGAGGTTACAATGTTCAGATATTTTTTTATACTTAAGAATTCTACAGCTATCTTAAGACTGGAAATACAGTTCTATATACAAGAGTGGAGGGCGAAAGATTTTTTTATGAAATTTTTTAAAACAAGGAATCCAGTTTGATATTCAAGTGGCGAGAAATAGTTTTTTACGAAATATTTAACAGTTATCTTAAAACTAAAAATATAGTTTGGTATATAAAAGGGGGAACAAATATTTATGAGAAATTTCACAGATTTCTTAAAACTAGGGTTACAATTCTATTTACAAGTTATAATGAAGAATAAAATTAACAGCTATCTTAAAACTAGGAATACAGACTACAAATTTGATTTTTTTTACGGAGACTTATGCTTGGTTAAGATATTCAAATGGGGGGGGCTTATTTCCATCATCGGTGAAGCAGCAGTTGTATCAAGGACAGGGGAGAGAAGGCGTATATGATGACATGGAGAGAAGAGCAGAACTTGTAACTTTCGGACAAACGGGAGATCAGCGACATGGTGCCTTGTAATTTTGGGCTTTGATAAAAATGCTAAAAATACTACAAATGTTAAAAATGCTCGAAGCGCTAGAGATCCCAAAAATATTCAAAATACTAACAATGCTAAAAATACCAAAAATGGTGGAAGTGCTCGAAATGCTCATAGGAAGGAAGAAGAATGAAGAGTACTTTTTACATCTTCCGAAAAGCTCTTGTTTGGATTAGGTTTCATAGGAAAATCCAATTGATCTGTTGTACAAACAGATACCTGAATTCCAACCAAGCTTTCCAACTATTCAGTGGCTGGTAATTCATGCTGAAAGAGGCAATATCCCCACGAAAAGATAAAAAAAACGAGTAGGAAAGCGAAATCAAGAGAAACAATTTTATTCATCACTGCATCCGCTGCTTTGAATGCTTTCTCCGACCACCAGGCAAACGAACATAAAAAAATTGAAACACAAAATTAAGCAAGTTCTTTCCATTTGTTCCTTCACTCTTTATGTACGGTGAACACAGGATGGAGGAAAAATCCACGCCATGGAAATGGCAATGGCAAATTTAGCGGTTATGAACGAAATGAAAAATAAAACCACTCTCAAGCACCAGAGTTAAAGAAATATAGCACAGATAAGCATAGTGGAGAAGACCGAGTGGAAAAAAAGCACGCAGCTCGACTGGGATCCACGCCCCGGACCGTAACAAAACCATCCGCGCGATGGGCGTTAGCTGTGGTGGCAGCAGCCTGCCGTGATGACGACGAAGGAGTCAAATAAGGAGGAAAATTTCTAAAACAATTTGTATCGGAGATGAAGGAATGTTCTTCAATGCTTGCGGACGAGTTCTTGTTTATTTTTTGTTCATTGTTGCAGCCGCCAGGTCTTACAAACTTTTTTCCTGCTACTTTCATATCATTTTCTTTTTACTTTTGTTGCTGGGAAGATAAAAAAAACACTTTTATTTAGTTGGAATTTCAGGATGGAAGTCTTTACTCAATTGTTTGCTTATTGCATCGTTTGGACAATGATGGAATCGAATGAGTTGTTTTTCCTCGCTCGCGCGCAGCAAGGTGTGTGGTTTTGGGTAGCATTGAATTGTTTCTATAGATAGACGAATTGAATGAATACGGGCGATTGTGTTTTGCAGCAGGGATATTTTAAGACAATAATGTTCAATTAGAAGATAATGCTGAGTCTATGTATTTCAAGATAACCCCCGCAGTATGCTATCAAAGAGTACTCTGTTTAATTCCAGCTGTTTATTTAGGGCTGGGTAGATACTGCGGAATCGTTTAATCTTTTGATCTCCGGATTAAAAAAGGTTTACAAACAGCCACTGGCATTGCTTCCAATTGCAAATAAGAGTGAATATTGTAAAGAAAATATTTGGTACTTGATTTCAACTTGAGTAATTTGAAGCGTTCCGCTTTTTCAAATGATGTGGAATGATTAAAGTTGATATTATAGAGTCACAATCTAGCATCAACGGATTGTTGCACTACTTATAATGTGCGGAAATCCCAACCAGTCAACAATTCTCGCTCTACGGTCCGTGATAGACACCCATAGACAGACCAATGAAATCCATTCCGAGAATATACACACCAACAAACCGGTCCCAATATGCGAGCCGTTCCCAGCGTGCACTAAACGTTCAGGGTTAGAGCCGTGCTCCGGTGCAATTTGGACCACCATCGGCGAGACGCACCACGGAACCGGAAAATGAGATGTCAACTGAGGGAATAGTAATTGTCGCTCAAATCTGCATGTTGCATATGCATATAAGCGTTAATGTTTTCACACTCGGCACCACCACTGTGATGTATGCACTGATGCTCGATTCTGCTGAACTGCTGCCATCGAAGACCGTATGTATGCATTTCGTGTAGCATTTCGGAAAGTAAGGGAGCGCGGTGTAGAGCTGACGGGCACGCAGGGTATACTATTGCAATCGAATATCATATCATGCTTCATTTGGGTTGACAATATTCCTTTTTCATGGCAATTTTCCAGGTTTGATAATAAGCAGTCACTATCGGTATTTACAGCGAGCAGTCATATCAGGTTTGTGCAGGGATACTTTCTTTATAAAAAGTTATCTATAAGCCCGAAAATTTATGTACAGCAACAAGCCACTAAGTATTAAATAGTGCAAGTATGTACATATTCATGTGTATAGTATGACGATGGATTGGTAACATCTCGAAATCGCACATTATACCATATTCCGCGTAAACAAGATGTTTAAAAAGCATCAGACGATCAAACGAAACAATGATAGCGGTAGGAAACATGCCAATGGTGGTTTGAACCAAATCAAACTTCCATCCAACAGGTCGATTCAAGGTTCAGTTTATTTCGGGTAAAAACAATGAAACGTTTTGTACAACACGTATATAAAATGCGAAATGCACCGAACAGGAGCGGCAATCAGAGAACTTGCACCAGGAAGCTGTACAGGACGTGAATATGTCGAAATTCACTAGAAAATCCTATTTGGCAAGCGATCCGCAGGTGTGGTAAATATTCAGTTGTTCGACACATTTTTAAAAATGAAAATACCCATGCGAAGGTGTGATTACAAGTGTCTATAAAAATCCACTCTACCTTATTTTAATCTGACTAAAGGAATCAAGGCAAAATGTGTGAGCCTTCAAGGATATTTGAAAATCCACGGACATTTGGTGGGATATCAAAATATAGTTAATGGGGGAGTGGAAAGATTTTTACGGTTAAAAAAACTGTTCAAAGATTTTTTCTGCTATACACAGTGGGTCAATTCAGCCGATTTCCACACAACAATGCAATATTTCAATAACATTTTTCCAAATTTTCATTGAGGTTTATTTAAAATTGAGTGAGTTACAGTAAATCTCCTTAGGCACCTCGGAAAAATGCGGTGTGCGTCATACCACAAAATCTCCTATTGGGTGAATGGCATTGAAATTAATCGTACCGCTCATATTAATAGGCTAGAATAATTTCGATGTTCTTTTATTAAAGCATTTTATACGAACTTCAAGTAAGCATTGATGTGTTGAACATTTGTACTATCTAATGGTGAGAATACTAATAATTGTTATTATTCTAACTTATTTTCTATTAATCTCATTCCGCACTCAGTGCCTCTCACCAACACCAGAGATGCGATTACACCATCTAGATGCATCTCAATGCAAGGCTTGAATACCCTAGTAACAATTGAGGTTTTATGATAGTCACTAATAAAACTTAGATTGCACTTGTAGCGTACTATAAAACTTCAATTGTTACTTGGGAGGGTGGTTACGCCTCCTCGAACCAGTTACAACAAACTAATCGTTACTTCTATAGCGCAGCAAAGAATGCAAAAATTGAAAATAAATTAATCTCAAGGCGAATCGCGCGCTTAGATTCAACATAATATTCATTGATTTCAGAGGCTGTAATATTCGGCCGTCTGTAAACGAAGTGGAATATTGATTGGAAAAAAGTGGGACTGATTTCAAAGTTGGAAATTGACTTTGTCCAATTTCATCATATCAGAAACAAAAAAGTTGAGAACAAGACTGAATGAAACAATGTAACTATTGTAAATCCTGCTGTCTATGTTCTGAATTACATACATTATTGTGTTTGGATCGTAAACGAAACATATACGTGAAGATTGCCTTAGTGTGATATAAGAACGGTTTTAGGGGTATAGTCAACCGAATATTCAGCATTGATGTGGTTTGTATAAAGCATATTTCCAGAAAAAAATATTTATTAGCTTTAGAACTAATTGGAGACGACTCAAAAAATCTATAAAAAATGCAAACGAAAAACTGCCAAAAATTTCACTATATGTATCAGGCCCAAAGGGTGTGGTTTAATTTTTTTTCCCCGTTTCCAATAAAGGAAAGGTATAGAAATCCTCGAACTTTAAACAATTTCTCCGAGGCCCGGAGAGCCGAGTCTTGTGTACCAATATATCAAGTTCTGTTATCGAGAAGGATTTTTCAACAGACACCACTGCTTGCTGGGTCGTGCTAGTGTCGGATTGGTTTATACTAGTTAAGCATACTGAATAAACCTCTTGCATCTCGCAATCTTCATCCATACTATTTTTATTTTATGTTAAAGGACTTCCCCCAATGTAGGATAGATGTCGAAATAAAATCGACTCCCCGGCTCAAGCTATTGTGATTGAATTTATTGCAGATTTCCCGAGTATCAAAAAATCGCGCTGATAAGCTTCGGATTAGGGTGAATAGTCTGAGGAGCAGGGAAATGATATTGCTGGCTAAGGGCCTTTTACGAAGGAGTACGGAGTATATGTTCCAGCAAACCGTGTTGAAATTAACGGTCCTTGATACGAGTTTGAATTGCGTGGATCTCAACTCAGACTCAGATGATATTCACTGCGTCTGCTCTACCCAACTACCCCCTCTTTGACAAGGTTCGTCTTTTTGTACCGCGAGTCAGGAATTGTACTAATTGCAAACAACTGGGGCACACAAGTTTTCAGTATAACAATAATATTCGTGTGCTAAAAAAGGTCTGAGTCATGTAGATGACTCCTGTGGAAGAGATATTGACAAGTGTTTCTACTGAGAGGGAAATCCAAATGATCTCGCGACATGTCCGGCGTACAAGCAACGCGAGAAGAAACTGAAGCGTTCTCGACAGGCACGCTCTAAACGATCTTTTCCAGAAATGCTAAAGATAGCTATGCAACCGTTCTCTACGAACATCTATACAAACTTGTCTACTAACGAAGGCCGACGACTATGATGAAACTTCCTCTGTGCATAGAAGCAATAGAAAAAGGAGGAACATTTCCTCTCCTAAGCTTCTTTGCAAGGGCCCGAAGGTGTCTCTTTAATGTTCTATACTGGTACTGGTGCAGCACCGAAGCATATAGCTCCTGGTCTCAGAAACCTAAGCTCAGGAAAAAAGTTCTCGGCGCTACCTGGGCCATCAAAACCCATCGTGTTCTCATATCTCAGTTAGAGAAAGAAATCAGCGCTGACTTAATAAATTTCTCTGATTTTATGGACCATATTTCACGACTTTAAATATTTTTGACCCTCTTAAAAGCATCTTGATAAGCTTCCTCCCCACAATAAAAACATGCTTTTTTTTTATTCGAACCGTTTATTTGATAAGGCACGTTGCGTTAGCTTAAAGGTGCCAATTTTGTTTTGTTTTACATTTTAAATTGCTTAAAACTAGGGGATTACATATTGATTTTTTTAAAATGAAACTAATGCGATTTTATAGCTATCTTATATATCTACACAAGGGGATAATATTATTTTCGTAAGATTAGGGGGGGTCATTTAGTTTTTGTGGCAATATGGTTTGACATTTTTATCAGTGAGATTATTGGAGCAAATAATGTTTAATTAAGGGGGACAATTTTTTACGACTAACTTAAAACTAGGAATAACTAGAGGGCATGATTGAATTTTGTAAAGATTCGTAATTATAGCTATTTTTGTGGGTAGTAGAGTTGGGCAATTTCAACGAGATTATATAATATAATAGTTAAAACTAGAAGAGACAAGAAGAGCTAAATGCTTTGTGATGATATTGGGGGGGGGGGGGGGGTAGGGGTGTTACTTCTGGGTATAAAAGTCAGGGGAGGGAGGGTAGACAAAGATGGCAGGGAGAGAAAATTATTTCAGTTTCAGGCATCGTGAGATCAACGGATGGATTACAAACTCGGGTGGCCTTCATCAGGGGAATCATGTACTGGGACACCGGGTGGTCCTCCTCAAGATGGCAGGGGTTTTTCCAGACGATTTCGTAGTACGGCTCAGATGTGGATCGGCTACATTTAGAATTAAGCGTGTTATGTTCGTGCCGTAGGTCCCGTGTTTGTTGGCTCATTCGATACAGATGCTTTGATACAGGTAGAAGAGCGTTCTGAGAATGATAAGGAAAATAACAAGGGGCAGTTAGACTTGTATATTGATGGTTTTCACAAAGGTGTATATAAGGGACATATAGAGAACATCGCGGCTTGCCAGCACATCTCGAACCGGGACGTTGGGTGGTCTTCCTCGGGCCCGCAGGGTATCCATTAGCCGAGACCTAGCGGAACTGTACTCGGTGCACGCCCAGACAATGTGCTCGATGTCGTGATAGCCGTCGCCACAAGCGCAGATACCACTATCCACGAGCCCAATACGCCGGAGATGTGCATCCAGCGTGTAATGGTTTGCCATGAGTCGGGACATCACACGAATGAAGTCACGACCCACATCCATCCCCTTGAACCAAGGTTTCGTCGATACCTTAGGGATTATCGAATGTAGCCACCTTCCCAGCTCTCCGCTGCTCCACGAAGTTTGCCAACTTTCGAGGGTTCTCTGATGAGTAATACTGAAAAATTCGCTGAAGCAAATTGGTCTTTCGTAAACGTCTCCTTCTAAGGCACCCACCTTAGCTAAGGAGTCTGCCTTCTCATTGCCCGGAATGGAGCAATGAGAAGGGACCCATACCAAGGTAATCTGGAAAGAGTTGTCAGATAAAGCACTCAGTAGCTCCCGTATTTTCCCCAAAAAATAAGAGGAGTGCTTTCCATGTTTTATCGAGCGAATAGCGTCAATGGAACTGAGGCTATCCGAAACGATGAAGTAATGGCCTGCGGGTAATGTTTCAATGACTCCAAGGGTATACTGAATGGCAGCTAGTTCTGCGGCGTAAACTGAACCAGGGTCACTGAGTTTGTAGGAGGCGGTGAACTTTTGATTGAAAATACCGAAGCCAGTGGATCCTTCGAGGTTTGATCCGTCAGTATAAAACATCTTAGAACAGTCGACTTCTCGGAATTTATTATAAAAAATGTTTGGAACCACTTGTGGGCGTATGTGGTCCGGAATTCCACTAATCTCGTTTTTCATGGATGTGTCGAAGAAAACAGTAGATTCAGAAGTATTTATGAAATGCACACGGTTGGGATTGTAAGAAGAAGGGTTAATATTCTGCGCCATGTAGTCAAAGTACAGGGACATGAAACGGGTCTGAGAATTGAGCTCAACAAGCCTTTCGAAATTTTCAATCACGACCGGGTTCAAGATATCGCATCGAATGAGCAATCGATATGAGAGTTCCCAAAATCGATTTTTCAACGGGAGAACGCCCGACAGCACTTCGAGACTCATCGTATGGGTCGACTGCATGCACCCTAAGGCGATACGCAAACAACGATACTGAATTCTTTCGAGTTTGATGAAATGTATGTTCGCGGCGGAGCGAAAGCAGAAGCATCCGTATTCCATTACCGACAGTATCGTTGTTTGATACAACCTAATTAGGTCTCCTGGGTGGGCACCCCACCATGTTCCGGTTATTGTACGAAGAAAGTTGATCCTTTGTTGGCATTTCTGTTTCAAATACCGAATATGGCATCCCCAAGTACCTTTCGAGTCGAACCAGACCCCTAGATATTTTACTGTGAAGACCTGAGCGATAGTTTGACCCATTAATAGAAGCTGTAGTTGTGCTGGTTCACGCTTCCTTGAAAATACAACTAGCTCAGTTTTCTCCGTGGAGAATTCGATACCCAGCTTAATAGCCCAAGCAGACAAATTGTCCAGGGTATTCTGTAATGGTTCTTGTAGATCGACAGCTTTGGGTCCCGTAACAGACACCACGCCATCGTCTGCAAGTTGCCTTAACGTGCAGGAATTGTCAAGTCATCAATGTCGTTGACATAGAAATTGTATAAAAGGGGGCTTAGACATGAGCCCTGGGGAAGGCCCATGTAGCTAAATCGTGATGTCGATAAGTCACCATGCGAAAAATGCATGTGCTTTTCCGACAACAAGTTTAGTAAAAAATTGTTTAAAGTCGCTGAAAGACCATGCTGGTGCAGCTTCTCTGAAAGAATGTTGATCGAAACTGAATCAAAAGCCCCCTTTATATCTAGGAACACTGATGCCATCTGCTCTTTGCTAGCATAGGCCATTTGAATTTCAGTTGAGAGCAACGCAAGACAATCGTTCGTCCCTTTGCCTTTGCGAAAGCCAAATTGTGTATCTGACAGTAAGCCATTTGCTTCGACCCAATTGTCGAGGCGAAACAAGATCATTTTCTCGAACAACTTCCGGATACAGGATAGCATTGCGATCGGACGGTACGAATTGTGGTCGGAGGCTGGTTTTCCTGGTTTTTGGATGGCGATGACCTTCACTTGTCTCCAATCGAGTGGGACAATGTTAGCCTCGAGAAACTTATTAAATAAGTTCAACAAGCGTCTCTTGGCAGAGTCAGGCAGATTCTTCAACAAGTTGAATTTGATTCTGTCTGGCCCCGGAGCTTTATTGTTACACGACAAGAGAGCAAGTGAGAACTCCACCATCGAAAAAGGTGTTTCGTTCGCGCTATCGTGAAGAGACGCGGCGCGGTAAATCTTCTGTGCCGGGGCGGAATCCGGACAAACCTTCTTGGCGAAATCGAATATCCAACGGTTTGAATATTCCACGCTCTCATTAGTACTGTTTCGGTTTCGCAAACGCCGGGCCGTGCCCCAAAGAGTGCTCATCGATGTTTCTCTCGTTAATCCGTCAACGAACCGGCGCCAGTAACTACGTTTCTTGGCTTTCATAAAACTCTTCATTCGCGTTTCTAACGTCGCATATTGTCGATAGCTAGCGGGTAACCCGTCGTCCCGGAAGGTCTTATACGCGGCGGCCTTCTCCGCGTACACGTCTGAGCACTCTTTGTCCCACCACGGATTAGGAGAGCGTTTTTGTATGTTCGCGCCGGGTACTGGCTTAGTCTGAGCTTGATTCGCGCTGTCGAGAATCAAGCCAGCCAAAAAGCTGTACTCTTCCTCCGGAGGAAGTTCTTGGGTAGATTCGATGTTGTCGGATATCGCGGCAGCATAGCTCTTCCAATCGATATTTCGTGTGAGGTCATACGAAATATTGATTGATTTCAATGGCCTTGAACCGTTATTGATTGAGACTACAATCGGCAGATGGTCGCTGCCGTGGGGATCAGGAATTACCTTCCACGTGCAATTTAACCGCAGCGATGTTGAGCAAAGGGACAAGTCTAAGGCGCTCGGGCGCGCTGGAGGAGCAGAAATCCGTGTCATTTCACCCGTGTTTAAAATTGTCAAATTGAAGTTATCGCAAAGATCCTGAATTAAGGAAGACCGGTTATCATCATAGAGGCAACCCCATGCTGTACCGTGAGAGTTAAAGTCTCCTAAAACTAGTCGCGGTGCTGGCAGGGATTCTAAGATGTCTTGTAGCCGTCGGTGCCCAACCGCGGTGTTGGGGGGAATATATATGGAAGCTATGCAAAGGCTTTTGCTTTTGGTTGACACGCGACAACTTCAATACCTGTTATCGAGGGAAGGTTAATTCTGTAGAAGGAATAGCACTTTTTGATCCCCAAAAGCACTCCTCCATAGGGGGTGTCTCGATCCAGGCGAATAATATTAAAGTCGTGGAAGTTGAGATCTATGTCGGAAGTTAACCAAGTTTCACATAATGCAAATGCATCACAACTCAAATTATTTATTAAAATTTTGAAGGAATCGATTTTCGGGATGATACTTCTGCAATTCCACTGTAGAACAGTGATCAAATCCGTGACCTCGTTCGATGAGTTAGCCATCGAAGGATACAATCGCTGAGAGGAGGGGCCATTTAGCAGTCAACTGCTTCAAAAATGTTCTCACTGTAGGGAGAAAAGCTAACATAAGACTTTTAATAGGATCAGTAATATTGAAAGTTTTTATTATCCAGTCCACTATGTCCGAGAGTTTTATAATTCCAGTGCTGTGATTACTCTCGAACTGAAACAAAGGAACACTTGGGATTTTTGATGTTCCTGGAAGTGCTGGGAACTCCTTCTCTGAGCTTAATCCTCCGAGACCAGGAGCTAATTGCTTCGGTTTGGTTGCAACACTTCCAATAGATGTGACTTTCGGAGCCCCCTCAAGGGACACCTTCTGGCCTTTACAAGGAACTTTACGAGAGGAAATGTTCCTCCTCTTCCTATAAATTCTAGGCACCCTAGTAGATGTTCCCTCTTGTGGGTTACCAGCCTCGCCCTCGTCAGGAGGCAAGTGAGTATAGATGTTTGCTGAGGATGGTGGCGTAGCATTCTTTAACATTTCTGCGAAAGAATGTTTGGATCGTCCCGCAAGGGAACGTTTCAGTTTATCCCCGCGTAGTTTGTACGCGGGACATGCCGAGATATCATGCAGACTCTCCGCACAGTAAGGACACTTTTCGGCTTGCCTACTGCACGAATCATCTAGATGATTCTCCCCGCATTTTCCACAGCGGGCCTTATTGCTACAATGGGTAGCTGTGTGACCCAGTTGTTTACACTTTGTGCAATTCATGACCCGCGGCACAAACAGACGCACAGACGAGCCTTGTGCAAGAGGACGAAATTTGGCAAAGCGGTACCAGCGAAGGTCACCCGATAAGAGTTTGATTGGGGGTACGTTTTTGAACCATCCCCCGCAACTACTACTGATTGCAAACGTTTGCACTCAAGTATTTTAACTGGCTGAAGTAAGCGGTCTCTGAATCGGCCAACCCCGTACTTCAGCAAATCCTCGCACGTCAAACTCTCATCGGTTACGACGCCTTCGGATTGTACTCTTACAGCCGGAATATACACGTTATAACCCCGCGTAAAGTGCTCACAGCAAGCAATATCGTTTGCCTGCTTTGAGTTGGCTAGCAACACCCTTATCTTGTCCGAGCGGACCTTTGAAATTTCGGTCACAGCCGAGAACCGTTCCGTCAGGTCTCTAGAAATCTGAAGAAGATTCAGTGATTTAGTCTTGGGCCGAAAGAAGACCACAAATGGACCAGTTGAGAGTTCTGGATAGCATTTGGGCCGGGGGGAGCCTTAGAAGTTGAACCCGATTCAACTTCCATTTGACCATCCGGAGAGGGAACCATAGAAAACGTCAACGCACGGGGTCAGCGCCCGCGCAGACGGAAGAAAGCAATAAATGTGTTACAAAAGACAAAAACCACTTAGCTTTAAACTGGTGTCCAACGACGAACCGATCCAGCTTATACAGCTGGCTATTGTTTAATCCTCACACGCGAACAAAAGACTGAGGACCGAACCGAACTGGCAAAATAACCTTGAATGCGGATTAAAACTATTCTTTATCGCCTCACACAGCACTACGGACTAGAAAAAACAACCTCTGTCTCGATGGAGAGCTCGAAAACGAATGTAAAAAAAAAAAAAAACATGCTTGATACAGTTCACTGCAAAATGACCCTTCACGTCACGGATTTGGTCACTGTTCTACAGTGGAATATGATACAGAAGCATTAACCCGAAAATCGATTCCTTTAAAGCGGTAATTTGAAATGCGATGCATCTAAATTATGTGAAACATGGCTTACTTCAGATATTGATCTCAACTTTCACGCTTTTAATATTATTCGCTTGGATCCAGAAGACGCTTACGGAGTTGTGAAAGTGCTATTCTTTCAATAGATCGATCTTCGCTCGACACCAGACATTGAAGTTGTCGCTTGCCAATATAGAATTAAAGGAAAAGAATTTTGCATTGCTTCCACCGAAATTCCCCCTAAACCCTCAGTTGGCCATCGACGGCTTTGCGATATTGCGGAATTCCTCCCGGACGGAGGCTACTTTTAGATGATTTTAACTCCCTTGGCACGGCATGAGGTTGCCGAATAATCGATCTACCTCACTCCAAGAGTTTTGCGAGAACCTTAATATGATCATTGATCAGGGGTACTACATCGAGCGTGACGGTGCCGGAACATCCATCTGGTTGGCGGCCATAGTGGAATATCTCACCGCTGAAATATTAGAACTTGCGGGAAATGCAGCCCGTGGAAACAAAACTACAAGGGGCAGCCCTATGGGGTTGCACGAACTGTAGTCGTAGGACTATACTATTTATTGTAAAATAATTATATTCTTAGTACATTTGGAGTAAAAATAAATCGAATATATCTCTTACGTATAGTTTAAGCACAACGAATCAACATCTAATGTTACGTATTGAACCAAACTTTCTTGGTTATCAGGTCATTTCATTTGTTGTAGGTGATCGAATCCGATTAAACATACTTGAAAAGACCTGCAGAATGAAGACAGAAAACAGTGACCGATCTAATATTTGTAATTAAATCTTTATAGCACATCTATCTTTTTACCATCTGTTATAACTGAAAAAGGAAAAAAAATTCCGAAAAATCTGTAAATAATCACAATATTTCCAAAAATCTGTAAAATTTTCATCAAAATGCCAAAAATCTGCCATCTGTTAAAAAGACTCTGTGATCAAAAATTGTGAAAAAATCTGTGACATTATAGAAAAATCTGTGAATATGGTAGCCCTGCTAACAAATTAGATATACCTACCTACACATTCGCCTCAAACATTGAACACAAACACAGAAAGCAAACTGAGTCAACGCTGATGATGACGGGTAGAGCGAAAGAGACAACTAATTCCACGACACTATGTTAACCGTGTTTGCGAATGGAGCTCGAGTGTACAAGCGTACCTCCACAACCTGTATAACGGACTTCTAACTCAGCTCCACTGGCTGTGAAAACACACAGCGCAGTGATCCGCTCCGCCTTCCGTTCAACAGGCAACTGAGCTTGTCCGGCCAAATCCGTTCTTTAAAGAGTCGATGATGACGTCATTCATAGAAGCGTAGCGCCCTAGGTACACAAATCCGTCGTACTGGACTTGGGAAGCGCTATCTTCTGTGTGCAAATGAGCGATATTTTGACTAGGTTGCACATTATTTAAATTTTTAATACTATGCTATCAAAAATCTTTGGGTTTATCTATTGGAATCTATTCCTAGAAGTAATTCGGGGTTTACATATCATTTTTGTAGAATTTGCAAATTTACATTTTCGTTACATACCATTTTTGTAGAATTTGCAAAATGCACCCCCATATCGAAAACAAAGACAAGATTATTCTCTATCAGTTGCAGTTGCCTTTCGAAATTAGGAAGAGCTGAATAAATCGCTCTACGCCATGACCATTGCCCAGAACGGTGTATTGCGCAACATCTATACCATACTGTTGCAAAAGAAGACCGAAAAGAATTTAGTTTTCCATTATTGGCAGGTGAAATGATGCCGAGAAACAACCAAACCTGCCCTTTTCAAGGACGTATGTGTATTTCGTATATTCCGGGCACATTTACTTCAGTCAATCGACTATTTCGAAAATTTGCATGTCAATATGGAGTACACATCGAAGTCAAAACGCCAGATTATTGAGATTGAAATAGCGGATGTTCAATAAAAAATGAGAATGATTTCAATACCTTTCTGCAATCAATTTTTTTTCTCAGTAAGAGAATTGCTCTCTGGACTCCCTAGAAATGGGTGGTATGTTTATTTTCGCACGGGTGCTGTCAGCTTAATCGAAGCTGGCGTCGAAATAGCAAGCACTCCGCGAGCGTGTTGTACGGTTTTACGAAACGCATGGTAATCGTGAAAAAAAAGTTTACGGTAGTCCAATTAAGACGGAAACGTGCCGTGAGTACAGTTTACCGGATCCTGGCATCTCCGAGCGTGGAGTGCAAGGTCGGTAGCGGCCGTTTGACGAAGATTGTAACGAAGAGGGAAGCGTTGAAAAAGCTGTTCCACAACAAGGATGGTACCTTGATTCAGCAAACCCTTAAGATGGAGGGCAGATTCGGTCTCCTGAGTTCACGGACAAGCAGATAGCGATCGTGAAATCTCTGTGCCGGTGGATGACGAAGAACTACCGCGGTACGTCGTTCGTGCTGGACGACGAAAATTACTTTCCGCTTTCTCGAAGACCCGCATTGAAGAAAATGGCAGCTGCACGTCGGCCACACCCCTCGAAGTAAAATATAAGTTTAAGTATAAATTTGAAAAAAAAAGTTATGCTGTACATCGCCATTCCGGACAAAGGGATTTCAAAGCCGTGGTTCAAGCCTAGCGGCCTGACCATCAATCAACAAGTGTACCAGGAGAAGTGTCTTAAGAAAATTCTTCGGCCGTTCTTAAAGGAGCATCATGCGGATGGGTAGTACGTCCTCTGGCCGGAAAAGGCGTCTTCCAAATATGCCAAGAAGACGCTGGAATATCTTGAACAGAATAAGATACCGTACGTACCAAAAGAAAAGAAACCCTACCAACTTGCCCCAGTGCCGTCCCATTGCGGATTTTTTCGGATCCCTCAGTACCCTAGTGTACAAAAAAACTTTGGCGGGCCAAGGATACGAAGCAGGATCCGGAATTGTATCCGGAAGATGGACGTCAGAGCCGCCCAGCGCTCTTGTGAGAGCATCGCAACTAAGTCGCGTCGTACGGTTGACCAGGGCCCCTTTTCAAATATTCATTGACGTTTTTAAAGCGCTTCGACGCTTGACAGTGGCGTAGCCAGGGGGGGTTTTGGGGGTTAAAACCCCCCCCAAACCAAAATTAATTGGATTGAAAAAAAAATTTTTTTTTTTTTTTTATTCAATTCGTTTATTTGATAGGCACAAATGCGTTAGCTTGGCGGTGCCAAATTCTTTTGTTTTTACATTTTGGATATCTTAAAACTAGGAGGTTACAATGTTGAGATATTTTTTTTTATACAAGAAAAAAAAAAGTTTACAGCTATCTTAAGACTAGAAATAAGATTCAATATACAAGAGAGGGCCAAAAGATTTTTTTATGAAAAATTTTAAAACAAGGGATTCAGTTTGATATACAAGAGGGGGAGTAATAGTATTTTACGAAATATTTTACAGTTATCTTAAAACTAACAAAAGGTGGAACAAATATTTATGAGAAATTTCACAGATATCTTAAAACTAGGGATACAATTCTATTTACAAGATGGAGGACAAGAGCTTCAATAAAGAGTAAAAATTACAGCTATCTTTAAACTAGGAATACAGAAATCAAATTTGATTTTTTAACGAAGACTTATGCTTGGTCAAGATATTTCAGAGGGGGGCCTATTTCCACATCAGTGTAGCAGCAGGTGTATCGAGGACAGGGGAGAGAAGACGTATATGGTGACAGGGAAAGAAGAGCAAAACTTGCAACTATCGCGCAAACGGGAGATCAGCGAAACAAATTTGCGCCTCAGTCTAGTAAGTCATCGAGTACCGGGTTGGCGGATGGTATTATTCGGACCCGCGGGGAATCCTTAAAAAGTCATCGGACATCAAGTCGCTCTCGCTTCAGTTTCCTTCTATGCAGGCGTAGTGGTAAAGGCGACGGCGGTTACATAGTGGCACTCTGCAGCTGATCGGTTCCACAAGCAAGAGGAAATTTCTAAAAACAAGAAATAAAAGAGAGGGGCTAAATTGGGATATTTATCGTTTTAATGAAA
The DNA here is from genome assembly GCF_030247195.1 of Topomyia yanbarensis. Taxonomy (NCBI): domain Eukaryota; kingdom Metazoa; phylum Arthropoda; class Insecta; order Diptera; family Culicidae; genus Topomyia; species Topomyia yanbarensis. Next base: position 112,708,748 of record NC_080672.1, on the reverse strand, counting down.
TTGTAAATAAGGGACATATAGGGGAGATCGCGATTTGCTAGCATATCCCGGACTGGGACATTGGGTGGTCTACCTCGGGCCCGAAGGGAATCCTTTAACAGAGACCTGGCGTCACAATACTCGGCACAAACCCAGACAACGTGGTCGATGTCGTGATAACCCTCGTCACAAGCGCACAGACTACTCTCCGCAAGCCCAATACGCCGCAAATGTGCATGCAACGTGTAGTGGTTAGACATGAGCCGGGACATTACACGAATAAAATCCCGACCCACATCCATCCCCCTGAACCAAGGCTTCGTTGATACCTTCGGGATAATGGAATGTAGCCATCGTCCAAGTTCACCATTGCTCCATGAGGTTTGCCAACTGTTGAGTGTCCTCTGACGACAAATACTAAAAAATTCGTTGAAGCAGATTGGTCTTTCGTATATTTCACCATTTAATGCGCCCACCTTTGCTAATGAGTCGGCCTTTTCATTGCCCGGGATAGAGCAATGAGAGGGGACCCAAACAAAGGTAATCTGGTAAGATTTTTCAGATAACGTATACAAGGACTCCCGTATCTTCCCCAGAAAATACGGGAATTGTTTTTTGGGCTTCATCGCACGAAGAGCCTCGATAGAGCTGAGGCTGTCCGAGATGATGAAGTAGTGATCTGTGGGCAGAGTGTCGATGATCCCAAGGGTGTACTGAATAGCAGCTAATTCTGCGACGTAAACTGAAGCGGGATCATTGAGCTTGAATGAAGCGGTGATAGTATTATTGAAGATACCGAAGCCAGTGGACCCATCGAGATTCGATCCGTCAGTGTAGAACATTTTGTCACAGTCGACTTCACGGAATTTATTATAAAATATATTGGGGATCACTTGTGGGAGTATATGGTCCGGTATTCCACGAATCTCTTCCTTCATGGATGTGTCGAAGAATACAGTAGAATCAGAAGTATCTAGAAAACGGGCATGGTTGGGATTATACGAAGAAGGATTGATGCTCTGTGCCATGTAGTCGAAGTACAAGGACATAAAACGGGTTTGAGAATTAAGCTCGACGAGTCTTTCGAAGTTTTCAATCACCAACGGGTTCAAGATATCGCATCGAATGAGCAATCGATATGAGAGTTCCCAAAATCGATTTTTCAACGGGAGAACGCCCGACAGCACTTCAAGACTCATCGTATGGGTCGACTGCATGCACCCTAAGGCGATACGCAAACAACGATACTGAATTCTTTCGAGTTTGATGAAATGTATGTTCGCCGCGGAGCGAAAGCAGAAGCATCCGTATTCCATTACCGACAGTATCGTTGTTTGATACAACCTAATTAGGTCTCCTGGGTGGGCACCCCACCATGTTCCAGTTATTGTCCGGAGAAAATTGATCCTTTGTTGGCATTTTTGTTTCAGATACCTAATGTGACATCCCCAGGTACCTTTCGAGTCGAACCAGACCCCGAGATATTTAAATGTGAACACCTGATTGATCGTTACACCCATGAGTAGAAGCTGGAGTTGCGCCGGCTCACGCTTCCTAGAAAAGACGACCAGCTCAGTTTTCTCCGTGGAGAACTCGATACCCAGCTGAAGAGCCCAAGCAGACAAATTGTCCAAAGTATCTTGTAATGGTTCTTGCAAATCGGCAGCTTTGGGCCCTGTAACAGAGACCACCCCGTCGTCTGCAAGTTGCCTTAGCGTGCATGAATTGGCAAGACAATCGTCAATGTCATTCACGTAAAAATTGTAGAGTAGGGGACTTAGACATGAGCCCTGGGGAAGACCCATGTAGCTAAATCGCGATGTTGTTAAGTCGCCATGCGAAAAATGCATATGCTTCTCAGACAACAGGTTTAGCAAAAAGTTATTTAAAATCGGCGAAAGACCATGCTGATGCAGCTTCTCTGAAAGAACATTGATAGAAACTGAGTCAAAAGCCCCCTTAATATCCAAGAAGACTGATGCCATCTGCTCTTTGTTAGCATAGGCCATTTGGATTTCTGTAGAAAGCAACGCAAGGCAATCGTTCGTCCCTTTGCCTTTGCGGAAGCCAAATTGTGTATCTGACAGTAAGCCATTTGCTTCGACCCAATTGTCGAGGCGAAACAAGATCATTTTCTCGAACAACTTCCGGATACAGGAAAGCATTGCAATCGGTCGGTACGAGTTGTGGTCGGAGGCTGGTTTTCCCGGTTTTGCGATGGCGATGACCTTCACTTGCCTCCAGTCGTGAGGAACAATGTTACCCTCAAGGAACTTGTTAAATAAATTCAGCAAACGCCTTTTAGCAGAATCAGGCAGATTCTTCAACAAGTTGAATTTGATTCTGTCTAACCCCGGGGCGTTATTGTTGCACGATAAGAGGGCAAGTGAGAACTCCACCATCGAAAACGGTGTTTCGTTCGCGGTATCGTGAGGAGACGCGGCGTGGTATGTTTTCTGTACCGGGACAGAGTCTGGACAGATCTTCTTGGCGAAGGCGAATATCCAGCGGTTTGAATATTCCACGTTCTCGTTAATACTATTTCGGTTACGCATACGTCGAGCCGTACCCCAAAGAGTGCTCATCGCTGTTTCTCTCGTTAACCCGTCGACGAACCGGCGCCAATAACTGCGTTTCTTGGCTTTCATCAAACACTTCATTCGCTTTTCTAGCGACGCGTACTGTCGATAGCTATCGGGTAACCCGTCGTCCCGAAAGGTTTTATACGCAGTGGACTTTTCCGCGTACAGTTTTGAGCACTCTTTGTCCCACCACAGGGTGGGAGATCGTCCGTGGGTGTTCGCGCCCGGTACTGGTTTAGTCTGAGCTTGATTCGCACTGTCGAGAATCAAGCCAGCCAAAAACCTGTACTCTTCCTCCGGAGGAAGTTCTTGAATGGATTCGATTTTAGCGGATATCGCGGTCGCGTAACTCTTCCAATCAATGTTCCGTGTGAGGTCATATGAGACATTGATTGTTTCTGATGGTCTTGAACCGTTGGCAATTGAAATTACGATAGGCAAATGGTCGCTACCGTGGGGATCAGGGATCACCTTCCACGTGCAATCTAACTGTAGCGAAGTCGAGCATAGAGATAAATCCAACGCGCTTGCGCGTGTTGGTGGTGTAGGAATCCGTGTCATTTCTCCCGTGTTTAAGATGGTCATGTTGAAATTGTCGCAAAGATCTTGGATTAATGTTGATCTGTTATCATCGTGAAGACCACCCCATACCGTACCGTGCGAGTTAAAGTCTCCTAGAACTAGCCGCGGTGCCGGTAGGAATTCCGTGATATTACAAAGCGTTCGGTTCCCTACCGACGCTCTAGGGGGAATGTAGATGGAAGCAATGCTAAGGTATTTGCTTTTGATCCTTATTTCACAAGCGACAACTTCAATGCCTGGTGTCGAAGGGAGGTTAATTCGGTTGAAAGAATAGCACTTTTTGATCCCCAAAAGTACTCCTCCATAGGGGTTTTCTCGATCCAGACGAATTATATTAAAGTCGTGGAAGTTGAGATTTATATCGGAAGTTAGCCAAGTTTCACATAATGCGAAAACATCACATTTTAAACTATTTAGTAAAAATTTAAAGGAATCAATTTTCGGGAGGATACTTCTGCTGTTCCACTGTAGAACAGTGATCGAATCAGTGACCTCGTTCGATGACTTAGCCATCGAAGGATACGATCGCTGCAAGGAGGGGCCATTTAGTAGTCAACTGCTTCAAAAATGTTTGCACTATAGGGAGAAAACGTATCAGAAGGCTTTTAAGAGGATCGGTAACATTGAAAGCTGTGAAAATTAAGTCCACGATGTCAGAAAATTTCATTAGTCCATTACTGGACTGAGTGTCTGTTTGAAAAAGAGGGACACTTGGGGTTTCTGGTGTCCCTGGAAGTGGTGGGTACTCCTTGTTTGAATTAAAATTTCCAAATCCAGGAGCAGATTGCTTCGGCATTAGTGCAGCACTTCCGTTGGATTTATTAGATGTGGTTGGCGCACTCTCAGAGGAGGACACCTTGGGACCCTTACGGGGCAGTCTAGGGGAGGCAGGATTTCTCCGCTTCCTGGACTCCCCCGGGTTAACAAAAGATGTTCCCTCTTGTGGATTATCAGATTCTTGCTCAACAGGAGCCAAAAGAGCAAAGGAGTTTTCGGAAAGGACAGATGGCGAAGCATTCTTTAACATTTCTGCATAAGAGCGCTTCGAGCGTTCCTTGAGGGAGCGCTTAATTTTATCCCCGCGCTGTTTGTACGCAGGGCATGATTTAAGAGCATGCGGAGGGCCCCCGCAGTAAACACACTTTTCAGTGTCTTTGTCACAAGAGTCATCCTCATGCTCTCCACCGCACTTGCCACATCGTTTTTTATTGCCACAAAAGGTGGCTGTGTGGCCCAACTGTTTGCAGTTGCTGCAGTTCATTACCCGCGGTACAAACAGGCGTACAGGCAGGCGAACCCTATCCAGAAGGACATAATTTGGAAGAGACGATCCGGCGAAAGTCACCCGAAGCGAGGCTGATGGTATATAGGATTCTTTATCTCCAGCGAGCGTGTGCAATTTCTTGCAGTCTAATATTTTCACCGGCTTTAGTAGGGGGTTTTTAAAACAGCCAGCCCCATACTTCAGCACGTCCTCGCATGTCAAACTCGCCTCGGTTATGACCCCGTCGACCTCTACATCTACACACGGTACATACACCCTATAATGCTGCGTAAAGCGGGTACAGGAAGCAATCCCGTTTGCCTGTGCGAGGTCGCTAACAACAATTTTTAACTTATTCGCGCGAACCTTTGTAATCTGGGTCACGGCCGAGTAATGCTCTGTCAGATCACGTGATATTTTCAAAATATCAAATGATTTATTGGTGGTCCGGAAGTAAACCACAAATGGCCCAGTCGAGTTCTCTGGGTATGCTTTTAGGCGAGGGGGTTTGGTAGGAGGCTTATCAGGGGATGTTTCATCATCCATATTATCATCGGTGGGCTGACCGTCGAGGGACATTTTAGCGCGAGATCAGCACTTCGCGCAAAGAACGATAAAAAGAGCAGTAACGGAATGTATCAAGGGCAAAACAGAAAATAATAGTAGAAGGGAAACAGGTACTTATCTTTTCGATGCCGATGACCTTTGCTGGGACTGGCTGACAATACCAGCACGACACACTTTGTTTTCGAAACAAAGGCCTAGCAATCACAACTGGCTTTGACACTGCACTGAGCACTGGACACAATAAAAACTGAGCCGGGGAAGGCAACTGCAAAAGCACTAGCACACGTCTTATCCGAGCGCAAGTCGAACAACCGAAAAAAAAAAAAAAAAATTGATGCTGACGAATTTAATTTAATATTCCACAAAATATTTTTGGAAAAATATTCTCTGATCACTACATTGAGAACTGCGTCATGAGAACTTTTGGAAAAATATGGGAAGGGGATCTTGTAACTTATCTCTTAGCCAAAATCCCATAGTTGTCAAATTACTTCAATGTAAAATAAAATAACTGTTTGAATTATTATGAGCTCATTTTTCAAAATATGGATTAGAGACAATTTTTCGAATGGGAATCTAAATTTGAATAGGTTGATTGCATATAAAACATAAGCTTGTTTACCGAAAACTTACATACATTTCAACATTTGCTGAAAATGTATTTTTTTAGATTGTGTAGAATTTAGACAACAATTCAATATTGTTAACAACAAGAATAACATTTCAGAAACTAGTTGAAAGCTGATGTAATTTTGTCTCTAGCAGGTCAGGATCGGTTTTATGAGCATTGGATTTTTGTTGTATTATCAACTATATGAATAGCCTCTTAGCAGGATGCAATGAATGGCGTACTAAAATTTTGTGTGCTACGTACTAGTACTGCAAGTTGTGAGGTTGACTAATAAAGAAAAGTAAAATTAATGCTCGATAAATTTGTAACGGTCACGATCACATTCATTCGAAACTGCCAAATTTCGATGTTAAGTAACATTGAAGAATTTCAAAACGTAAAACTGTTCATCTGCTGATAGAATAATTTTGACGGTTAATCCTCCTAGAAGTAATTATAGACAAGAATTACTCTTCAACCAAATTTGGGTCGAGACTTAATGTCTCCAGCAAAGTTTTCGAAAGTGCTATTTCAAACAACTTTGTCAAAGACATAAATATTTCACATATTCAGAGTATCGAAATATAGTAGTAGAAAACCTTTACAACAAGCTATTCTGAAATTACTGTATTTGATAAATCTCTTCTGCGGTAATTAAATAATAAATTCACATTGCGTTCAAGGTGCCTTTGAAGCTTACAAAAAAAATAAGGGAACTGGATTTAAAACAAATAATTCCCAGATATTAAAAGGACTCAAAAACACAAAGAGTGATTCCATTTTCAGGAGCTAGCATCAATTCGGCGCAAGCTTAGTCCGCCCACCAAGTTAGTGTCGGATTCTGATGAGATGAAGTCGAAACGCAAGTTTCAGTTCCATCCATCCATAATTTAGTTATAGGTTTTGTGTTCTCAACTCGCAATGATTGTTTCAAACAATTTTATCCGTAGCGCAGAAAAAAATAGTTTTCACCTAAATTTTTCTTCACTAAGAAGAAATATAGCAGGCCCAGTCCATTTAAATCCCTATATGTTGAATTCATGTAGCCTTCATATTTTCAACAAAATTGTTTGAAATGACATTATCAAAAACTTTGCTGAAGGCACCATGTCTCTTAATATTTTTGAAAAATTAATTCACCATAATTACCTCTATGAGAGTTAATCACTAAAATTTCTATATCAAAGCAGGCGCTGTTTTATGTTGATAACTTCCCGAAGTTGTCAAACCTTCAAAGTCAAGGATTATTATATTAGGTGATCTTGTACGTTGAAAATTTTTTAGATCATTTATCCCACTTTAAAAGATCGCAATTTTTGACTTCATTGACATATTATACAAGAAAATAATCAATAGAGGTTTGAAAACTGTTCCATGTTGATCCTTCTTGTTTGTAGACTGGAATGACATCTGTTAGACTACTTATGTTTTTGAGTTTTCAATAATTTATCAAACTTATATTAAATTTTAGCATTTTTTCAAAAAATTTGCGATTTTCATCAAAACCCCCTCCAAACCAAATTTCTGGCTACGCCACTGACGCTTGATCAAAGAAAATTTTGGTTCGAAGTATCGCACCATTGAATCAAACCACGATTCCCTACCTTGCAGTGCCAATTTGTCTCCTTTGCTGGCCAAAACTACAAAACGGTGGTGAAAATATCATATTACAGCTGATAGACCGCAAGTCTGACACAGAGAGGTGATAGCTTTGGGACAGCTTCTCTTACCCAAACACACGTCTGCTGTTCCGATGGAACTATGCCAACTGAAAAGCTGACTCTAGAGTTTCCAAAACCACCTACTAAATCTAAATGCACCACGAATACCATTGACCATATCCAATCCACAAATTTCAATTAATTACACGCTTGACCTAATTCACACGCATCTTCACGCAGGGTAATTTGCTAATACATGTGTCCAACCGCTCAGTTTCGATTGGCTTCACAAGCAACCCATGCGGAGGCGAAAGTGTTCTCGCGGGAAACAACAACAAGAATGAGAAGAAGCCCATTTTGTGGTTAGCCTACAAAGGATGTAAACCTATCCCGAAAGCATCTCTAGTCTAGTCTGGTGGGTGAACGAGACAATTTTCCACCTACAATGACAGACAATTATTGGCACTCTATCGTAGCTGTTTGAGATAATCGTTATCCAATTGCGAACGACCAAGGACAGTGTGTAAGCCTAATGAAAGATGCGGTCAGATCCAATTAAAATATTCATATTGCTGCATGGAAAGACCATACTGGTGGTTTTAGTGTAAACGTTTGATAGTCCTGCAGTAATGCTATCCAAAGGAGCATAACAATTCCACATATAAGAGTTTGGTGTTAGTTCATCATGTTGTTTATTATAATTTTTATTGAAAACAAAAATGCTCTATATAAGAATATACACAAACGATAGGATCTTATTTAAATCCACTGAACGGTGATATTCATTAGAGTTTTTAGGATTCCATGGTTGGTTATGTTCAATATAAATTAACATTTATCAAATTATAGTGTTATTATATAGCTAAAGAATTAAAATCTGTGTTGTAGTTTGGAAAATGTAAAAAGTGAAACTTTTTATCCTTCAAAAATCTAGTTCAAACAGATAGTCAAAACGGACGATTTGAGTGAGTTGGAATTTGGTTGAGCCATCGTCGCCTGATGTTCATTTCACGAATAGGAATAATTCTGATTGCCCTTAGGGTCATAGTATAACTCCTGTTGATGCTATGAAAACTTAAAATCTGTTATGAAATTCTTCGAAATAGCCGCTTAGTATTCCATATAGTACTCAAATGAAAACCACATTTAACCTTTATAGTACCAGGTTATATTGCTTCTGAAAATTTAATTTTGATTCTGGTCTCATTTCGTCAATTTTGGACCGATTTGAATGGCCGGCCTCAAAAGACCTGGACTGCGCTTAGCGTTTAAATCCGGTTCCGAAATCACTCCAAATTTCCGTGGGGCATCTTTATCATCCCATTGGGATAACGAACGAGTTTTTTGTTCACATGAATAAAAGTAAGATTTATTAGAATAACGCTACATATGGCTGTAAGGATCCTTCACACTAGACATGGCGGATCAATCTTGGCCGCCGAAAAACTGTTCCGGGGGAATCTAAGACAATGTATATACTTTTCTATCATTCCAGTTTTGTGGGTTCATTAATTAATACGAAATATGAAGATCTTTTAATCATATGATCCTACTGCTTCCTATGCGTCGGCATGGCCATTCCGGTTGCGGTTCCGGACGGAAACAAATAGGGGGGGGGGGGGGGGGGTATCAAAATACATGGGTTTTACAAGGAATTGATGCTTCGTAGTTGTACACCTAAAACTAGGCCCTAATACCATTACAGCAATAAGAAAAGAATGCTCTAGCAACACGGTTATTACTAGAAAAGATTCCCTAACACATTCAAATTTTCTCTGTGTCGCACTCATGTGTATTGGCAGATTTTTCACATTTTGTCAATTCTTATACACTACATGCTAACGCTTCGGATCTTCTAGAAGTGTGTAGCATTTCGCTTGTGAGTGTATTGCGACAGTAGCGAGGGGGGGGGGGGGGTTGGGGACAGACCTCCCTCCCCCCACGAAATATTACTACGAAATGTGAAAAAATTTTAAATGTTCAACAAAATAGGCCTAATATTTTAAATGGAATTCTCAAAGCTTCATTTGCAAAAGTTATCTTGTGAGAATATTTCCTTGTAGTGAATATTAGTAACAGTGTTATTAATTTTCACTACAAGGAAATCTAGAGAAAATTTTCAATAGGACGTAAGGAACAATGAGAGATTCTCTTTGGTGTCTATCTCTTCTGTTCATTACTCGGACATTTCAACATTTACTACTCTACTCTTTGCATAATATTCTAGTAAAAACCGACGGCCTTCGATATGCATAAGCATAAGCATAAGCATAAGAGATCGCCCGTGGTTGCTACTCCGTTATTGACCAGAACCAAATTAGGTTGCAAAATGTTCATTGGAACAACATGCTTGGGAATAACATGATGAGCCACATTGTACAATCTATTCTGATCCCTGCATGCTGATCAATACCGACGCCGGCCACGTCCGAATGCAGATCTTCTGGGAAAGGAAGGAAAGTTAGTCCGATACATGTTGCTACTAGAGACCGAGGAATCCTCTGCATCTCCACATGTATCACGGGAAGGGGAGAGTTGTTAGTAAGTGTGCCAATAGCGTTATCATGTAATAATTGCTCTGGGCAGCCGGCTGCCGAGAATTTGGGAAATTTATCATTTGTTGTATTAATACGATTAGCAAAATAAGCAACTTGAACTCCGGATAGCCGGCTATAAGGAGCACCGTTTGAATAAAATGGAATCTTATACAATAGGTTCATCAGACTCTTCATTAGGTGTCGCGGAGTTAGCGGTTTGGAAGGGAACAGGGTCTAGGACTCGCTCCAAGCAAGCGACCTGTAAAGCATATTTTCTTAGGTAATAGTTTAGTTAGTTTTCGAGAACATGATCGCTCGAAAAAGAAAATCCTGTTTTGTTCTTGGCTCTTTTCAAACCCCGGGCAGCCGGCCACCGAGAGTATCCCACGTTTTCCAAACAAAAGCAACTTCAACCCCCCATAGCCGACCGTGGGAGCATTGCCTTGAAAACCCAATCCTATCTGCGCAATGGGCCGGAACACTACTTATTGCGACATTATTTAGACTAATTTCGCTATTCCTTCTCTACGATATATTTTTGGGTTGCAAACTACCGAGTAATAACACGTTACACAGACAGAGCCATGATACCTCGAGATGTTATAAATCAACGAAAGTATTTGCTATTTTGGTCTATGATTATCTTATTTTATATTAGATAGTCTAACGTTAAAGTACCTATGCATATTAATACAGAGAAAAGGATGAAACAATCAAAGTGTTGTTTAAGACAAAGAATTATCTGGCACCAGGATATCCGCAATAAGCTGCATGTACCTAATAATTTCTCCTTGGCACAGATTTAACTTATTCCACTATTTAAAGAACGATCCCCAATCCAAGTGCAACAATGATGCATAAACAACCACCCGTAATTACGCTGAAGGGGAGGCTAAGGCCAATTCGCTCCTAAAAATTGCTGTCGCGCCACATAGTGCCAGAGTATCCATTCAAACGCCTTAAAAATTTCAGCACTACGCCCGTAACATTCACGGCTTTGTTACATCCTCCCATAAATAATGATGGGAGCATTTGTTTTTTTGTCTCGGATTTGATTTTCTGATTCCGTAACCCCTGGAAGCCAGATTATGACTACACAGCCATGTTATCATGAATTTTCCTTTAAAGATTCGTAGTAGAGCCTAATACAAACCTAATACACCCCACTATATTCGAGTTTCTAAAGATCAAATTTATCTAATCAGGCATAAAATTGGCAATAAAAACGCAGGCATTCGCTATTACCGAAAGCAACCTAAACATATAACACACATCTAAACACAAAGATAATTCAATTTTCCATAGTAGGATCGATTTTACACATTTCCGACATCATTTGCAAGTGCAATACGAATAATTTTCAATGTGGAAATTACTAACTTGGCCGGCAACACCGTCCGTTTCGATCACTTCTAATCAAATGTATGTAAACAATCCTATCCACTAATAAATGTCAAAAAAAAAGTTCCCCAGACACAATTCACTGCAATAATCTATCGCGTTCAAAAACCTGTACAACACAGACCAGCTCACACAACTGGCAGCTCTGCAGTAATTTCCGTCCTCCCTATCAACCCACACAAGGTTTTCAGTCAACGACATACAACGGTTGATAACCTAGTATAGCGCTCTAATAGCCCACAGCTCGTCGGCATCTAGACAAAGCGGCCCAGTGGCCAGCTCGTTTACTGGGGAGGCCTGGTATTGGGCGACGCTGAATCGAGACACGAAACATCGATACATTGGAGCCAACATATTGAGATCTGAAGTCGATTTTCAGCAGACCCATATTTCGTGGGGTCGATAGTTCTGCTGATATTTTTCGAAAGTTCTATCGAACCGACGCACAGTGGGACGGAATCAAAAAAAGCCGGACATTGATATTTGCGACGAAACTATTGGTTATGGCACTTTGATGTCTTCGGAAAGGTTTCTTCATTTTTTAAGTAGTTTAATATAATGTTGGAAAAAATTTATTTAAGGGGGTATATACGCAGATAAAAAAAATAACTTTGCAAGTTGTTGCCAAAATTGATAGTCATGTATGGAAAGTTTGTAGACGAAATAATTTTATGAAACTTTGTTGAAGTAGCGAAATGGCTATCTGTTAAGCGAAAAAAGTTATTGGGTGAAATTGAAGTACATGTCGGAATATCCCCTTAAAAAGTGTTTTTTCATTGTAACTTTTTTACTTGATTTTTTACAGTTTCTCGATGTTCTAGAAAGTTGTTGATGCTTTCAAAACACACCTTTTTGCGAAATAGATCAACTCGCTATCTCTTCGTTTTTAGGGTATATGTCTGTTTTTTTTTTGGTTTTTCTGTGCTAACTTTAAGGGGCTATGGTTTGTAGAGTAGCAGGTATTAGCAGCTAAATTTATTTTTTTGATATTCAGCAAGAAATACCCTATTGATACATATATAATTCATAGCAGGATCTAATAGGACCCTTGAAATAATGCGGGGTAAAATAGACTAGCGTTTCAATAAATTATTGGTATTATGAAACATGAAAAATAAACTATTATGCGAAATTAATAAACATTTGAAATATTATAGTTCATTCCATATATTCCGACATTCAAAGTTAATTTTTTGTTATTAACATGCTCATAAGTCATCAGTGTCCTGCCAATGATCTTCTTCGTCATTGGATGAACAAGGTATTTCGTTGCTTAAAATACTCGGTTATATTATTACCTTGTTCATCCAATGACGAAGAAGATCATTGGCAGGACACTGATGATTTATGAGCATGTTAATAACAAAAAATTAACTTTGAATGTCGGAATATATGGAATGAACTATAATATTTCAAATGTTTATTAATTTCGCATAATAGTTTATTTTTTATGCTTCATAATACCAATAATTTATTGAAACGCTAGTCTATTTTACCCCACATTATTCCAAGGGTCCCATTAGATCCCGCTATGAATTATATATGTATCAATAGGATATTTCTTGCTGAATATCAAAAAAAAAAAAATTTAGCTGCTACTACCTGCTACTCTACAAACCATAGCCACTTAAAGTTAGCCCAGAAAAACCAAATAAACAGACATATACCCTAAAAACGAAGAGATAGCGAGTTGATCTATTTCGCAAAAAGGTGTGTTTTGAAAGCATCAACAACTTTGTAGAACATCGAGAAACTGTAAAAAATCAAGTAAAAAAGTTACAATGAAAAAACACTTTTTAAGGGGGTATTCCGACATGTACTTCAATTTCACCCAATAACTTTTTTCGCTTAACAGATAGCCATTTCGCTACTTCAACAAAGTTTCATAAAATTATTTCGTCTACAAACTTTCCATACATGACTATCAATTTTGGCAACAACTTGCAAAGTTATTTTTTTTTATCTGCGTATATACCCCCTTAAATAAAATTTTTCCAACATTATATTAAACTACTTAAAAAATGAAGAAACCATTCCGAAGACATCAAAGTGCCATAACTAATAGTTTCGTCGCAAATATCAATGTCCGGCTTTTTTTGATTCCGTCCCACTGTGCGACGAGGTAAAAAATAGTTAAAGTTTTTTGATCAGTATTGATTTTGAAATAGATACAGAGGGTATCGATATTTTACTGCTGATATTTCTGGTGTATCGATACTTTAGTTATTGATGCATCGATACGCCACATCGCCCAATACTAGTATGGTTAAGAAGAAAACAGCTAAACAGCAATGCACAGTGGTCCAGGAAGCGAAATTAGCGGGAAACAATTGTTAACGCATTCATCTTTAGGTTTAGAGATTTGGTGTCTTAGAAACATTTATTGTGCATGACAAACTGCATCTTTTGGCTGAAACGGTTTTAGGGTGGCCCTTAAAATGTCAAAGTTGTAGACATTATTTCAAATTATGGTTCAGAGAGAATGATACTTTCTTCTGCAATATTCTAGAACAATCAATTTTGAGCAACTTTGTTGAAGATACTAAATTTGTATCTCAAACCGTTTTCATTTTATAGTGAGTTCCATATCATAACTTAGGGTGTCTATCAAAAAAGCAGTTTTCTCCGTACAGATTTTTAATATGGGTTAATAGGGTCATCACCCTATTTGCAATATGAAAAGCCTGCAAGTGTCTGTGATCCTTGAAAAGTCTTTATAAGAATTCACAGAATCAGCGTAAAACAAATATTTTTTAATATGAGCGCTGTAGGATTATACGCAAAAATGCTTTTACTTAAATTTGATTTATTTCAGAAAGACAAATAAGAGTTCTCCAATTTTTCAATATATTGTAGGCAAAAGTACAGCCTTTCAAATGCAATCAAAATTATCAATTTTCGTTTGCCCCCTTTTGAGATATCGACATTTGAAAAGAGCGTATTTTTAAATGAAAATTAAGTATAACTTTTGAACCAGACAAGATAAAATTTTTCTTTCTGCAGCAAAAGTTGCCTCTAATCACGCTCTAAAACTACATTGAAGGGTACTTTTGTGAGAAAAATCATATTAAAAAACTGTACGGAGAAAACTGCTTTTTTGAGAAACACCCTAAGTTATGATATGGAACTCACTATAAAATGAAAACGGTTTGAGATACAAATTTAGTATCTTCAACAAAGTTGCTCAAAATTGATTGTTCTAGAATATTGCAGAAGAAAGTATCATTCTCTCTGAACCATAATTTGAAATAATGTCTACAACTTTGACATTTTAAGGGCCACCCTAAAACTGTTTCAGCCAAAAGATGCAGTTTGTCACGCATAATAAATGTTTTTAAGACACCAAATCTCTAAACCAAAAGATGAATGCGTTAACAATTGTTTCCCGCTAATTTCGCTTCCTGGACCACTGTGCAATGTACTGGACTCCATAGGTGTGGCAATGTTATATTGCTCTCCCGCTTGAACACTGTAAATTTATTACGTAATAATTTTTTATATAGTTTCCATTTATCTGCTGTCCACGTACTTAACAAAAATCGAGCGAGAGAGCAACAGCACCGCGGCACCCTAGGATCCACTACATTGGGAAACAGTGCGTTGCGTGCTTTTAAACCTCACTTTCGACTGTTCAGAAACCCTACCGATACTGAATTGTTTTGTGTCTTTGAAATAATCACAACGCAATGTAAGTGAACACACACGTATACGAGATAACAGTGAGTATGCGAGACCACTACATCAGATCCAACCTCACTTTCTACAATCTCCACCTGATTCAACTAGTGAATGTGACATCACACCTTTTCAACTTTCATCCACTAACACACTCAAAAGTAAGCAATGCTCCCATCCGTCAATACTGGATTGAGCCTAGAAAACACAAAATTATATTCAATGGAAGAGAAAAAGCGTTAATATCGCTTTTATGTCAAAATGAATTTCAGCAAATGCCAACTTCATGTCCATTGCGGCATCGTTAAAAATGCTTGCAAATAGTATGGATAACACAACTAAGCAATGCTTAGGCTGACATATCCGTCTACAATTATGGTACTTCCTTGATCTTCAGCATCCCTGTACGCGAGGTTCGTCCTCCATCGTAGTAAATCAAAAAGACTATGCTTCAAAGATTCCACTCGTACCGGATTCATTTCACACTTTTTCAATATAATTAACTAGTCCCCAGCCTAGTTGGGAACTCTTAACACTTTGCGAAATTGTCAAGCATTGTACACTGTCACTGATCAAAAGTGGAAAAAAGGGAACAACGGAAACGAATATCATCCGAACTTCACTTGGCACTGGTGCCACGGACCGGACCCGAACGCTTAGGATTGAAACGGACACCGGAAAAACTTATTAAACCGGAAAAAAATAAATATGACCACGGAGTCGAAAAATGCAATCCGATTTCTTGTGCAGTGTTGTCAGTCCTCCAAAACCGACGGCCTTCGATATGTACTAGAAAATTAGTGCAAAGTGTTGTAGTGACGTCGTAATAAACGAAAGAGAAAGTAAACAAAGAGAGGCTCTCAATGTTACTTACGTCCTATTGAAAATTTTATCTAGAAATATTCTCACAAGATAACTTTTGCAAGTGAAACTTTGAGAATTCCATTTAAAATATTAGCCCCCCCCCCCGCTTCTACGCTACCGGCGCAATACACTGCCAAGCTGTTACACCGCTCGGCTTGTTGTGGAGACGAGGACTACAACGAGTACATCGCGGCGAAGTAGGGAGCTAAAGGGCTCCTGGTATCGTCACAAAACTAGGAGCTTATTGGTTCACGAAACGGACATCGGTACCGAGAGAAATTTCGCCACATTCTGTAGTCCTTGACTGACAGCGAACATGGACTGGACAGTGTGCGAGAAGTATCCCCATAGCAACCACCAGGCGATTTGCAACCGCATCGGCCAATGGAACGCTGCTGCAGCACGGAGAAGGACGAACGGCAAGCTAAAGTGGAAGACGAAGACAGCGAAATCAAGTACGTTGATGTGGCTAATGTAACAAGAAGGATTGTGACGGCTTGTAACGTTACAATGACACGAAAACTGGAGCTATGCAGTAGACGGTGTGCTGCTTACTGGTTAAATGAGTAGCTCAGTACGCTACACGCTGCTCAGAAGTTGAGCTCAGAGACCAAGATCGGAGAGTGAGAGAGGAGCGCAAGCGACGTTTCAGGTAGCTAGGGACGTTTTAAAAGCTTAGCAAGCCAGTTTTCCATAAGTAACTGTGCTGAGAAGTAGACGTCAATCCCTGGGGAACGAATATTGAGTCGTTATGACGAACATGAGGGCCCGTCGACACCAGCTGAAATATTCCCGGGTAAGCTAAAGATAATCGTTAAGTCTTTTTCCCGTAGAACGATCCAACTATCTGCTCCCCGACATCGTACGGCAAAGAAGAAGGAGCAAACGCAGCCAAGTGGGAAGCGACTAACGACGAGCTCAAATAAGCATCGTTGAGACTAGAATCATGAAAGCCCCCAGTCTGGATGGAATACCAATCGTGGCGCTGAAAGCTGCGAACCTGGCATATCCGGACATGTTCAGGATGCTACTGTAGAAGGGTTTAGATAATGGAAATTTCCTCGAAATGTGAAAGGTAGAGAAGCTGGTGTTGCTGCCAAAGTCAGGGAAGTCACCGGGCGAACCAGCCTCGTATAGGCCAATGCCGTACCGCTGCACAGAAGAATGAGCCAGATCCTGAAGAGGTACTTCCAAAGTAGAGTTTCGCGGACGACGTGTCACTAACGGTAATTAGTGAGACACTTGGAGAAATGGAGGTGTTGGTGACGGAGACAATAGACGCGATCGAGAGCTGGAAGAACGGGGTCAAGCTGCAAACAGCTTACCACATTTGTGTTTCGTCATCGATACTGCGATATGGGGTTACAACCTAGGTGCGGCGCTAAAAACCAAGCGGAACCTCGAAAAGCTGAACAGCACATCCCGGCTGATGGTCGTACGATTGCGTACAGAATAATATCTTCGGAGGCAATATGCGTTGTCGCCGAGATAATCTCCATCAGCATCACACTGGCGGAGGATATCAAGTGCTACTATCAATGAAACGCAAGGAACGTGAGGAAGATGATGAGAATCGATTCGATGGTGACGTGGCAGCAGGAATGGGGCAATACGGAGAAAGAAAAGTGGACCTACCGACCCATCCCAAACCTGTCGACGTGAGTCAATACAAAGCACGGAGAGATGACCTTCCACCTGAAGCAGCTCCTGTCATGCCAGGGACGCAACGTCACCATTGTGCCCGGAGTGTGAGAACGCCGAGGAGACACCGAAGCATGTGGTCTTCGAATGTCCAAGGTTTGAAGCGACGTACAGGGAGATACTTAAAACTGGAGAACAGGGTATCAACCCAGATAATGTAGCCTATAGAATGACAAGCGATGTAAAGACGTGGAACGCAGTCAATAGATGTAGATCAGCGTTGCCAAATATTTTGAATCGAAATCTGCCACTTTCGAAAAAAAAGTCTGGAAAAATCTGGCATACGATAGCTTCCAATCCATGCTTAAAATTTTCATGTTATTGTTGATGAGTTCGTTGAATTTTATCGAGGGAGTTGATGAATCTGAGAGACAGTTGTCTCTCCTGTGACATTAAAATAGCTATCACTACCAGTTATTTAAATCCCTCAACCTATAAGCGGAAGTCATACCTACGATTTGGTTATATGCCACTGAAATTGGTAGATCTACGACATAAAGAAATAATCTCAAAGAAAAGGTTCTTTAACATTAAATTTACTTCATTCATTCTTTTGGAATGAAAAATTAACAATTAACTAAAGATCTTCTGGTCTTTAAATTGAATTGAATACTGCTTTATAAATCTGGTACCAAGTACTAAACACCAATACAAATTTGTATTTGGTGAAACGTACAATTCAAAACATCTGGAAAAATTTGGAAAAATTAATGAAATCTGACAAAAAGTCTAGCTTGACTAAATGTCTGTTCAGTTACGAAAAATGTGGAAGAATCCAGATAAAACTGGAACATTGGGAACGCTGATTATGAAAAAAATGACCGATTAGCGAAAAAACAAAGAAGAATCGGTATTGGGAAAACTTCATTCGCCAGGGAACTTCATCGGAATCACCGAACTGATCTCGTCACCTAGCTGATTCGCTCGGTTTCGGAAGAACTTTTGTTGCCGGGGAACTCTCCGGCGGTGAAGGTCAGGTCCATCGTCAGGAACTAAACAGTTGTGGTGCTATACGGCATCAGACACGGAGCCAAAGGGCTCAAAAGTTTTAGTAGTGAAACAGAATGAAAAAGAAGAATCGGTATCAGAAAAACTTCTTTCGCCGAGCAACTCTCCGTCAGCGTACAATCAGATTCACTACCGGGTACTAGACTGAGTAGACCGCGACGAGACACCACAAGTCGCGCCAGGGCTCCAGCAAACCGGACGCCTTACTCCACCGGAATCGCCGAATTGACATCGGCACCTGGCTGGTTGGCTTTCGAAATTTCGAACTTCTCTCGCCGGGGAACTCTTCGTCGGAGTAGGCTAGATCCATCGTCAGGCCCTAGACCGAGTAGTTCGCAAACAAGTTGGAAGCTCAACGAGGAAGTGGTACTAAATTGTACAAGGGAACCGAAGGGCTTAGTAAATTAGACAGTCTGAAGTTTGCCACCCAGATTGTTCTTGTAGGGGAAGAGCACTGATCCTCACTGATAGACCCACAGCTTGCTTTCCTACTACCATACAGAAATTGCCACGTTGTGTGAATAGTCGACAACTGATAGTGTGTCAAGGATGGGTGCTGCAACACTACTGAAATAACTAACTACTGACTAGTAACAATCGAGGTTTTGTGGTAGTTTAGTCGAGCTGTATTTATTGGAAAGGTTCTAACCGGGTCTATTGATTCAAGCTACATTCTGGCGCATAAAAACATCAATGTGCCACCTAGAACACTACTGGCGTCGGAAAACGATTCCAAACGGGCAGATTTACTAACGAATACTGTATCTATCAAACCATGCTATCATATTGGCTCTCAAACGTGAAACTTTTTCGCTCGATGCGCCAACTAGATTTCATTTTTGGTACTAGTCAAATGATGAGTAAAACATTTTCTTGCATTGATGATATAGGATGGTTGTTCTATTTTAATTGTTTTAAAATAAATAACACATAGTTTCAAAAAACGCTTGATTACAGGTGATATGAAAACACTCGTTCTTTCGTCTGACACCAAAACGAATTATTGAGATCCGGAATTATTTTTGTATTGTTGAGGTTAGGTTGGTTGTTTTCGATATGGAAAATGTTTATCTAGAAATTGGATTTATCAGTGGAAAACCTCGACTGCCAACAACTGCACTCTTTAATCCAGTGATTTTTGCCCACCATCGTGTTTTCTATCGAAATTTCCATCTCTGAATTTCATTTTAGTATAAATTGAAACCGGAAGAACAAATGTGAGTGAATTAACAAGAAATTTACCATCTGGATATTTTTCAGAGGTAGGAAACATATTTTCTTCATCAATATTACTTTTCATTAGAAGAAATAACATTTAATTATAATATTGATTGAATTTTAAAAATTCAGAATTTACTGTCCAATGTGTTTTGACAGATGAAAATAAAAACATCCTCATTGCACTTCCGTGGCCTCTGGCGGTCGACATCTAGCGTTAGATCACGAATAGTTATGAGTGAATGAAAACTATATATGAACACTTGGACGATTTTACGATTAATGAAAAAACAGACACACCTAGGTTTGAACTCATGCTCTTACGCATCGCAGCACTGACTGTTAGCACTGTTCCGTTTTTGCACATGAGAACAGAGTGTACTCGTACAATCGGCACATCCGCAATTCGATAATGTCTCGTGTGTAATGAATGAACCGAAAAATTTCGTTTTATTACGTTGATGAATGAAAAGCAGACAGCAAACTCGGCGTGCGTTGCTATAGCAACTAGCATAGGAGTAAAGCCATGTCAAGTGATCCTCGAATTTTTCGCAAAATCACCGATCTTCCTGAGGTATGTTTTATTGCATAGGGATTATGGTGATTAGATTTTGGTATAAATATTTCGTTACAATTCCTTTTTTTCTTTAAGATATTAACCCTTAAACTTTGTTGCATGACTAAATTGAAAATTTTATATCTCAAAAGCTACTAAAGATATTTCAATGAATTTTTGCACACTTATGGAATGATACTTGCACTATCTTATAAAAATGTTTTCATTTTACAATTGTGTGAATAACGGTACTTTGCATCTATTTAAAATTTTCAATTGTATTTTTTCTTATGTTTTTCACGCTAAAAATTTTCAAAACGTGTGTCAAATTATGCGGCAATCTTTCACCTTTAATAATCTGTATTTATAATTTTTCATTTTTGTTCCTATCGAGAGTTATAGAGGATTTTGTAACAGTGCGCTCTTTCAACGCATGGCCCACTTTGATGCAACCCGCGAGAACGTTCATATTGGCAACGCCGCGCGTCGCACAGTGGACGGAGGCTTCAAAATTTTATTTTTGAAATTTTGATATTTTATATTTTTCCTAAATTTCTCATGTATTGATTGATGTACATTCGAAATTTTATGATCATTGGATAAGAACACGATTTTTAACACGAGTTTAAACGTACCAAAGTCCGGATTTTTTCCGAAACCACCATTGCTCTGCTCACTTCAAATGCATGTTGCTCTTTTGATTTTGGTCCGATTTTAGCACAACTAGTTTCATTGTGTAGAGGAACTAAAGAAATTGGTTAGTGAGTAAAATACATTTGGTAAATTTACTTGGAACTATGACTTTTTAGTTTAAATATGTTTAAGGTGGTCAGATCAAAAATACTTTGCTCACTAATGTATTCTGTATAAATTTCGGAATCATTTCGGAACGGTCACATAGTATACATTCTATGTGAAATTACCTCTACTTTTCGAATATCATGGTCTCGTTCTGCGCCTAGGTGCGCAAAAAGGTTTAAGGAGATTTTGAAGCTTTGTTGCTGATATGGAGACACATGGTGTTTTGTGTAAAATAGTTAGGCAATCTACAGTAAACCAACACGTTCAACAATGGTTTTAAGTAGTGTTCTTCATTTTTTATGATATTGTTGACATTGGCGAACAGTAACGGAAAATCTATCATCAAAACGGGATCATAGTTATAAGAAAGGTTCAATGACACTGTATGGAAAAATGCATTTAATATCTTACGACTTTTGACATCAAAAATGAGCTCAGCACCTCAAAATTAGCTTAAATTGTGATTTTCAGCCAAATTAGGTAACATTTGAGGTTTTGTCCGACTTTTGTTTGAAGAGCCGCCACTGTGCGTCGCAACGTCCTAATGCGCATCGCTTTGAAGGAACGTATCTCATGTTCAAAATTGGCATCTCTGAGATTAAAGCAAAAAGACAAGCTTTTCTCTATGGATAATGAAAAGTGAATGTTTTCTGATTAATTTGCATGCTCTTTAGCGTTATTATATTGTTCAGGAGTTATTTAATTTTCTGTCACTCAATACCTCGGACAAGCGCGCTCGTATGTTGCCAGCCGATGAGCAAAGTTGAGCAGCGGGCATGTTTTAACCTTCGTTGACATATTTTTCGCAAATTGACATACTTCACCACGTTTTATTTTCAGTTGGTTCGTCTGAGAGGTAGCACGGTATATTGCAAATCTTTTCTTAAATCCACATAGCGATTTTGAGCCATGCGCCATCGGGTCGTGCGTTAAATTACGCGCTCATTTGATTTGCATCAATGCGAGTGAGAAAACGTTTTGACGTTTGTTTTTGTTTCGATCGCACTTGAGTGTTTCCCATATAGAGACAACTCGACGAAATGCTATATTATCTCAAGATAGACAATATTTGCTCAAAAAAACATTCGATTGTTTTATGTTTCATCAGTATGTTCGTCGTATCTTGTTTTTGTGGCATCCATGTGGAGTGATAAATTTAAAATTATATTGGTCAACACATGTGCATGTGTTGTGCATATGTCGTAATGGGCGCAAAAAATACAACGAAAATAAATATGTACATGAAAAAACAATGTTCGTTAAATTTTCAATTTTACATCCCATGTCTATAGTAATGGGTGCCTCTATAACGCGTTTGAAATATAGGAAAATTTACACGTTTAATTTTCCTTCTTATAGTGTTGCCAAAGTAATGGAACTGTAATATTCGAAGACTCAACAGGTACATGCGGAAAACTGTAACGATGATTTTGAAATAAAGATCGTAGATGATTAATTGAAATTCGATAAAGTAAATAATATCTTACCAGAACTTAGAGAACCACCAATTAACAGAATTAACAGAAGCAATAGTGATAAAAAACCCCAACATCGACGCGATTGAACAACAGTATTTATGTGAACTTTTTTCAAAAGACCCATCGTTGTTTAAAGGTAATATCACTCGGTGAATAAAAACGTGAAATAAAATGCTATTGACATAAGATTTTCCATCTTCATATATTAATGTTGCAGACTAAAAATGAATTTGGATAAAACGTAGATGTGTTTTGACTAACAAAAGTGTTTTTAAAGATATTAATTGTTAATAACGTTAAATTATAATAATAAAAAATATATTACACAACTATAATTTTTGTTGTGCACTTCGGTCAAAAAAATTTAACGCATCTCAAAATATCCGGAAAAAAATCATTTTCGATAATCCGTATAGAAAAGTTTGCCCTTTTGCGCTAATAGAGAGATGTGATTTCTTTTAGACATGCGATGCGCACTTCCCACGCGATGCGCATTCTGACGTACCGACGTGCGACGTTGCCAATATGAACGTTCTCGCGGGCTGCATCAAGGTGGGCCATGCGTTGAAAGAGTGCACTGTTACAAAATCCTCCATAACTGTCGATAGAAACAAAAATGAAAAATTATAAATACATATTATTAAAGGTGAAAGATTGCCGCATAATTTGATATACGTTTTGAAAATTTTTAGCGTGATGAACATAAGAAAAAATACAATTGAAAATTTTAAATAGATGCAAAGTACCGTTATTCACACAATTATAAAGCAAAAACATTTTTATAAGATAGTGCAAGTATCATTCCATAAGTGTGCAAAAATTCATTGAATTATCTTCAGTAGTTTTTGAGATATAAAATTTACAATTCTATGATGCAATAAAGTTTAAGGGTTAATATCTTAAAGAAAAAAAGGAATTCTAACGAAATATTTATACCAAAAGCGAATAATCCCTATACAATAAAATATTCCTCATGAAGATCGGTGATTTTGCGAAAAATTCGAGGATCACTTGACATGGCTTTACTCAGGTTAGTGAATGTGGTGGCAATGCTTTGACAGTTGTGTTGAAGAAAGGTGTGTAGGTATAGCATGAGATATAAAATGCTTGCGAAAATTGCAAGAGGTTTTAACTGCAACATTTCAAGCGATACTAACATTATTTGCAAGTGATTGTCGCTTGCAATTATTGCAAGAGCTTATTGTTTTGGGTGTAGAAGCATAGAATGTCGGGTGCCCAAATCTGTCGTTCCAGTCTAGGGAAGCGCAACCTTTTGTATTTTAACTATGATTTGCGCGATTAAAATTTTTAATATAATGCTTTTAAAAACTTATCGTTTTATCTGCTGGAAAATGTTTATAGAATTACTTCTTAGCGATATGCGCAAAAATATCGAAAATTGTCGTTGTAATGGCTTATAGCGTGCAAAATCTAACAACCTTCCGTTGTGCATCATTTTTATTATTTTTAGAGGTGTGCGCCGCCGCGCCACGCCGCCGCCGCCGATGATTTTGACACGCCGCCGATTTCAGGAAAAAATGGTCAGCGCGCCGATTGCCTTTTTTGTGCTGCGCCGCCGATCATATTTAAACTCGCGCCGAGTCCATATTTGACCTGAATGTGTATTGAGTGAAAGAATTTTGGTTTATTTTGCGATAATCTTTTTGGTTGTAATAGTTTTGTCTGATTCTTACCATTCCCAACAAACATTTCGTGGTTTTATAAACGTTTTAACAGTTGCTTTATTCAGCTCTAGCTGAACATTGGAAGTATACGTGTAATCATATATCGTTTATTCCACCCTTAAACATCCGGGATTTGGAGAATTTATTCAGCTGGTCTGATTAAGACACATGAAAGAACAATTCTTCAGCACGTATACAGCCTGAAGAAAACCATAGTTCAGCTTTATCAATAAACCTTTTCGTTACCGCTATTCAGCTGAGAGAATTATCATAGGAAAATTGTTAAAAAAGACATTCATTTCAAGTTACACACGCCATCAATCTCTTTGGAAGCCATATTCTTTTATTAGTGTTACGTTACAGTTAGAGAAAAATTGTATTACCTTGTTGGATATCATATCACGTACCTGGATCCGAACCAGCAACCTGTTGAATACTAAGCACTTACCTTACTGTCTGCACCAATCTTGCATACGTTGAATGCTTAAGAGTTCACCGATGTACCGACAAGTCTAGGCTGCTGAATAGAGTCTGTACAAAGGCTACAGTAGCCTTCTATAGATTTAAGTGAACCTAGTTGACTTGGGTTCGAATCCCAACCTACGATAATATTTTTATTTCATTTTTTTTATTTAATAAGTTTTAGAACATTCGGGAATTTTAAATTAGATAATTTATTTATTTCAAAAATGATGATTATAGTCGTTTTTGTTTCCAAGGTGAGGATTTATGGTTGTCACAAAATATTTAGATAAGTAAAAATGGGTGTTATATGAAAGTGGTGGTAACTGAATGATGGATTGAAGTCATTTATAATTCTAAGGTGGCAATCTCCTCAATTTATTTACCACTCCCTGCCAAATGATTTTCTTTCCATTGTGATTTTTTTGGTAAGCGGAAGTCGCTGTTCGAATTCAATAGTTTATTTATTTATATCAATTAAGTCCGCCAGCGTGAATAATCATTTCATTGTACCTTTGTTTGCAAGTCGATGGATAGAAAAAAATCATGGTAACAATGCTGGTGTCTAAAATTTATAGCAACATTGGAACAAAAAGTTTCTATTGTGTTCAATATTAGTATATTCATGTTTCACAAGTAAACAGACCGTTTCGAATTAAAAGGTAAATTTACATAAACGAGGGCGCGAGTGATTTGGTAAGCTTGTACATTGAAAAACTGTAAATCATGTATTTCTCGTGGTGAAAACTCAGTAGATATAAAAAAAACTAAATAAACTTTCTTTATTTCTTTATTCATTTATTGATCTATTGCTCCTTAACTGTAATATATGCAAAACATCTCAATTGGAATATACCGAAATAATAAAAAAAATCCTTCACATAATAGTAAAAAAAAATATTGTGTGTGTATTGGGACTCGAACCCAGGTCGGTTGCCATTCCTCATGATTTGCTAATCGCGCCAATTTTTGTAGTAGTTACAATTACCTTTGTTAAACACATAATTCAGCTGAAAGTCAAAGGTGGTATAACGGTAAATGCAAAGGTAGAAACAACCTCTTGAAGACATGTAGTGCAGCTTAATGATTAAAGGTAATACTTTTGGTAACAGCATCGTTTATTCAACTCGCAATTCAGTCTAATTAAGATGGTTGAATAAAAGCTTTAATATTGTCGCTATTACATTTATTAGCAATATAGTTCAGCCTAGTTGGAACTGGCGAATACTGGATTTTAAATAGGCTGAATAAACTGTTAATGTTTAAATAGTTCAGCGAAAGTTTTATTCAGCTTACATAACCTTTAATCTGCTTTAAATCAACACGTAGTCTTATAGTTCAGCTCCTAATGTTGGTTGGGTTGCCAATCTTGAGGCAGGATATTGTAGTCCATATGGAAACAAAGCTGCTTTCGAACCGCACGGCAATTCAGCAAGAAATTAAACTGTCACCGTGTCTGCGAGCGGGTTGCTTATGAACTGTGAATTTATATAGTGTTCCGCTGTTTAAAGACTGGACAAGCGAATATCAGCCGAATAGGTCGGTAAAAGGTATTGAGATATTCAGAAGTTAAGCAATATACTTGTTCTAAGCATTTCTTGTTTTACTAATCAATCAATCGATATGATAATAAAATAGCCTGGACAATACTTTTGCTGACTTCCTACTCGCATAGTCATCCGGATCGCAGCAATCAACCGTCAGTCTGTGGAAACCATAATACTCCCTACTGTCGAGTTCTCAGTAGTTAAAGACACAAGTTACTCAGTGCAAGAAAATATTCGGCTCATGTGGAATTAGATAGCATATCGATCGAATGATGTCACTTTTTCATGGTTAGAAACAGTTAAAACTTAATGAACCGACATATAAGCCAGTACAATTGTTTCTACAAAATCTGTGTAAATATTTAAATAAAAATACGTTGTAAATTACCATCGCACGCGTGAATCACAATTCTACTCAAATTTGCACGCAAGCAAAGCTCGTATAGCGTCATGCCTTCGATATAGTAATTCAAGCCGTATGACTTTTAACTATTAACCTTGGTCTGATAGTTCAGAGGGTAAGGCGTTGGTGTCGTATAAGCCACCCGTCGCATAAGCCAGCCCCCGCCAGGAAGGATTCTTAGTAGTCAGTAGTCTCGTAACACTAGCCATGCAGTAGCACTGCACATTCCTAAAACCTGGCTGCAAAGTCTACCGAAATGAAACTTGGAACGAAAAACTAGTGCTAGACATACTTCTGTCAACATAATGGAAGGTTTTCTGTACGTTTACAACTGGTTCTCTCTAGAAAAATCCGCATTTCAATTTTCTTATCCTTTGTTTCTCTTTTCCTTTAATTTACCGAAAAAGTCTACAAAATCGATACAGTAGAACTTTGCCGCAATCGAAACTACCATACCATATTGGCCTATTGTTCGAAAGTGATTCGATGTTTAACCTGTATTGGAAGCCGCACCATTTTGTAATTTTATCATGCTAAGGATTTTTTCCAACGATATACGTGGGCAAAATATTGAGTGCGGTGTATCAAACGATCAGAGTGGCCCAGAAAACGTCCCGTTGATTTCTATTTCAATATTTCAGCAAAAAACATTATTGGTTATCCGCAGAATCTCGTGCTCGTGATTTTCTATTGAGAGTGGAGACCTTCTTTAGCGGTGGGGATACAGTTGACTGCTTGTCTGCTGTATCTTTGGGATTATTTGCTTCTCTCATGTCTGACGTCCAGGTCTTCATAGTTAAAGCTGTATTGGTACCGACGGTCGGATGTTGTATCTTGCTTCTTGCACTTGCGCGTGAGCAACGTCGCCTTTTTATCCTCACCGATAGTGCTAACAGTTGATTTTGGGGTGCTGGATGCTGTTTAGCAGTTGTCATTATGTCCTGAACAACTGTTACAAATTTGGGAACCGTTTGTAGGTATTTGTATAGAGATCACTGTTCAAATAGGTATATCGTCGATGAGTCGGCAATTCGCTGAGATACATTCTCGTTTGTATATGTATCTTTGTATTGCGCAAGGATTGTTCACGATGTGGCGTCTGATGTTAATACATGCGCGTAGGAATTTGCATGTTATGGGGACAAAGCGTGGTTTATTTAATAGTTCCGTGATTTTTAGTTGAATAATCGATCCGTATTCTCAGCATAAAGAAATTTCTCCAAGTATCAGGTTAATAAATTCTATTTCACTTCACTCGGTTGTATAGGTCTGGCTCAGGCAGAAGTATAAATTAGACTGAAGACCAGGTATTGTTATTTTATCTCAGAGGAATATTTATTAAAATGAATGGCATAAAACTTTGCATGCTTTCTGAAACTGTGTTAGCATCGATATTCGTAACAGTTGGCATTGCAAGTATTAGGAGCGGTTGTTTAAATTAATCTTTAGTAATCGCAATTTTGGATATTTACTTTTATTTTTTTCCATTTTCTCAAATAAAATTAAATCCCGGTTAAAAAACAGTGTTATGCTTAAAGCTGATGACACCGCTACGTCATCAATATTTGGTTTAATTTTGACACACGCAGACACAATAGTCAACATAGCAAGATGATTGAGAAAATTACTACTTTCCATCCATATAAAAAAATATCCCACGCCGCTTTGCGCCGCCGCCGCCGCCGATGATTTTAGCAAACGGCGTCACGCCGATACGCCGCCGCCGCCGGCCCAAATCACACCTACGCCGCCGATTACGACATTTTTCATCGGCGCACACCTCTAATTATTTTTGCAGAGTGTATCCTCATATTGAGAACAAAAACGTAGTTCTACATTAAAAGGGTGGTTTACTCATATTAAATGATTGCGATAGGGATAGTTTAGAAGCTTTGACAGCAATTCGAACCATTTCGGTTTTATTATTTTACTATAACCGAAGCAGCACAATTTCTGAAAATCAGCAGCGTGAAAACAATACATAATTTTCAATTACAATTGAGAGTAGTCCCTTTTCGACTGAAGGTTCAGATCAGAAATAAAATGCAAATATTATGTTCGTTTCTATCAATCCATACAGAGGCTGTGACAAATCATTAATTCATATGCTCGTTAGCACAAAGCATTAATTTCAGATCACCATATTACTAGTTTCAGTTTCATGCAACCGCCGTACAATGCCTATCGCGATACACAATTCTGTCATTCGTCTCGGCGATAAATGATAAATGATGAATATTTGCTAAATGACGGCTGAAATTTTGAGCTTTGTTCCGTCCGATCGCGTCATTTCAGATGCAAGCTGTATGTATTCCCCTTCCACATGCATGTCCTACTCGTCGTACATGACAATACCATCACACCGAAATGATGCCGCGCGCTCAACCTACTACCAATGACGGGGTATGGGTTGCATGTCTATTTATTTTGCCATCATCGCCGCCCGCAAATCCGCTTTTCGTATCTAAACAATCAGCCCCGTTCGGGATATGCTTTCCGCAACCAAAGCGCGGTGGTGATCGGACCCCGGTCTTTATCAGTGCTGTTGGTTGGTGATAGCGACCGTATGCCAGTTGGTGTACAGTCTGTTACTAGTTTGCAGGAATTAACTATTACTATAGACGCATACTGACAACGACGTTGTCAACGCGGTTTAAAAAATTGATGTGGAAGGAAGGGTGCTACTAGAGGTAATCTAGAAGGACAAGAAACCTTTATCATTTGAATTTAGTGTATCTTCCAATTGAAACAGTAAGCATTTTTATTATGTTTTGAACATTTTTTACTATTTTAAACTAAAAATCGATCTGAAGATGTATCGATCATTTCAAAATGCCTTTTGCTTACTTGAAACCATCATCTAAAACAAACTTTTCATCAATATTTCACGTCGGTAAACTTTTCCCGAAAGTTCGAGCTCAAAGCTGTTTGCCAGAATGATTGATATTATTTTGAATATATTACAGAACTGCCGATGCACCGCGTTCTGTTAATTGAAACACCAATTGATTAACGTACACCGTCAAATGCACAACAAATTTCACCCCCAATTCGAAGAAAAAAGCAAGCTGTAATACGTTTCAAACATGCAAGTCAGCAGAGGTAAGTGTAACAGAAGATAATGTTTCATTACAAGTAAGCGCTATGCTAATGTAGCTAATCATAAAAGTAGCGTCCTCTCCCTCTTTATCCTCCACTGCACAGTGGTCCAGAATGTAAATTTAGCAGGAATTTTAACGTTTTGTTAAAACTAGACAACTTAGCCTTACACTATGTTCAGGAAAGTTCTCATGCTTTGCAATGCATTTCCTTTCATTTAAACAGAAGCTAGGGTGGTTCTAATTTTAGCAAATTTAATATTGAACTTTTCAACGGTTCGAGATGGAGCTTGAACAGGCAGTCGAAGCAAAGTCAAAGAGGACGTAATTTGGTTAAACAGACCCGCCGAAAACCATCCGATATGACTCTGAATGGACATGTGATTTTATTCCGTCCTGTGCGACTGGACCTTAATAAAATCACAGGAAGTCAATAAATTTTAGTTTTGAGACGGCCAACCACGTGCTTCAGTAGATCCACGCATGCGAAACTCAAATCCGTAACTACGCCATTTATCTGAACTTTGTTGGAAGGTTCGTAGACACTGCACACTTTCGTAATGATTTTGTCTCCAGGAAAGTCGATTGCTTGCTTTAGACTGGAAATCACTACTCCGAGCCTATTTGGGTGGACGTTTCAAAATTCGGCGTCGGTCGATAATCGCCCCCCCGTGTTTTATCTCTGGGTCGGAAAAAGATCACAAATGGTCCGATCGAGTTCAATGGGTAGAACTGTCAATTTCAGCATCAGGTGATTCTATTTCAAAAGAGGCCACTTTTGCATGGGTTCACAGCCCGGCACAAAATTCGAATGAAACGGAAAGAATTAGAGGAGATATAAGACATTAACAAACGAATCAGATTTAATCGGCGAACGAGCTAACATTGGTATTAATCGAGTCGTCGGCTATGGAATACCAGACTGATTCATTAGGAAAAGTGCACAACGTATTTGTAATAACCTTGAACAGCTACAGTTCAAAAAAATCTTTCAACCGTTGTGTGTCCAACAAACAAACACCTTTAACAGGTCGACAAGACTACTTGGGTACCCACAAATTGTAATGCTCTTAACTTTGACTTTCTTCAACCGATTTGGACACTTTTAAATGTTTTGAATTCAGGAACTTGTCCACTTTTTGATTCTGTGAAATTGAACCGGAGGAATAGATCTGGTTCTTGGTAATCCGGCTGACGCAATTCCAAGATTTTTGATACCCATATTTCCAGTATTCCACTGAAATTCATAAACAGTATCCCGGCACTGGAACATGCTTTCGGAAATCCGGATTCCTGAAATTCCATTGACATTTCACTAATTGAAACCTAAAAAGGTACCGGGTACTGGTAGGGCCGTTGGGCCCAGCATTTTCATATGTACGAGTTTTAACGATCTGGCTCCAGGTGTTGAAAAAGCAGATTACCAGCATTCAGGCAAACGATGTGGAAAAACCAAAGATGGAAAGTTCGAGTCGAGTCTCTGTCGCAACGGAGAATTAATGGCAATGGAAATCGTATGTCATTCCAACAGCGCAGTTGCATATAAATTCTATCATACGCTTTTCGGACAACGGTCTGACATTCGCCCGACGTTTGTCCGACGTTATTTTGACATTGATTAGACATCAAACATGGTCAGATGTTGGTCCTAGATTGACCAGATTTGGTTCAAAATTAATCCTACATTCCGACAGACTTTCATTTGAAATTGTTATTCCCGACATTTTCTCTTGCATTTCATGTAAGAAGGCTTCTAACAGTAATTGCAATGAAAAATCGTGCTTTTTTCACATATTGCCAGACTTATTGTAAGCTATTCTTACCTGGGTGTATCAGCAACGTGCACATTTATTTGTCTTGCTCACGCATGCTTTCATTTGACTGGCAAGTACACTTAATTGATCTTATTTAATTCCATATATGAAAATTATTCTAAAAACCTGTTTTAATCCACCTAGTGGTGCAATTGCGCCTTTCTCATTTATCCAAACTATGATTCAATAGCTGGTTTTGTTCAATAGCATTGTGGAAATGTCTATTACGTTCTTATTTCACTTAGCACGTATCCCACGACTAAAGAGCGAACACGAAATTATTGCGACACCGAAAATGTCATGCCAATTTTCTTATAATGTTTAAAATCAAACCAAAATTTTAGGATAGTTTTATACATATATTTACTTCAAAATCAAAAGAAAAGTTAATCGATGGAGCCTTGAGTGTGAAATTGAGCGCATTTTCGCTCGATGCCCTCCATCAAAGTCTTTACAGTGTGATGGCGGTACCAGTTTCTCAGTTCTTTTTCCATTTTCTTAACATGTCCTCGTCTTTGACTGTCTTCTTGCTCTTCCGAAGATCCCGCTTCATCATTGCCAAGTGCTGCTCCACCGGGTGCAGCTCCGGACAGTTTGGCGGATTCATGTCCTTTGGAACAAAATGGACAGAATTGGCCTCATACCACTCCAGGACACTTTTAGAATAGTGGCATGATGACAAATCAGGCCAAAATAGCGGAGCTTCGTCGTGCTGTTGCAAGAACGGCAAAAGGCGCTTCTCGAGGCACTCAGATTTGTAGATCTCGCCATTAACTGTGCCCTTTGTCACGAAAGGCTCACTCCTCAGTCCGCAAGAGTAGATGGCCTGTCAAATAAGGTATTTGGAGGCGAACTTCGACATTTTCTTCTTCTTAAATTTGTCGTCCACATAGAACTTGCTCTTGCCGGTGAAAAACTCCAACCCCGGAATTTGCTTAAAATCGGCTTTTATATACGTTTCGTCGTCCATCTCACAGCAGCCATATTTTGTCAGCATCTTCTCGTAGAGCTTCCGTGCCTGAGTTTTAGCCGTCGATTGTTGCCGCTCATCGCGGTTTGGGAAGTTCTGTACCTTGTATGTATGTAGTCCAACTCTCTTCTTTGCATTCTGGGCGTAGCTCTGCGACATGCCGATCTTTTTAGCCAAATCACGGCTTGAGACGTTGGGATTTGCTTGAACCATCCGCTTCACCTTTCCCTCCGTCTTTTTGTTCTCCGGTCCCGGTTTTCTTCCTTTGCCGTGGTCCAACGTCAACCGCTTCCTGGAACCGCTTCAACACTCTGGAGACGGTTGAATGGTGAATGTTCAACATTTTTCCCAACTGCCGGTGCGACAGGTCAGGAAATTCCCGGTGTTTGGAAAGAATTTGTTCTCTCGACTCGCGTTGGTTGACCTCCATTTTCGTTGAATCGAAAAACACGACTTCGAGTTTGACAGCATGTAAACAATACACATCAATGAGAAAATGTGCAAACTTTGGTTGATTTTTACCCAATGGTAAAAAAGTTATGCCCTGTTGAATGTGTCGCAATAATTTCGTGTTCGCCCTTTACCACGAAAGTAGACGCAGACTCACTTTAAATAAAAAAGTATAGGGGATACCGGGGCAGTTTCTACTTTTAACCGTTTTGATGTAGATAGATCTTGCAAAATAGAACATGTGGCTGTTGCTAACATCCCTGAATTTTAGCAAAGTGTTTGTTGCATTGTCTTTGTTTTTCTAGACAAAAATGTGTGACGCGGAAAACCCGCCAATTTACTCCGGGGTAAGTTACTCCATCCGCATATTTTACAAAAAACTATTTGAAAAATAATTTAAATTCATGGATAGATTTAATATCTATACGGATACTGAAAGCTTTTTTTACGCACTATCGAAAAATAAAATCAATTGGTTTAGTTTGAAAATCACCCTAAATAACACAACGTGTTTAAAATTAAAAAAA
Source organism: Topomyia yanbarensis (assembly GCF_030247195.1). Taxonomy (NCBI): domain Eukaryota; kingdom Metazoa; phylum Arthropoda; class Insecta; order Diptera; family Culicidae; genus Topomyia; species Topomyia yanbarensis. Next base: position 112,675,308 of record NC_080672.1, on the reverse strand, counting down.
ATTACTTGGTATGCTCGAAAACACAATATGGCCCACAACTTTTACAAAATAAAATGCTCTTTTAACAAAAACACATTGGATAATGGGTTTCACATAACTTGAGGTATAAAATGAGAGGCAGCGCTATATGTCTAATAGAAACGAAGACAAAGGGATTCCGCCAACTTACCCCAGCCACCAACTAGCCCCGGGCTCTCCTAATATTTATTTAACTTAATCTTAATATTTTGAAGTGTTAGTGGAATGGGTTTGGAAGTAGAGCGGATGGGGGTTTAGTAGAGTGGGAGTGGAGGATGCGTCAGAAATCCTTCATCTTATTTCGGTATACGGTGTGGATGAAGGAAATGCGGATGTGAGGGTAGTCCAAAGGGAGAGGAATGATGAAGGAGCGAGGTGCGAGGGCAAGAGTGGGGAGAGGGGAAGGGGTGCTGAGTGGCGACGCAATACTCTAACGCAAATGTTGCCTTTCATTTGAGACTTGGTTTGAGAATATTGGTTCAGTCATCACCAAAGAAACGATGTGACTTAAATTTTGGAATATGCCCGGAATCCGGGACTTCCCGAATCGTCGATAGGGGACAATATATCCTAAGAATGTTTGATTGGCAAGTGCTCTAGATATGCGAATCGAAGTAATTTGGTGACCATTTCAATAGTTTTTAGCCTCTGCGGTGTTACGATTGTACCGATTTATATGGGAAATTCCAGTGTAACTTTAGTAATCAACCTGTAACTCCGGAACCAAGAGTTAGAACCGAACGAAATTCAGCAGCAGTCCATGGAATTACTGTATCTTTCATTTGAAATCAATTTTGTAAAAATCGGTAGAGAATTCGCTGGTAATAGGTGTGATATTAGCTTAGGAACTTGGTGAGTTCCCTGGAGGCATCATGAACCGTCATAGGTGGCCAATGTGATCAAAGCTGCTTTGATTTATCATTAGTGATCCAGACCCGCAAACTAGAGTAATGTTGAACCCATTTTAATATGTTTTACGTCATTTGGACATCATGGTGGTACCAGTTTATATGGGAATTTGCTGTGTGACCGCACTCTTCAATCCGTAACTCCGGAACCGGAAGTCAGATCAACTAAAAACTCAATAACAGCTCATGGGAGCGTTAGAACTTTCAGATGAAACTAAGTTTGAGAAAATCGGTTCAGCTATCTCTGATAAAATTGTGTGGGTTTACATGACACACACATACACACCCATACACACATACATACACACAGAGGCATTTGCCGATCTCGACGAACTGAATCGAATGGTATATGATACTCGGCCCTCCCGGCCTCGGTTGAAAAGTCGTTTTTTCAGTAATTGCATAGCCTTTCTTTGTATGAGAAAGGCAAAAAGGATATGTACAAAAAAAATCGAAGAATTTCCAATTAATTATTTTCATTACTAATTCTACGAACTACCAAAATCGGCTCAATTTATACAAAACAGATACAGTCAGTCACGGGCAAGCCGTCGCGTGAACCAGAAACCCTTCGAAGTGGGCCGATCTGAAGAATATACCACGTATTGCAAAATCAACATCAACCAGAGATTCCCATTTCCTCATTGAACTCGATCGTTAGTGCAGTCATCGAACCTCGTAATATCTCAGCAGGCTTTTGCTCTCTATCTCTCCGCCTGTGGGGTTCAGCATGGTAATCCGCACGGCACACGTAGATTGCTTTCTTTTTCCATTTCGCAAGATAAATGCACTCCCATGTCCAAACTGCATACAGCGGAGCACTTGAATTAGATTTTTTCGTTACGCCAGCTCACCTGGAAGTTAAAAGTGAGATTCATCTCCGGCTTTGCCGGATCTTTGTTTGCAGTGCTTTTTATAGCGCTGCTGCTGCTGCAGTGGAATTCTCAATGGTTATTTTTTCCGCTGCCAGCACTGTTCCTGCCTTGCTGTGACACACACTCCTTGTTCGTGCGATGGATAGGAAAATGTGAAAATTCATCTCTGATCCGGCACTAATTCTGAAACTGCCTGTGGCGCGTTATTCCCGGCGAAACCCTGCCCTATGCAAAGTGGTTGATAGAGTCAGCTTTGGAAACTATCGTCGCCACTTTTTCTCGCTCTCAACATGCACCGGAAAAAATGGTTCCACCCACTAGCATGAAGCATAGTATAAACGCTTCTTTTGATTGTGTCACCTCTTGGAATCCTTTACCATTCCATCGCTAACCGCAAGTAATTCAAAATGAATTAAACTGAAAATTAAAAGGAAATAAAGGTAAAAGGGAAAAAAAATGATGAGAGCTCTGTAAATGAAGAGGCTTTCCTAGTAATGGTTGGCTGAGAGCACGGTGCTTCATTACCGTGCACAGGATTTTGCTATAATTGTCGTGACAAATGGTTGGCTGTAGCGGCGCGGTGCGGCGACGACACACCACGAAAGTGATCTTCACTTCAATTATGACCCACCACCATACCACCGAGCGCTTTGGAAAATGATGACATTGCATTGTGCGCGGGGAATAATAGAATAAGTACAACCATTTTGTATGGTGCAAACGTTTTGAACTACTGATAAATTCCCATGACAATGAATGTTTTTAATTATGTATAAACTCATTATTGCAGGACTGATGGCGCAAGTACATTGCCAGAAAAAAATATGAGCAAGCAATTTTCTTAGTGCGAAATATCCTTTGGTATTAACATACGAGACTTAACAATTACAATTGTCCCAGATTAACACTAAGTTTAGCCCTCATCATAGGTTTCAATAATTTAGCATTCGAAAATTTTAGAAGCACGACAAACTAGCTATGTGAGTAACTAAATTATTTGTTTATTAAAAGATTGTTTTAAATTTAATTTAAATTTAAAGGTACGGATTAGTGATTTGCTCTTTTTGGTTCGTGTCGCTGTCATTTCTATGTTTTACAATTTATCGACTTCGACCAAAGTTTGTACGAAGGTCAAAACATTGTAGAAATTATAATAATGATTCAAAGAAATTAAGGGGTTATATATGTTGAGATGCCGGAAAAAACGGAAAAGTTTGAATTTTGTATAAGGTATGTAGTCATATTTTTATGGTCGACAATGACTGGGCAGTGCGTAAGCCTCTTGTACCTGAAGGCATAAAATAGACCCCACTTGCGGTCCTTAGCTTCCTGCCCAGTAACTCCTAGCCCTGGCCTCCTCGTGGCGTCGACTGGGATACGAGTAACCTTAGTGAAGATCGGGTAACCAACCCCGGTGGGAACTTTGGTCGTATGCTGGCAGGGAAGGGGGGGGGGGGGTTACCCTTCTTCGGAAGGTGTAAACCTGTCCTGGTGTCCAGGTGGGACCTTAAGCAGTCCTGGCACGACGGCCCACCGGCGAGACAGGTGGTTGGCGTAGGCCCTATAACCCGCCCCTCAAAAAACCCACATAACGAACAATACAGAAGAGAATACGACCCAGAACAATCGGCAACGACCCAGGCGACGAATAAAGGATCACGATTGGAAACTCGGAACATGGAACTGCAGATCGCTCGGCTTCGCAGGATGTGACAGGATAATCTGGACCCTTCGCAGACTGCGTGGCTGGTGACGCGCGGCCATGGACCGAGTGGAATGGAGGAATCTTTTGTATACGGCACAGGCCACTTCGGCCTTAATCTGTTAATAAATAAAAAAAAGCCATATTTTTATGAAATACTTGTGATACGTTTAACGTAGCACAATGTCCAATTTACAAAATCAACTTGAGAACATGAAAAATATTAATAATTGTCGAAGTTATAGTAATTTCCGCAAAACGCGTTTTATTCAAAGGGGTTTGCCGTGACTACGCTTCCAGTCCAACAGCTCAACTCAAACCAACAAACTAAAAAAAATCATAAGTATATGTACGTGTGGTGTCTTTGAACGATTGATTAAAAAATAACTTTCTTTTTAGATTTCTTACAAAAGAAATGTATAGGATTCGCTCAAACTTTGAAAACTTTTTCCGAGGCCCGGAGGGCCGAGGCACATATACCAATCGACTCAGCTCGACAAATTGAGACAATATCTGTATGTGTGTGTGTATGTATGTACAAAATATCATGTAATTATCTCAGCAATTGCTGAACCGATCTTAATGAAACTAGTTTCAAATGAAAGGCCTAACGTTGCCATTTGACACTAATATTTTAGATTTTCGATATGTTGTTTACTTTCTGATATATGGGCAATTTTGTCAAAACACGGCAGGTTTCTCGCAAATAACTTTCGAACAATGCAATATTGTCTCACAGACTGCACATAAATAGCTTGTAAACATACCTTTCTAACAAGCTATAGATTGTCTAAATCCGTGTACGAGCGGCGGAGATATTAAACATTTTGTATTTTTATTCCTCGCTTACCAATTTTCACTAACTAAAAATGAGTATTGCTTTACTGGTGTTTTTTTGGGGGCAAAACTAAACCGATTTTGAATATCGGGGTATGAAAACACATCTACGTGATTCAAGGAATTCGATGTTGAGAACATTTTGTGAATTACCCCTATAATAAATTAACTATTTCTCAAAAATCAATATACAAGTTCACGTCAAAGACAAAAAAATGTGTTGATTGTGAAACAGCGAGTTCCAGTATTTATCCCTTGGATTAGGCGTTGCGTTCAATCATGAGGTAAATGTTGGATGGTATATCAATACACAGATCAAAAAGTAATTCACCTAGTAGTGAGATAAAAGATTTCTCATATAATTATACTCGTGGCGTCACCGAAAGCAATTGTATGTTTCAATCCTAAAACTCTAGCGAAAAATTTTGCATGATTTGGGTTATATTGGTTATGGCACAAAAATTACTACTTACATTTGAGGTTTGGTTTGAGAAAACAAAACTATTTTTTGTCTGCTGCTACATCAACTCAACTTTAATTCAATTGTATTCAAAGCCTGTATCTACGCTATAATTAAGGAAATTCATGGCTATATCAGAAAAAATATTTGGCCTAATTGGGTAATATGGATGTTTAACGATGAAAATTTTCAAAAGAGACATTCCACGTGCGCTATTTAAACTATTCGTATCTCTATTGAATTTTGAATGAAACATATGCTCAAAGACTGAAAGCTGAAGCCAGCAGGATTGGACTTGCCATCAACGTTTCGAAGACAAGATACATGAGAGGAAGAGGTTCTAGAGACGACAATGTGAACCTCCCATCCCGAGCTCGGATTGACGGTGACGAAATCGAGATGGTCGACGAATTCATGTATTTGGGCTCACTGGTAACCGAAGACAATGATAACAGCAGAGAAATTCAGAGACGGATCTTGGCGGGAAATCGTGCCTTTTTTGGACTCCGGAGGACGCTCCGGTCGAACAAAATTCGCCGCCGCACGAAGTTGATTATCTACAAGACGCTGATTAGATCGGTGGTCCTCTACGGCCACGAGACCTGGACTATGCTCGTGGAGGACCAACGCGCGCTTGGAGTTTTCGAACGAAAGGTATTGCGTACCATCTATGGTGGCGTGCTGATGGAAGAGGAACGTGGCGCAGGCGAATGAACCATGAGTTGTATCAGATGCTGGAAGAACCATCCATCGCGCATACCGCAACAATAGGACGTTTGTGGTGGGCTGTACACGTCATGAGAATGTCAGACGATGACCCGGTGAAGATGGTTCTTGAGGGCGACCTTACAGGAACAAGAAGACGGGGCGTACAGCGAGCACGGTGGATCGACCAGATAGAGGACGACCTGCGGACCCTTCGAAAACTGCGAGGCTGGCGACAAGCAGCAATGGACCGAGTGGAGTGGGGACGGCTTCTGCATACAGCGAGAGACAAAAAGGCTCTAGCCTGAACGGTAAGGTAAGTATATGCCCAAATATGTCATGTGAAAACTAAGAACAACTTTTTTGTAATGATATTATTGAAAATGCACATTCGTTGTATTGGTACGAACTTTCATGAAAAATAACGGATCAAAGACCAAAAATATCCACAAATTAGATCCAGAAAAAGAAGTCTTCCAAAGTACCCACTCTCGATGGGGAATGCAACTACAATGTGTCTTCTAACTTATCGTCGTCCATATTTGCATATACTGAATAGTTTGAACCACTTCTTTTTCACAGTATTGGTTTGTATAGCACTTATTTATCCATATTCCCTGCACGAGAATTCCGAATGAAACAATATGCAAGCTATAAGGATGAATGGAAAGAGACTGCATTGCAATCAACTGAATGCATGGCTTTTATGCTATCGACATAGCATAGACATTTCACACTATTAACTTCAATGCAAATAAAAACTTTGAAATATCTACCTGTCTCATTCAAGAATCGCATTCTCCCTCAGTCGTTCTCTGTTCAAGGGGCTTGAAAGCACATGTGCCCTTGTCTCACTTTACTATATTCAATTGCGCGTTAAAATACTGGACCAGTATTTTAACGCGCAATTATGTGGCCAAAAGTAAACTTCGAATTCCAAAGCAAATTGAACGTTCCAGGTTCTTGATAACTAATTAAGGTCCAACAATAAAGTAGATACACCAGATAATCTTAAAACGACGTCGTCAAGTAAAGAAGCATGCAAACAAAAGGAATAAAACCAAAAAAGACGGAAGCCCTAGAAAGTCCATTGTATATTTATTAGCCTTTTCTCAGAAGATGGGATTTTCAAAAACATTTCAAAACTTTCTGATGCAATGGTTCTCAAATTCGTACAATCCGGTTTATTCATTTTCTTTATTCAAAAATGTTTTTTAACTTCAAATATATGATCATTTCATTATAATTACTTATTCCATTCAGCACATTTTTATTCGTTTTGTTCATCTGCGTCATTTTACTTATTTTATTCGTTTCATTCTTTGGATTCACTCTGATCAGTTTAGTTTTTTTGTGCATTTTACTCATATTATTCATTTAACTTATTTTATTCATTGTTTTCATTGCATGCATTTTATTCATTTTTTCCAGTTTATTCATTTTGTTCAGTTTCTTCATTTTAATAATCTGACTACTTTTTCAGTTTTAATCATTTCACCCAAATAGTTTATTTGATACAATTAAATTTAAATAATATTATTTTATAACCTTTTACCATCGTTTATTTTTTCATTTTGATCAATGCATTTTATTCTGCTCATTTTCTTCTTTTTATTCATTTTATCACTTCAGCTCATTTTGTTTATTTGATTCCTTTGTTTTATTTATGCATTTCATTTATTTTTTACTTTATTCATTTTGTTCATCCATTCATTTTATTCATTTGGTCCATTTCATTCATTTGATTCATTGTATTCACTGGATGAATTAAATCAATTTGATTCATTTGATTCAGTTGATTCATGTGATTCATTTGATTCATTTAATTAATTTGATTAATTTGATTCATTTGATTAATTTGATTCATTTGATTCATTCGATTCATTTGATTCATTTGATTCATATCTTTAATTTTATGCATTTCATGCTTAGTCATTCCTTTTATTTCATTCAATTTGTTAGTATGAGTCAATTTATTCTATTAATCTTATAACTATTTCTAAATATAATCTTAATTTTTATTTAATAGCCATCTAATTTGATTCGTGTATTTTATAATTTTGATTCACATTAATTTTTTTACTCATTTTATGAATTTAAAAACCTATTATTTCATTTTTTGCTTTACTTTTTAATTCGTTCGTTTTGTTGATTTTCTATAATTTATTCAGTTTATTCGAGATTTTATTCGTGCAATACTAGAAACTGGTTTCATACCACCTCTGGTTGGGTGCCTACTTCTCATGAGTTCTGAAAACTAATCCAATAGTGATATGTGTAAGAAATGTCTCATCTCACTGCTATGTGGATTAAATCGGTTTTTTGGAAATGGGGACGATTTTTCCAAAAAAAAAAAATCACTATTTTCGCCTGAAAAAAATATTATCAAAGAATTCATAACATTAATATGAAAATTTTGACGAAAATATGGAATCGTTCAAGGACACGACAATTAAATTACGAACAAGCCAAAAAATGTTTTGAGATCGGTTGATAATTTTTCGGCAATCGACGTTTTTGGAAAACATGATTTCGAGATAATCGCGTTTAAAATTTCTAGTATAAGCCACATCTCCATAAGGGAGCAAGATTAAAAACGCTATAACTTTGCGTCTACTGCTCCGATCTCTATAAAAATGATAAATACTATTCATGATAGTGGTAAATAAATATTTTTGTTTGTTGAATCAAATTTAATTTTTATCTTTCTTATATTTGGGAATGGCAACGACAATTTTTTTTTTGCTTGATTTATGCAATTAATACATTGAAGTTTTACATATCTTACAAAAAAAATGCAAAGGATTCGCTTTTTGGAAGATTTTGTTAGATGTATTTTGATTTGAAATGACTAAATGTCATGACTTATATTGTGTAATAAAATTACAATTTTGTCTGCCAATTAGCATACTATTTAAAAATATGTAGAATGCTATTGTTTAAAAAAACTATTTAATGAGAAGTTTTCCATCTTGCAATCACATTCAAAATGTTCCTTTTCTCTTAATGTTTTTGCTTATATTTGGCTGGACAAGCACAGTTTCCTGTTGAACGGCAGGCGGAGAAGATCACTGCGCTGTGTGTTTTCACAGCCAGTGTAGCTGAGTTAGGTACGCTACCCAGTGTCGTCCAACACGCAACAGAGCTTTTCCGTTCAAACACTACGCTTTCTTTTGTATTGTGCTCGTTTCCAGCACACTTTTATGTACAATCTCGAACACAATTATTCGTACAAAAAATTGCATATAGATTCGAACTCCATTTGCAAACTCGTTTAACATAGTGTCGTACTAGTTGTCTCTTTCGCTCTACCCATCATCATCAGCGTTGACTCATTTTGCTTTGTGCGCTTGGGTTCAATGTTTTATGCGAATGAAGGTATATCTAATTTGTTACCAGGGTTACATATTCACAGATTTTTCTGTAATGTCACAGATTCTTTTTCACAGATGGCAGATTTTTGGCATTTTGATAAAAATTTCACAGATTTTTGAAAATTTTGTGGTTTTTCACTGATTTTTCGGAAATTTATCACAGATTTGCCTGTTTGTTAGCGGTTGCATGCGTAACCTGCATTATAGCAATATGAGCTTTCGTTGCGCAAAGACGAAAACTTTCTTAGCAACAAATTTACGCGGATCGATGGATGGCACAACGATAGTTTATTATTTACGTTCGATCAATTCATTGATTCATTTTCACTTCACCTGATTCATTTCCACTCAGCCTATCCTATTTTAATTCTGCTAATGGGTACATACTACAAAGCCTATTTATGAATGCATACACTGCCACTGCCGTTGCAAAAACGCATCTAAGTCCATATATAAAATTGTTTTCGATTCTTGTATAGTTATAGTTTCGATATATAATTAAGACCACTGCATTCGCTACATTTGTATGCATACTTTAGGAAAGTTACAATAATGGCAACATATAACTAGAAAGCTTGGTCTATACATGAAATGTGATTATATTGTCCAAAATTTGATTTTTCTTCACCGGTCCGGGCTTTTTTTTACCACACACGATCGAAAAGTTTTTGCAGTTTTTAAAAGCTGATCTTGTGCTATAAAGATTTAGTTCCAGATATTAGTTCGGTCACGGTTTTCTGTCTTCTATCTTCAGTACTTCTCAAATATGTTTAATCGGATTCGATCACCTACTACAAATGAAATGACCTGATAACCAAAAAGGTTTGGTTCAATACGTAACATTCGATGTGGGTTAGTTTTGCTTAAACTATACGTAAGAAACATATTTGATTTATTATTAATCGAAATGTACTCAGAAAATAAATATTTTACATTAAGTTGTATAGTCCTACGTCTACAGTTCGTGTAGTTTTTTAGGTCATTTTATGCCATTTTTTATAAACCAGGTTTACAATACAACGTCGATTAAATTACCACCCACAATTGATACACAAAAAGCAGCTCTTTTGCGGGCATTTTGCATTTTTTTCACATGAAATTTTTTATTTAAATATGAGAACCCGAAAGTTTTTGCTATCTTTAAAAAACTTTCTCAATTTAAATGATTTTTTTCCATTTTTTGTCTTGAGTCATATTTGCTGTTTTGTTTCTTATTCTATTCAATCCAGGTTTTGCATTCTTTTTATTTACTTCATTCAATCTTATTTTAGTTTTTTGCATATTTTGGCCTATATTTTTCTTATTCTATATTTACATATTTTGTGTCCTTTTTAAAATTTGTCCCATCTTTTGTATTTGCCCCATTTTTTCAATTCGTTTCACCTTTTCATGTTTTTTCAGTATTTGCATTTTATCTACCATTTTATTCGTTTCTTTTGAATTCGTTTGTTTAACTGATTTCATTAAATTTATTTAATTTATTTAACTAAACTTTTATTTTTAATTATTTCTTTGTATTTTCCATATCTCACAATAAACTTATTTTAATATTACTTTTTTTCTATTTATTAAAACCTAATTCATTTTTTGTGTAGTAAAATATTCTGTTCTCAATTTACCAGTTATGAAATTTTTGCTTTTCTTTTGCATGGATTTTTTCGATTTTCGCCCATTTTTGTTTATTGGTATGTTTCGATTACCTTTAGTATTTTGCTCTTTTATTCATTTAAGCAATTTTGAATTCAATGTTTTCTATTTTGTTACTTTCTGCACATTTAAATTTTTTTCACTTTTACTTTATAAAGATTTATTTAATTTTGAACCCATTTTTTAAATTTTCTCTTGTTTTTCTTCATGTTAATATTCCTGTTTTTTTCCATTTCTTCTAGGATTTGAATTTTTACCTATTTAAACCATTTTGATTTTACACGTTTTCTATGATTTCACTATTGTCTGCTTTTGGGTTATTTCCACTTATTCCCGTTTTCCATTTTTTCTGCAATCTATTCCCATTTATTTTTATTTTTAATATTTCTTTAAAAAAAATTGTTTTGATTTTTCTTAGTTATTTTTTTCATTCTATTCTTGTACTTTATCATTTTTTCTGTTTTCATACATTTTTAACATTTTCTTATTTTCATACTTTCCATTTTTTAACGTGGCGCTATTTTTTATATTTCAAACATTTAGTATAATTTTTTTTATGTCTATCTCACTGCATCTACTTCGTTCATTTCTTTATTTGTTTATTGTAGTCTTGCTTTTAAATTTTTGCTGTTTTCATTTTTCTTTCTTTTGCCATTTTTACTGTTTTCCATGTTCGTGATGTTTTAGTTATAATTTCGTTATTCACCCGTTTTCACTATTTTTCCCATTTTGCAATATGTTTCTATTTCTTTAATGTTTGTCTTATTTTCTTTTTCATTTCCTTCGTTTAACTTGATTGTTTTATTTATGCAATCGATTTTATTTTGCTATTTATTCACATTGTTTTCTTACATGTATTTTTTCATTTTTCCATTGTCTTAACATTGTTCTTTATCTATTGTTTCTCCGTTTTTGATCTTTTTTTCTTTGTTTGATATTCGCAGGTATTGACTATTAGCATTTTTAATCTTTTTCCGATATCCTAAATGTCATTTTGTAGCTTTCTTCTCTTTTTTCATTTTATCTATTTTTAAGTATTTCCTCGTTTGCTCCTTTTTTATTTTTCTCTCTCAATTCCACACCTATTGAATGTTCTTTTTGTTTTGATTTAAATTTATAACATTCTTATTTTGCTACTATTGTCGCAATTTGTGTAAAGTTTTAATTAGGTATGAGTTCTTCAATAATATTGTACCAAAAATATATAATTAAAGAACTAAAAAATCACCTGAATCAGTTTTTCCTGAAACCAATAAAAAATATCAGCAACACTACCGAATAAATAAGAAGTTGTAGGTAAGTTTTACGATTAAAACTTGGTCGACTTGAACATGACGCATTTCTTTGCACGATATTCAACAAATTCGCACAACCCTCTGACTTTTTTATTTGATATTTACCCTTTATTTTTTATTGAATTCGTTTATTTGATAAGGCTCGTTCACGTTAGCTTAAAGGTGCCACTTTTTCTTTGCTTTACATTTTGAATTTCTTAAAATTAGGGGGTTATACATTTAAATATATTTTTGTTTTTATATAATGAAACTAAAGAAATTTCACAGCCAACTTATACACATACAAGGGGGAATAATATAATATTCACAAGATTTTGGGGGGGGGTCATTTTGTGTGATTTTTGTATAGTAATGCACTTTGGGATATGTAAAAGGGATATTATTGGGACAATTAATTAATAACTTAGAGGAACATTTTACAGACATATTAAAACTAGAGATAACTGGAGGGGGTGGTTCAATTGTTTATTAGGATTAGGGAGATAAATTAGGGTTTTTTAAATTAGTGGTACTGTTGGGCATTTCTTAACGAGATTATATATTGATCAAGTAAAACTAGAAGACAAGGGGCACATACATTTTGGGAAGATATTCAATGGGGAGGAGAGGGGAGAAGGGGGGTGAAGTCCTACATTTGTGTATCAGAGACAGGGGAGAGATGGTGGACAGGGCGGAGAGGGAAAATATGAACTTTCAGTTTCCGGCATAGGAAATCACGGTATTGATTACAGATTCGGACAGATGCATCATCTATTGGGACGCCGGGCGGTCTTCCTCGAGCTGGCAGGGGTATCTCCAGACGATTTCGTAATACGGCTCAGATGCGGATCGGCAACACACCGCGATGCGCATGTGAAATTTGATATTTGCTTTTTAGTTACAAAAGTGTCCAATAGAGTGATAGGAAAAAATGACCCCTATCGGCCCACACCTGAATCGATTTCTAGTCCCACCAGGAGTACTTGTTCCAAATTTGAAGCAAACCGGACAAGTCTAGCTACCGGACCAACGCACAGTGCACTATGGTCCCAAAGCTGTATTTAGGAAGACAAAACTTTTTGCGCCTAAACCGTTGGTTTTAGATATATAGTATCTTCGGCAAACTTTCTTAAAACTTTCTTACCGATTTTTTTATATTAGTTGAATTAGGGTGGTCCTTGTGGTTAGGGTGTTCAAAGTATCAACTTCTTAGATATATAAAATTCAGCTACATAATGTTCAACAAAGTTATAAATCAATCAAATTAAAGCAACTTTTCTTAAGAAACTATGTAGCTATCTCTAATGGTTCATGTGCTATGATTTTTGCAATATTTAAGGTAGGGTGGCTCTTTAAAAATTGGTTTTCTATTAATATCTTTTTATGTGTTAATTTCTCGCTAATACTTTGTTCTAGAGGTTTTTAGAACTTTTGTAAATACACATTTTTGCCGAAGCAATGAAGTTTCTATATCTTTTGTTTGCATAGTTACAGGCGATTTTCAAAACAAAAATGGTTTTTTTCAAAGCAAATATCTTCCAACATTGCAAATGGATTTTGAATCCTTTAATTTCATTTGAAAGATCGAAACTTTTGTAGTTTTTGGTGAAAAAACTGCGAGAGCGTTATTTCTGTAAAATAAATAATTAATTTTTGAAAATGGTGTATTTTTCAACAAAAATCGTTCATAACTTTTCAAATAGACGAGATAATAACTTTGTTACTTCAGCAAAAATCTTCGCCATGCAAAGTTCTAAAAGTGCTGCAAACAAAGTATTTACGATAAATCAATGTATGAAGTGACAAATGAAAAATAGTGATTTTAAGAGGTCACGTTTTCATCGCTCAATCTCTTATGGTAAAATCAACTGAGAAATAGTCATTGAGTGTGATAATACCGAATGGCATGGCAATTATATTGGATTTTGAAAGAAACAATCTACCGTACATCTAAATAGTACAGTGGATTTACAGTAAAGCTGCAAACTATCGTTAATCCTAAATCGGCCAACAAAAGTTATCTATGCTCACTTGAGTAAATCCTTTTTGGTTTGGACTAGTGCTCAAAACGAGTGTTAGAAAGAAAATGTTTTAGTTCACGTCTTGTTATCTTAAAATAAAACCTTGAAACGAGTTAGCAGCGGAAATTATTGTATGCTTTTCCAACATTTATGCAATGTTTGAAAGTATAAATTAATTATCGACTATAATGACGGCTGTGGGTAAGTTAAGGAAAGATTCTCAATTTTTTGTTACTTCAAAATAAATAAAAGTAAGAGGTCTCAAAATCGCTAACCGTGAACTGGTAAAATAACTCATAAAGCATAATTCCCTAGCATCTATATAATGCATGATGACGGTACTTGCTTTATTGGCCCCGTAATAGATAACTTTTATTTAGAGTTTACTATAGTACGCTATTAACAATATTGTGAATTCACGCTAACATGTAGTTGTACGGTAAATTGTTGTGTTTTCAAACAGTGTCACATATTCAATAGATTTTCATTATAACACATTGACTATTGCTCAGTTGATTTTACCATAAGAGATTGAGCGATGAAAACGTGACCTCTTAAAATCACTATTTTTCATTTGTCACTTCATACATTGATTTATCGTAAATACTTTGTTTGCAGCACTTTTAGAGCTTTGCATGGCGAAGATTTTTGCTGAAGTAACAAAGTTATTATCTCGTCTATTTGAAAAGTTATGAACGATTTTTGTTGAAAAATACACCATTTTCAAAAATTAATTATTTATTTTACAGAAATAACGCTCTCGCAGTTTTTTCACCAAAAACTACAAAAGTTTCAATCATTCAAATGAAACTAAAATATTGAAAATCCCTTTGCAATGTTGGAAGATATATAGCTTTGAAAAAAACCATTTTTGCTTTGAAAATCGCCTGTAACTATGCAAACAAAAGAGATAGAAACTTCATTGCTTCAGCAAAAATGTGTATTTAGAAAAGTTCTAAAAACCTTTAGAACAAAGTATTGGCGAGAAATTAACAAATTAAAAGATATTAATAGAAAACCAATTTTTAAAGAGCCACCCCACCTTAAATATTGCAAAAATTATAGCACATGAACCATTAGAGATAGCCACATAGTTTCTTAAGAAAAGTTGCTTTAATTTGATTGATTTATAACTTTGTAGAACATTATGTAGCTGAATTTTATATATCTAAGAAGTTGATACTTTGAACACCCTAACCATAAGGACCACCCTAATTCAACTAATATAAAAAAATCGGCAAGAAAGTACTAACAAAGTTTGCCGAAGATACTATATATCTAAAACCAACGGTTTAAGCGCAAACAGTTTTGTCTTCCTAAATATAGCTTTGGGATCATTGTGCAGTGGTCCCAAAGAGCAAAAAAGGGGTTTTTTTAGATTGCATCAAAACTATTGACTTTAGCAATATGGTGTCTTTGAGAAAGTTTCTTGGAGTAGAACTAGTAGAACAATTGGATCAATTAAAAAATGAAAGCTCTCATATCCACTGGACACCACGTTACATGGCGACATGACCGAGGACTCTAGTGATATGGGGTAACTTATTTCCTGTCAGAATGTGAATTGTACACCAAAAACTAACTATCAGAATGAAGGTCCGCGTGACCATCCAAGAACGCACGCGTATATAGGAAATGCCATACGGTTACAAAATCCAGTCTTGTACACGCGAAGTCACATGAACGCGAGCACACGTGATAAAAACGTTAACGTACGAACGCTTAAGCCCTTCGCGATTAACAACGCACACCTACGTTCGCGATCGCGCAAACTTAATAACACCCCGGTAATAAGGAGAACGTTTTAGCACTCACGAAGCTTCAAACGCTGTCTCAAACACGAACCTACAAACGTCCGTTTCCGCGCGCTCATGAATCGGTCACGTCCGGAAACCATTACTCTCTGTTCTAATAACTTAGGTCCATACATTCAGTAGGACCAAAAAAATAAAGCACTTATCCACTAGACAACACGTTCCATGGCGACATCACCGGGCACTCTAGTGATATGGAAGATTTCACACTCTTTTAGCAACCCCAGAAGTAATACCGAGAGGTAGTTCCTGGGAGGAATGATGGCGGAGCCCAATGGAGTTTAGTCGGTATTAATGGCAGCGTCACCATTCGAGCCCAGCACGCCCCCAGTACACCCCGTGCGGTAGCTTGGACCCTACCAATAGCACGTGTACTGGGCTAGGACGTAATGGTATTCTCCACTGTAAAAAAAAACTTTTTTAGCATCTTAGCAGTACACTAAAAAATAAAGTATTAGACTCACGCGCGATTATCCAAGAACACACGCGAATATGCGAAAGGCACACGGTTATAAAATAGAATTTACACACGCGAAGTACACGTATGTACACGTTAGCACACGCGACATACAAACGCACACGCGATCGAACACGTTAACTACAAATGCTCGAGCTCTTCGCGATGATACACGCGATCGCGAGTCTCTACGCCCGCACATACCAGAACCGTACAATGAATGACACATTCAGAATCACGGCCCGTTACAATTGGACTAAAGCAGTGTTTTAGTGGGAGCCATTGCCTGTCTTGTCTGCAAATTGTAGTATGTGATTCTGACAGGGAGCCCTTCCGAGAACCTAGCTCTACAGCTCCAGTAGGACAACTCTCGAAAAAAAAAATTTGCTGTTATAATGAAAATATTAATTAAAGTTTGTAAGGGCATGTATTTAAAAGAATTGAAAAACATATGTATTTTATTCATTCATCGCTGCGTTGCGCGGGGGGGGGGGGGGGTAGGGAAATGCTACGTTATTTACAACGGGGAGGTTACAATTTTGTAACCAAATGCTACGAGGGGGGAGGGAGGGGTCGAATATCATCGAAAAAAGCTGCATCATTTGTGTACGGCACCTAAGATTATATTACTTTTAATTTTTAGAAGAAAGTTGAAAGTTTCTCTTGCTATCGCTTTCCACGTTATACCTCCTGGAATCGCCATATATGCCTTTGCAAAAACGTTTATAATTTTTAATCAAACCAAATAATGAAATTGATCACCAGCACTGTTGTATTTTTATGTCGGTAACCAAATCTTTGCTACAGTTACCGATTCCTCTCAGCAACCTTATCTTGTTATCGATAGAGATTTCTGATTTCAACGAATTTGCTCCAACTTCTGATTTTATTGAGACGTTATAAGATCACATGGCTTGCTTAAACAAAATAAGTTATGCAGTGAGTTTCACATGTTTCTCGTATATCTACAACATTATAATCATGTTTATAAAACTATTTAAAGATTCCAGAATTCCAGAACATAAGGGGGGCTTTAGATCCCCCCTCCCGTGCGCACGCCAATGATGGCTGGTCTGAAGCAGTTTTGTTGAACAATTGGCTTTATGTTTCTGTGGAACGATAAAGTTTTAAAAATGTTTTCAATTGTGCCTAAAAAATTAATTCAGTTTCCTGAGTTAACAAGTACAAGTTATTTCTATTACAGAGAGATCAAAAAGGTACACTTACGATAACACAGTAAATGCCTTTTTTCTCGCTTCGCAACTACGATATACATATCCTATTGCAACCGCGACGAACCGTAAATCTATCTAGATACTAGAATCAATTCCATTCAGCACTCTGAATTCAATATAATGTGATATAATTCAATTCCCAGTTGCAAAATATGAGCAAAAGAAAAATAAGGCGATTATAGCTACTGATTACACCGCCTTACTTCAAAGACTTTATCTAGTTCTAACAGTAAGGTTACATTCTTAATGCAGTGAAGGCCCGATTTTGTCAGCCTCCCTCCCTTCTGATTTTGTCAGCCTAATAAATTCGTAGCATTTTTAGTGTATTACAACTTTATTGAAATTGGTGTCATCATGAACTATTACTTGGATTTCGAAGGGTTGTTTGTGGTTTTATAAAGTTTATTCATATACTATGACAGATTTAAAAACGAAGAGGGTTGGGGATTTTTTTTTAGAATCTATGCAAAACTAAAAACAGAAACTACTGATTATATGATAGAATGCAAGAAAGTCTGGCCCAATACAAATTATATCCCAATGGCATGTTTGAGAGCCTTTAGCTGACGAACCAAATCGTATCCGAGTAAAATCTTCCTGGAACATATTTTCTCGTCATTTGGATACAGAATATGCTACATAAAAGAAACATTTTGTTGAAATTTTGCATTGAAAGACTCCAATAACTTTCCTCTGGTTTTGGGTCAAAATGGTCTGAAAAGAGCTTTCAAAATACGATACCTTTTTAAGCGTTACATCTTTAAATTAAGATTTTCATGACTTTTTCTTTTCCATGAATTGCAACTATAAATAGAATTTGAAATTTTCGGATGATCCTAAAGGGTTCTGCAAAAAAAGATGCAAATAAAGCGTTTGCGGGGCATATTGACGTGAATTTTGAACGAAGTTTTTAAAATTATTTTTTAGCTAAATCTACGTATATTTGCAGCCAAATTGTTCGTTAAAGTTTAAATTTACAGTTTCTGTCAACAGTTTTTACGGCATTTAATTAGCAAGGGACTGGAAGGTGAAATATATTTTTCAATATTTATAGCCATAGTACTCAAGGGAGAGCAAGGTGTTGAAGGGAGAAAGTTTAGAAAAGCGTGGAAGGATCATATATGCAAGCTTAGAGCTCACCGGCGACTTAACTTTTTGTCTGTTACCGTAGGAGTCAGGGTCTTTTGGCATTAGAAATGCGAATCACCTGAGTCTATGGCATGTTCGGACAAGCGTAAAGTAACTTGTTACTTCATGCTGTCGGAATCGACTATGGCTCTAAATATTGAAAAATATACTTCACCTTCCAGTCCCTTGCTAATTAAATGCCGTAAAAACCGTTGACTTCATTATGTCGTATCGGATTGATGATTAATCCCCCTAATAGTGAGTTACGAAATTTATTTTCTTCAAGAATTAAGATAGACAAATACTTACTTTAGCAAAGTTGTATAGAAACTCGTGACAAACATTTTATCTGAAGACTTCAACTCTTTATCTTTTAAGCTTTTGGAGATATGGGACATTATTTGTGAAAGGCCCCTTACAAACAGTTTTTTGCTCATAAGTGTTCTTCTAGATTTTTTCCTTTATACAAATGTTCTAGAACATTGTTTGGACTATTAAATTGCATTACTTTGCCGAAAACTGAATCTTGCTATCGCTAGTACGTGTGGAGATATTCACGTTTTTTGCTTGAAAATAGCTCTTTTTCCAATGGCGATAACTTTTAAACGGGCAAAAAACGGGCAAACCACTTTATAAACAAATTAAAGTGCAAGAAAAGCACAACAAATGCTGGAAAAATCAGATCTCCCCAAGGCGGCCCTCTATAGAAATACTAAAACTGAAGTTTGTCTCATTCCGTGATCAAATGCAATTGATTACTCTCCGTTTGGTTGCACTTGCGCCATTGTTATGAAGTAGGCGCAAGGTGATTGTCAGTTTCCGGTGTCGGGCGTATGCATTGACTTTTTGAACAACTGTAGCTTTTGACCCAAGCAAACAGAAGTTCGGATAATACTTAAAAAGCACGCTTTAAAGTTCACATAAAGTTCTTAGCGAACTTTCAAGCTGCTCAAGCTTTAATAGAACTGCTTAATGCGCTATTAGAACATAAAACGCATTGCAAAATTACTCAAAACGAGAAGCTTATGCAGCTCCTTTATATCAACTGTTGGTTGCTTGGGTATTTACTTAAGACGTGCTTACAAAAGTAAGAAAGGCTAATTTTTGCGACTTTAACACTTCATTTCAGAACTAATAGTAATATATATTGATGCCGGAACAGCTCTAGTATGGACAAACTTTAGCTCTAGTATTTCCATAGAGGGCCGCCTTGGGGAGATCCGATTTTTCCAGCTTTTGTTGTGCTTTTCTTGCACTTTAATTTGTTTATAAAGTGGTTTACCCGTTTTTGCCCGTTTAAAAGTTATCCCCATTGAAAAAGAGCTATTTTCAATCAAAAAATGTGAATATCTCCACACATACTAGCGATAGCAAGATTCTGTCTTCAGCAAAGTAATGCAGTTTAATAGTCCAAACAATGTTCTAGAACATTTGTATAAAGGAAAAAATCTAGAAAAACACTTATGAGCAAAAAACTGTTTTTAAGGGGCTTTTCACAAATAATGTCCTATATCTCAAAAAGCTTCAAAGATAAAGAGTTGAAGTCTTCAAATAAAATGTTTGTAACGAGTTTCTCTGCAACCTTGCTGAAATAATTATTTGTCTATCTGAATTATTGAACAAAATAAATTTCGTAACTCACTATTAGGGGGATTAATCTTCAATCCGATAAGACAAAAAGAAGGGGTGTTCTACTCCAAAAAACTTTCTCAAAGACACCATATTGCTAAAGTCAATAGTTTTGACGCAATCTAAAAAACCCCCTTTTTTGCTCTTTGGGACCACTGTGCAACGTGCCTGAAGTTTGGATGAGATTTTTAGATTTATTTATCTTTCTTATTTTAACTTACAGTGATAATACGATTCGAACAGTTTCACCTAGCGGCGGAAATGTGAGCATGTTGCTTTTCTCCATGTAAATTGTCTAAAAATCTCATACAAACTTCAGGCACGTTGGTCCGGTAGCTAAACTTGTCCGATTTGCTTCAAATTTAGTACAATAACTCCTAATGGGACTAGGAATCGAATCAGGGGTGGGCCGATCGAGTTTTCAAAAATTCATTATTTTTCTGGGCAGTCTAGTGTCCAAGCAATAGAAGAAAAACCGGAAAATTTAGCTCGCGTGTTGCCTGCATTCGAATTAATTTCACTCCAAGTTAGTGAAACCGTTAAAAGTGACCAAATCAACTGTCACCAGCGTAATGGCAACCGGGAGGAACAGTGGTCGATATTTTCAAGCATATGAAGCTGTCGAAATTGACACAGAAGTATCTGGCTCGGCAGGCTTTCTGTACCTGTGGTTTGAAATGCGACATTTTCATTGCGACCGAGCCCGCCAACAAGAGAATTTATGTGAAAAAGTACTTGAAACAAACGTCTGCTACCTTTTATAAATCAACACGATTATTCCACGCTATTTTGGCCGGATTTTGAATTCTGCCATTATGGAAAAAAAAGGCTTGTAGTGGTATAATACCTACAAGGTTCTGGTGGCACCTAAGGACAAGAACCCTCCCAACACATTACAATTTGGCCCTATCGATATTGGTCCATCGTCAAGCGGATCCTGAAGAAGACTCAAAACTGTCAAAGTAAACTGGCGAACAAAGTGGACGAGGTGGCTGTACAGAATTTGATGGCATTAATTAAAAGACGCTCAACCGAAAGCTTATCTAACTATTTTTCTGTATTTTATGCTATTTGAACTTATGAAAAAAATTAATCATTGTTGTTTGATAAAATTCTGATCATAAACTACGCCAGTGGTTGAGTGGTCAACGTGACCGCCGCTCAGTCCAGCGGATCTGGCTTCAATCCCAGCCGAGGTCGTTGGGATGTGCTGGGGTGAAAACTCTGTGCCACGTCTTTATTCGCAAGAGAAGTAGAGTCGTTGGTCCCGGTGTAGATTAACCGATATCTGGTTTTGGAGTAACCTCTCTGGTGTCGGTGATAGGCACACAGTGCGGCCAGAGACCGAAGGAAAATAAACGAAAAAATTGACCGTAACACCCTTTGCGATGAAAAACGTCATTGAATTTAAATAATAGCTGATAATTTTTTTTTTCCAGCACATTTCGAGCTTATCAGTTTCTGTGTCCGAAAAATCTACGTATTGGACCCTGCCGGGCCCGTAACTTCTGTTCATCGGTAGTTTATAGCGGCGTACTTCAAGATTTCATCATTGGAAAAGTTCAAGCTCTACTAACTGTTTTCTCTTTTGCCTCAACAGTAGTGACTGGTTACGGGGATGGATTATGACTTATCTGATACCTCGTGGATGTCTCATCCTCCTAAAGTTTTTCGCAATGTTTCGAAAGAAGCCAGACCAGTCGTGCAATAACAATGTTAAATAAACACAGAAACTGCTAATTGGATAATTAATTAAAATTTCTAATCAAGTGCAATAAAGTCCTGATGGGAAACTAGACACATTTGTTAATATGCAAGAGTGAAAATTTTCAGAATGAGATATGGTTAACTTTCGATCCAAATGATATACGGATACGTACATCCAACTATTTTCGATATATTTTCGAATATAGTTCAACGGACAGATATAACCATCTCGGATAGACGGGCAACATCCAGACTGCGGTTAAAGCAATCAGTGGCAGCAATTAGTGAGTTGAAGCTTCAACCTCAGAACATATGCATTCGTATATTCATGATTTTACATGCAGAGCTGTATTGCTGTGGGAAGTGTTTTTAGAGCAGTGCTATTTCCGGTGACAGGCGAAAATAATCAACAAACGTGAAATTGCTTTTATTTAATTACTCGAAGCAGTCCGAATCCTGATAGGTTCTACACCAAACTAGACTGAAGTGTTTCGGAGAACAATTACGCGAGGCATGGTCAGACGAGCTACAAAACATAAGACCTAATTTTAAAGTGTTATCGTTATTCTAAACTCTGTCATGGATATTGAAGTTTTTAATTTAGTTTAAACTAAGCAACTGTTTTACATACCGATTAAAGTGTTCCACACTCCACAAAGTACTCGATGCTCGTTCAGCAAAGTCCGCAATTTTCCCAAGCTCAGCAAGATTAACGCATTCAAACAATTTGCGTTTCGCTCGAACACTTTCCTCTATCATTTCAACACATGCAAACTTTTCCGGTCAGTCGATGAGGAAAACCATCATGTTCATCAATGAATAAGCGAGTCTTCCATTTGTCCCGGAGCAGCAGAGCAAATAGTCAAAGTTTTATCTTCCTCAAAGCATTCTTCGGGTTTTTATGTTGTGTTAATTTTCGTAGTCACGAACAATATGCTTTCCGGGTGCTTCAAGATGGCCCCCCATCCTCCGATTCAATCCCCCCAATAATGGCTCTATTTGTACCCAAGCCATCGCATCGCTGCCACTCTACTTATGGTCTGAATAAATAAAGGCCACAGAACAAGTGCGGGTGGGTGGTTGGATGCTTGCTTTAGCCGATAGTCGACCACAGGAACGCAATGCACCATCCGCTTTATGCCGGATTAGCACGACATCAAACGATGCGATGGTTCATCCTTCCCGGTTTGCACGTACAGCAAAGGACACCCGACCCGGTCGTTAGAGTACTGCGGTTTACGGCCGTTCGCAAATGAATTCGAGAAATTGGAATAGTTTCCCGATGAAACCTAAACAGATAACGGGCTAGGAACGGAAAGAATCTTAAGACACGAGGGATGGTCGAACTATTCCTTCTCATACGTGCTATACTCACTCCGACATGATGACGATTTGGGGACACAGGGTAGCTCTGGACACCGGTGCCGGCGGTCGGATCCAATGGACTTATAAGTGCATTGAAAACTATCGGCATCAGGAATAAAGTTTCGCATCATCATCAACATCGCACAGTGAGGCGGAACTTGGTGAAAATGCCAAACGGCAAAGCAGCAACCTCGCTATTTCACCCATCCTCTCATTCACCAACAGGCAAGATCAACCGGTAGACCAGACTGAGTATCTGTTTTTCTTACCGAGTTTTCCCTGCCGCAGCGACACTGGCGAGAAGCGGAATGATAAAAGTTGAGCATCTTAAGCTAATATTATTTCTTGGTAGTTTAAGTTTTGCTGAAAACTTTTCACTTTTCACCCAAGCAACAGCATCGGCATAGTGGAGTGGAGTGTTTATTGCTGCAACATTTGGCTCGCTAGGGAAGGGAACAGCAGCGATGGCGGTATAGTGATCTCGATTTGTCGGTTTGGGATATTCTAGCGACGACGCAGATCAGTTCGAGCATCAGGAGCATATTGTCGATTGTAAGTATTTTCAATTCACAATAAAATAACTACAGATGTAGAATAAGTAACGGTAGCATTAGAAATGAGGTACACAGCCTATCAACCTACGAATGAGCCATGCGTCCTATCTATGAAATCAAACTAGAACCTTCAGCTTGGATAAGAGACAAATTAATGAACGATTAACGTGATGCAATCAGGGCCTAAAATTCTCATATCCATTCCATGAATGATGTCTCCTTCGCTATTTAATATTTGTATGTATGTATGTCCGCTAACTACATCTAAACTACAAGTTCGATCTTGATGAAATTTGGCATACGTATTCTTTCTCCCAAGAAGATGTTCATGGTATGGTTTTTTGTGGGGGGAGGTACACTGAGCTTTAGGGGGGGGGGCAGTTTTTAGGTAAAGAATCTTTTATATCTCCATGTTTATTAGTATTCGACATATGTATTTCTCCCACTAAGCCAATTGTAGATGGGAGTAGACCACGAAAGAGGACGGGGAGAGGGTTCTGAAGTAATCCTTCTATTCATTCAATGTAATTATTAGCGACGAATTCAATTCAATTTCACATAAGTATTCCTTCCACTAAGAAGATGGTCATGGGGTGATTTTGTGCATGATGGAGAGGGCGAGAAGTACCTGAGTCGAGGAAAGGGAGAGGATGGGGGGGGGTGTACTGAAGAGCTTTTTTAACTATATATATATATATATATATATATATATATATATATATATATATATATATATATATATATATATATATATATATATATATATATATATATATATATATATATATATATATATATATATATATATATATATATATATATATATATATATATATATATATATATATATATATATATATATATATATATATATATATATATATATATATATATAGGGTGTTTGGTTCATGAGTAAGAATCTCTCGAGGGGTGATTTACTGTCATATTTTGAGCAAAAAATCGTTCTACACATACCATCAAATCTCAACCGTTACGGAGTTATTGAACTTTTTGTATTAAAAACTTAGTTGTCTTAAAATAGCTCTATCTCAAAAAATATACTTTGTATTTCAAATCTTTTAGATCCATTGGATAGGTGAGAAAACTTTCCACTGAAAAATGTCCTCAAATGTTTCAGCTAATGAGGTTAAGTAATCTTTTCACAGTAATTTATTTAAAATTTAACAATTTTGATTGATTTTTCGTTCACTTCGCGAAAATATTAATAGTTAACATCACTATTTTAATAATTAAAATTGTCAGTCTTGAAAAGTTGTATAATTTGTTCTTTGACATGATATACTTATCTTGTCTTGTTTTCATGTGTTTGGGTTAGTGAACTTGGATATTTTTATCCCATCTTCACTAATATTAGCTCTTATTGAAAAAGTATGGTACTTTTTGTACCTTTTCTTATTTTTATTCGAAAGCCAGAAAAATTTCGCAGAGAAAAATGTATTAATACCTCAGTTAAGTGAATTTAGTATTCTTGTAAAGATTAATTAATTTAAAGTTAGTGTTATTATTAGGATTTTCGTTATTTTCTTAAAATAGTAAATAATAAACTTCACCATAATTATCATAGAATCAATGCATCTCAGAAATTTCTACAATTCTTCCTTTGACTCTATTCAATTATCTCTTTTAGTTTCGAAGCAAAATCATTTTTATCTTCTGGTCTCATATGCAAAAACAACGATTTCGAACCCACTGCATTTGTGATAAGGCCATGCTGTGTTAACTATTAAATTGCAGCGAAATGAAAAGCGATAGGGATAAAGTGTCAAATAACAAGTTGTAGAGAATATTAAGGGGCACCAAATGAACAATAGTGAAGATAAATTTAGTTGATTAATAATTAGAATAATCACAAAAATCACCAAAAAAACGTAAATTTTGAGTTATTTTACTAGTAAAAAGTCATGTAGTACACTTAACTAAAAGATATCTGTACATATATCGAAAGGAAATTTTCTCAGCTTTCCAATGAATCCCTGATAATAGCGATATAAAGCACATTCTTTAGATTAGAGTCTTTTAAGAACTTGCAAGTCAATTACAGGAAAAGTTTAGAAGTCAAATTACAAGGAAACGAGAAGAGATAGGAATGTTATGTTGAAGAACAAATTATGAATCGTCCTCTAACCCAACTTTTGGATAATAGATATTGCTATAATCATAATTCATTATTTTGAGAAAATTAACAAAAACCTCATCAAAAACACTAACTTTTAACTACTTTACAACTAAAAGGTAATTAAAACTAATTATCTGAAAGACATGAGAACACTATTCAATAGAAAATTTTCTCACCTTTCCAATGGCACTAAAAGATTTGAAATACGAGGTATACTTTTTGAGTTAGAGGTGTTTTAAGATAAACAAGTTTTTTACACAAAAAGTTCAATAACTCTGCAACGGTTGAGATTTGATGGTATATGTAGAACGATTTTTTGCTCCAAATATGACAGTAAATCACCCCTCGAGAGATTCTTACTCATGAACCAAACACCCTGTATATATATATATATATATATATATATATATATATATATATATATATATATATATATATATATATATATATATATATATATATATATATATATATATATATATATATATATATATATATATATATATATATATATATATATATATATATATATATATATATATATATATATATATATATATATATATATATATATATATATATATATATATATATATATATTATATGATTTATAAGTATTTCTTCCAACAAGAAGGTGGACATGATTGATGGTTTCGGAATCTGAAGGAGAGGAAGGATTTCTTAAGCAGTATTTATCAATTGCTGCTTCGATCAATACCTGGGAATATGTAGAAGAACTGTGCACACCTTGAAAACGATTGGTCCAATATATTTTAATAAGCATAATAAGCATAAGAGATCGCCCGTAGTTGCTACTCCGTTATTGACCAGAACCAAATTAGGTTGCAAAATGTTGTTTGGAACAACATGCTTGGGAATAACATGATGAGCCACATTGTACAATCTATTCTGATCCCTGCATGCTGATCAATACCGACGCCGGCCACGTCCGAATGCAGATCTTCTGGGAAAGGAAGGAATGTTAGTCCGATACATGTTGCTACTAGAGACCGAGGAATCCTCTGCATCTCCACATGTATCACGGGACGGGGAGAGTTGTTAGTAAGTGTGCCAATAGCGTTATCATGTAATAATTGCTCTGGGCAGCCGGCTGCCGAGAATTTGGGAAATTTATCATTTGTTGTATTAATACGATTAGCAAAATAAGCACCTTGAACTCCGGATAGCCGGCTATAAGGAGCACTGCTTATATTTTTTAATAATATTCAATCACACAACGAATTTTTTCGTGGTTTCTATCGTGTCAGTGCTGATTTTACCCGGCGATCGTTTGAATAAAATGAGGAATTTTATACAGAAGGTTCATCAGAATCTTCCACAGGTATCGCGGAGTCGGTGATTTGGAAGGGAATAGGGTCTAGGATTCGCTCCAAGCAAGCGATGCGACCTGTATAGCATAGTTTATTAGGTAGTAGTTCAGTTAGTTTTCGAGAACACGATCGCTCGAAAAATAAGATCTACCGAGAGTATCCTATGTTTTCTAAACAAAAGCAATTTCACATCCACACAGCCGATCGTGGGAGTATTGCCTAGAAAAGCTAATCTTATCTGTGTAATGGGCCGGATTACTATTTATTGCGACATTATTTAGACTAATTTCGCTATTTCTTCTCTACGATATATTTTTGGGTTGCAAACTACCGATTGATAAAACGTTATACAGACAGAGAGTTATGATAGCTCTAGATGTTATAAATCAACGAAAGTATTTCCTATGTCTAATATCGGATTGTTTGTGAAATACACGTATACGAACGATTATATCGAACATTGAATAATACAGAGGATCGTTAACCTGATGCACAGGCTTGTTACCAATAACGGAACTTGAAATTAGATTCATTAAAACATACGCGGCGAATTTTCAGTACGTATTGACCCGCGATCATCGGTACTAGTCAAATTAAAGTCTTATTGGCGCTGATTTCTGAACAACTTTTACGGTATTGTTTTCTCGGCTATATCGCATACTCTCATTCTGCTACTATCGGCAGAAGGCTGATAGCTCCCAGTCGTCGCCGGTCTAAGGACCAAATGTCATCAATAGACTTAGACTCGCGTGGAGGCATGCGATAGAATAGAAAACTAAGCAATGAAAATGACAACAAAACACTTATTCTTCGTGCTGACATTACTGAAGGTAATTGCCAACCGGTCCCCGATCCCTCTCGCGAATTGTCAATGCTCAAACCTTATACATGATTAAAGTCATCATTCCACTCCAAAAAGGCCATGTGTTTACCTAAAGCACATTGAATGCTCTGTGAATCAGTTCCCCCGTTGGTAAAACAAACCCTAAAGAAACATAAAAAATAGTTTTCTCAGTCCAAAGAAAAGTTTGCCGACCGGCAGATACGTGTTCCCTTACAGCGCCATCACATCAACGAACACCCAAAATTTACATGCGACAAAATATCTGCAATCCCGAATATAAAAGACTCAAAACCTCTACTCATTTGCAATAAAATAATACAGTAAAAAACACAGTTGAATATCCAAGGCGGCTCATTTTTACAGATAGCACCGCCGATGAAACACTCAATAAAAAAAAGGTGACAAGGGACGCGGACGAAATTAACTGAGCACCGACCGGCTGGTTTGCCACCTATTTTTCGGCGAAGAATTTTGGGCGACACCTGGTAGTCGCTAGTCGCTGGTGAAACGCAAATTATTTGAATGTCAATTTTTCTTATTGCCATATTTTTTCACTTTTCGGATCGAATTTTTTTCTCTGAAAAACCATTTTTCACCATTCCCACAATGTACACTGTGTTTCTAGATGTTTTCTGTACACTTTCATTGTCCTTGCATCGGGAATCGACGGCACGTAATGCGAGGAAAAGATATTTTTCATTTACCGGAATTCAATTTTCACAAACTGTCACCACTCGCGTCTGTCGAAAATATGCCGAAAAATGCTTTTATAAACCACTTCACTCTGTATAATTGTTAAATTGCACCGTTATTAACACTTTTGACAACCGGGAAACAGTAAACTGTGCCAAAAATGATGAAAATTAACCGACTCGAAGGGAGCTCTACGAGAGTCAACCGCTCGCAACGAAGATACACACTCCGATTCCTAATACTCTATTGGTCCGCTACTCCGATTGGTCCAATATATTTTGAGAAGAAATATTGTTCAATTGTGCAGTGATTATATGGAAAGTGAATTCTCTGTATCGCCCAAATATTTTTTAAATGTGCCATTTTAATGAATTAACTTTACCACGGCCACCAATACTTCTTTATGTCTTCGTAACATTGCAATTAGGTTTCGAAAACAGGACTTTCTGCTATATGTGCTTTTTGTCTTGAATGATTCTTATAGTCACCTTCGCAGGTCAATTCGCCTAAAAAAAGTTAGATATATGGAATGGGGAAATGTTAATCGATGCAACAACAAATTGCACCATATGTCCACATGGTTTTGAAAAATAATAAAACAATCCGTTGAAGAATTAATCAATTGCGTATATTGAATTCAATTTCATACACTACTCCATCCAAAATAAAATCGATGGAAATTCGGTTACGCATGTAAATCTACGAATGATCCTGTTGAATTATTTAATTCAGTTGATTCACCAGGCTTTCAGCGCGAGATGGTAATATTGGATATTGGTTTTATACTTAACCTACCCAGCACTCTCCGTCAGACGAAGATTTTTATATTTTATTGAAAGAAAATAGTTAGTACTTTCAATTGTAATCAAAGCCATGTACGGATTTTTGCGATTAAAGAAATTACTTAATGTGTAAATTGACCTAAAAATATTCGAAAATTGACAATAACTTTGTTGTTTCTAGAGTTACAGATTCATCGTTGTTATAAAAAATGCATATTTTATCGCTTTAAACAACTTTGAAGAAGACACTTTTAATAATAATATGTAATCGTAAAAAGTTATATTGAAAAAACTGTTTTTAAGGGGTCTATCTCAAACAACCTTACATATCTCGCTACTGTTACTATGCAGGGCTTTAGTATCTTCAGTAAAGTTTTCACAATAATATTTTCTAGAACTTTACTAAAGCCCGCGAGCTTCTAGCTAAATTATTTGGGGAAATAAATTTTCTATCTCACTTTTAGAGGGATTAATCACTCAATTCATTATATCAAAAAATCTTATCTATATATAGAAACTTCTTCGAAAAAATCCATTCTCAAAAACCAATGGTTCAGGAGCTATTGAATTTTGATCGCAAAAACTTCGTTTTGAAACACTGTGCACCGCATGTGTTGCAATTGAAACTTTGTGTGCCTATTGTATTAGTGCGCAACATCGACCCAACACAACTGTGCCTTGATTGAAAAATTTCATTTAAGCGACCATTGTAACTAGAAAATATAAAGGAGCAGATGTACTGCTTCCTCGAATCCGTATCATACCAAGGGATTTCGAACGATTGTGTGTAGGAAAACCGACCAATTTATTTGCTCCAGGTGGTCAATCCATGAACATTGTCTATCCGCGAGAATTATAATAAGTTTTTTCTTTGTAACAATTTTTTTTGTTATTTTTGGTATATTTATCCTGATGGGTGTAGCGAAGCGCACCGGGTTACAGCTAGTACAAAACAAAAGAATACAGACAATACCCCTTTTGCTTTCGATTCAACGGAAACGAGTAGTAGTCGCAGCGATGTCAAATCTACGGAAATCTTCGTAGATCTACGGATTGGAAAGATTTCTACGGATATACGGATTCGTAGATGAAATCTACTGAAATTCGTTTTTCTTCTACGAAAATTGACGGATTTATATTCGTAGGGCTTTTGATGGATGAATCAACAATGATCGCTGGAGAAAAATTCGAATTAGCCAATTTGCGGCACAAGACTTAGCTTTAAAAAGTTACATTTTAATGTTTCGTATTCCATTCGTCAGTTACTGACACCAACTTGCTGTCAGACGATATATCCAAACAAACACCGAATTGCCGCTAGTTAGAAACTAAATGCAAACCGTTCACACAAAGCGTGGTTACGATTGCCACGCCACGGATTTCAAAGGCAAACAAAATTTCAAAACAAAATAATGTACAAAAATGGAAAAATGTAGAATTTTGCAAATAGTCGCCTAGCGCTACCATGGAGTGGTGACAATGAATGTTTATTGCTCCAACATGTAGCTGAGATTTCCAACTAACTACTAGAGCCTTCATTCGATAAATTCTTTCACATTAAGCTACCTAAAAGACGATTTGCTTTGGTAGGTCGAAATAGCAAGTAAAATGAATGAAATGAATAAAATGGCCAAACGAATAAAATGGATGAAACGAATGGAACGAATAAAACGAAAAATATAAAATAGATAAAATAGATAAAATAAATAAAATGATGAAAGTGATGAAATTGAAGAAAATAATGTAGTGAACAAAATGAGTAAAAAAAGTTAATAAAATGAGTAAAATGAATAAAAATAAAATAAATCATAAAATGAGTAACAAAAATAAAAAGAATAAAAATAAAATAAAAGAATACAATGAACAGTGGTCCAGAATGTGAATTTAGCAGGAATTTTATCTTTTTGCTAAAATTCTTCTATATCTTTTGTAGGTTTTATTTTACACTAAAGTACCCTTTGAAAAACTTGAAGATTATTTTAGGGCACATAAGTTGCTTTGAAACACCAACTACTTAACTTTTTACATTTCTTACAAAAGAAATGTATAGGATTCACTCAAACTTTGAAAACTTTTTCCGAGACCCGGAGGGCCGAGTTTCATATACCAATCGACCCAGCTCGACAAATTGAGACAATGTCCGTATCTGTGTGTGTATGTGTGTATGTATGTATGTATGTACAAAATGTCATGTAATTATATCAGCAATGGCTGAACCGATCTTAATGAAACTAGTTTCAAATGAAAGGCCCAACGTGACCATTAGACACTATTATTTTTGTTATTCGATATGTTGTTTACTTTCCTAGATATAGGCGATTTTGTCAAAACAAAACGTGTTTTCATCGCGCAAACTAGATAGAAGTAGAAAGCCTATGAAAATACCTTTCTAACAAGCTATAGATTGTATTTTTATTCCTCGCTTACCAATTTTTACTATCTGAAAATGAAACCGTTACATACAGAGTATCGCTTTACTGGCGTTTTAGAGGCTAAACTAAACCGATTTTAAATATCGGGGTATGGATTGGATACGCATCTACGTGATTAAAGGAATTCAATTCTTAAAACGTTTTGTGAATTACCTCAATAATATATAAAATATTTCTCAAAAATTAATATGTAAGTTTTCTTCAAAGACAAAATAATGTGAAAGTTGACCTCATAGTGAAATATTTTCTAGAGTTTATGTATTTATCCCTTGAATAAGGCGTTGCGTTCAACTGTAAGGTAGATGTTGGAAGGTATATTAATTCGTAGATCTCCAAGTAATCCACCTAGTAGTGCGATAAAAGATTTCTCATATAATTATATTCGTAGCATCACCGAGAGCAACTGTATTTTTGAATCCCGAAATTCTAGCGAAAATTTGGCTTCTTTCGCAAGATTTAAGTTATACAGGTCATGGCGCAAAACTTACTTGTTATGTTATTTACAATAAGGGTGTAAAGAAATACATATATCGCATAATATACCTATAAATACAAGGTCGTGGCACTAAACATCATTTGCCATTTGTCACACACCGCCTCTTTCTCATTCTCACTTATTTTCACTCTCTCTCTCTCTCTCTCTCTTCTCTCTCTGTCCTTCCTTCGTGTTCGTGGTAACTGTCACGACTCACATCTTGTTTTGTTTTTTTTTTATTTTTTGTTTTATTGTTTATTTTGTTTGTTTTGTTGTTTTATTGATTTTATATATTTTTTCAGTTTATTCGAGGTTCTATGCAGGGCTAGAAACTGCGAACTAATGAACGAGTTCTGCAACTAATTAATGATCCAATAGTGGCATGTGTAAGAAATGTCTCATCTCACTGCTGGGTGGATTAAGTTGGGTTTTTTCGTTTCAAATTTATGAAAGCTTTTGTTTAAAAAATATAACTATTTCAAATGGCATTATCTTCGATTAGAGCACTTTACATTAAATACCGTTGCTGTCATATGGAACAGCATGCTTGGTAGTAAAGATCACCAAAAAATTATACGATATTTGTTATATCTTGAAATATTTACTCAAAAATCAGTTTATTTTTAGGAAAAAGTATATGTAACATTCCAAAGAGGGAAGCTAAAGGTTCGGTATATTGAGACAAATTGTTTTCCATCAATATATTTGATAGTAAGAGTTATATAAAGAAAACCATTTTTTAAGAAACACCCTATTTTTTGGTAAATTTTTTGTTGATACTGGCAACACGCCTCATTGAGCTACAGTTGGAACTATAGAACTGTTAGATCGACTGGGCTGTCTCGGTGACAGCCAGAAGTACAACGGAAGACGAGTGTGAGAAATTACTGTCACTTGGAATTCATCACCAGCGCAGAACAAACGTGGCAGCTAGAAAAATCTTAAAAGTATATTATTAAAACTAATGTTTTACTCTAACTTATAAACTAGATGGAAAAACGTTTATTGCTATCGGTTTGGTTTAAAGTAGAATGTATTTATTGAAATTCGTAAGTTCCTAAATTGAATTTAATTTAATAACTACACGGATAAACTGATGTGTAAGTAGCACATATGATGAAACAACAATGAAATTAACACGAAAATTAAATTTACAGCTAAAGCTACTGTTACAACAGACAACTGCTGTCGTTGTATTCTTGCTCGAAAGAAATCGGACCTATCGGAATTTCTCGCTCTCAAAGTTTGGGTGAAGATGCTATCTTCCACTATTCATGCTAACAAACTTGCAGGTGATAGATTATCCATCGATTGAGTTAACATACAAACACAATTAGTAACATAAACTCTCTAAGGTTTATTGCTTATGATGAAGTTACGCTTTTCGGAGTTTCGAACCGGTCTAGATAACTAACTAAATCTGAACCTAACTTTCTAACTAACTAAACAACAACATGGGAACATTTCTTGTAAAATGAACCATAGAGTTCCAGTGTCTTTAATAAAGTTGTTTTAAAATTTATTTTCTTTAATTTTCTGGAAGAAAACGAAACTATCTACAGCCATTCAAAAGTTAATTTTCTGATTTTAAAACATTTAGATTTAGTATAGTGCAATATATTATCAAGAAAACGAAATTATATTTTTTATCTTGTCCACTGTGAAACATGTTACATAGAGTCAATTCATAAAAAACCAAATTTCAAATATAACATTTTCTGTTTTTTTAACCTATCCTTCAGATGTTTTTCAGAATTTCTGAAGACGAACTTTTTTTTCTAACTCATCAAAACTGTAGCTTCTATTATTCAAAAAATATAAGCCTTTAATATATCAAAAACATTTTTTTTAAATAAATTTCATAAAATTTTAAAGAAACATCGTATTTGCCATTTTAGCTCAATTATAACTCTAGTCATATCCTTATCCACAGTTGAATAAGAATTATCTTTTGCTTGCCCCAATGAGTGATATTGTTATTCCAAAGAATCCAATTTTTTGGCAAAAAGGTGCTCTTATCTTTTGAGAGAAAATAGTTAGACATGTGGTGCCATGGAATAAATTATTCGCCTTAAAACAATCTTAATGATGTATGAAGACTACTCCAGTCATGAACCAAAACCGCAAAAGCTATTTGAAAAAAAAAAACGGTTTGTCTAAGAAACACTAAGAAACACCCTAACTTTCGATTTTAAATTTGTTGTGAAATGAAAAGCATGAGCGATAGAGCTAACATGTCTTCAACAAACTGTCCCAAAAATTATCGTTCTGAAACTTTACTGAAGGGCGTTTTGCTCTAGCTAGAATAAATAAAAAGTGATATTGGTAAACTCAGCACCACCCTAACTGTTATTTTAACACAAAACCTGTTATAACCCACCTAGCGGCGCTTGTGCCTTTCTCATTTCTCCACACTATGACAAAATAATCAATATAATTGTGGAAATGTCTATTACATTCTTAGTACACTTTGCACTTACACACAATGGCCAGCCACGAACCTGATAAGCTACGTGTCGACAGTGGATCCACTCCATACAAAAGCTGGACAAAACCTCAAAAGTAGCTTAAAATGTCTGTATCATCTAAGGGTGATTTTTATGCGCTGAACTCGATTTCGATTAAATTAGGACGCTAAAATTAAAATCAGATAGCCTAGGGTGGTCCTAGTTTTTTTTTTAAATTTCGCAAAAGTTAAGTTTATTAACTTTTTATAACAGATGCTTCGTAAGTGAACAGAAACATTTTGATTTCCTAGCGTAGTCCTTAGTAACAATTTAGCTAGAGTGGTTCCAATTTATCGAAATCTGGAGAACAAAAAATGATTTAATTTTATATATTTGTTTGTAGTCCAATCTGACTACCATCGTTAAACAAATCATCCCTTCATAGCTCTTTAAGAGATAACCCTCATGTACTAATTTATGAACGTATGCGTTTATAATAGTTATAAAAGATAGCATATCGTAAGGTTTTTGAAAGAATATCTTAAATTGTTGTTTTATTGGTTTATTTATTTATAATTATCGCCAAAGCTATTAAAAGATGACAGATTTATTTGAAGTTGATGAAGATTTCAAATCACTCCCTACTTTGCTATAGTCACAGTCGCTCATACGATGCATACTGCAGCTAAGCCGCTCAATAGTTTTCCATTGATTTTCAATTCCAATGATGATATGAATATCTCTCCTTATGGGCACTGACTTGGTTTTTCGTGCAAGAATATCGTGAGCATACTTTGTACTGTTTGTCTATGCTATAAAATACAGGCGTGGGCGATTTTGCATGAAACTCTCGTCAAAATAGAAGTGAATTATTGACGGAGGTTTTGAATTTGATTGTTGATTGTGATAGATTCAATAGGGAGTTTGCACTTGAAAATAAATGTTGCATCTCTGGCCATTAACTAAAAACGGGTAGAAACACTTCACACACTCACTCGTTTACCTTACATCGGTCACCAATAAAGCTAACGTCCAATACCTACCAAAGAGATAGGATTCATGGAAAGATATAATAATAGTTTCAGTTAGTTTGCATCGTTGGCTTATTTGAACTTTCCTGTACTGCAGATAACTGTAAAAATGTAGAAACATGAGCCATGAAATCAAAAAATACCATGCTTTCCATTAAAAAAACTAATTTTACAAATGACCAATTTTCAATCTTCGGCGCAAAACGCCGCAAGATGACACTATGATTTTTGAAAACTCGATAAAATTCTACGTCAGTTGTACTAGATGAGATCCTTCAACACGCTTTTACCGACAAAGAGATGACAATCTGAATGCAAATAAGATCGCGTTAAATAACATAGTTATATTGATTTCATTGGAAACTTTTTAAATACTCATTATTTCTCAAATCGAAATACACCATTGAATTTCCAAGATTTCCAAGATCGTGTACGGTTAAAAAAAATGCGGCACTAGATTTTTCAATCGATTGACTCAAAAATTTGGCGAATGCTGCTTTATGTATGGTACATTTAGGAAAAAATATAAAGGGTATGAAAATCGACAATAAATTTTGGGGGTTTTGTCCGGCCCGGCCCCATTGTGCGGTGACACACTTGAAACAAAATAAAATATCATACTTTTTTAGCCTAACCTGCATTAGTTCATTGTTGTCTTCCTGCTAACTATTTTTGACATGCCGGGATGGGTGTGTGAGGAAGGAGAAAAACCCACGAACGATCCGCTCCCCAGCTTAATTTGGTATGCCTTCTGGTATAGTGGTGGTATAAAGATGATTTGGTTGAGTGATGAGGGCTCGATGGTTGGGGTGGTGGTCTAAGGGGGGTGCAATGAGGGGTGATCTAAGAGGTGTTTAAATGGGAGGGGGGGGGCTGCCAGGGAAAGGGGGAACTCCTCTCCGTAAACCCCTAACTTCGCCTCTGTTAGACTTCAAAAACCCTAAGTCAGTAAAAAAATAGGGTTTAGGTTGACGATTTTCAGAGTGATTGCACAACCTTTCTATATGAGAAAGGCAAAAAGGTTCACAAACAACAAAAATCTCTCCAAAGACTTGATAAGGCAAAGTTGCTTAGTTTTAGTAAAATTTCAAAATTCTTGCCAAATTTGCATTCTGGACCACTGCGCAATGTATAAAATGAATAGAATGAATGAAATAAACAAGAGGAAATGAAAAATAGATAAAATAAATAAATAAATAAAAATATATAAAAGGAATAAAATTACTAAAATGATTTAACTAAATTAAACTAATGAAATGAATAGATGAACAAAACGAATAAAGTTAATAAAATTAATAACGTGAATAAATGGAAAAAATATAAAATAAATCAATAAAATAAACAAAATGAATAAAATGAAAGTGAATCACAGGGTAGTCCATGAAAAAAGTAAATTGAATAAATTGAATGAAACGAACAAAATGAATAGGAATAGAATGGAAAGAAATGAAATGAATAAAATAAATGATAGGGAATGAAAAAGAATAAATTTAATATAATCAATCAAAATAAATAAAATGAATAAAATACCATAAAATATTTTTATAAAACACCATAGAATGAATAAATAAAATAAACTGAAAAAAAAATATAATCAATAAAGCCAATAAAATCAATTCAATCAATAGAGCCAATAAAATCGTTATGATCAATAAAGCCAATAAAATTAAAAAATCAATAAAAGTAAAGGGGGCGGGCATAGCGTAGTTGGTAAATCGATTGCCTTGTACACAGCTTACTTGGGTTTGATTCTCAACCCTACACATAAGGTTCGAGATATTTCCTAGAGATTTCTCTAGCCCGAAAAGAGACGAATGACCCTAAGGTTTATACCTCTATAACCAAAATAAAAGAGTAATATCGATAAAATCAACACAATCAATAAAATAAACAAAATTAATAAAATTATTAAAATCAATAAAATCAAAAGAAATAAAATAAAATAAGTAAAATAAATTAAATAATAAAATATATAAAATAAATTAAATAAACTAAATGAAATAAATAAAATAAATAAATTGTTTTGCTTACTTTCTTTAAAAATTTTAATTTTTGTGTTTCGAATTCGTCTCGTCAGTAACTAGCACCATCTGAATGTCTACTTTGACGATGTACTGGTACCCAAATTAGCACTAGTTAGACGCAAAAAAAAATTCAAACAGTTCACACGACTGACTTGTCCCGAGTGATTTCCCGGGAAGCAAATTCAGAAGCTCTGGTTTGCTGACGAGAAAGCGAAACCCAACTCTTGTCTTTTGGCTAGGGAGCCAAACGCCTGGCATTATACAATATTAATTCTCAAAATGGAAAATTGGATTAAACCAATTTGCGCATTAAGGGCGCAAAACCTAACTTAAGTTAAGGTTTAATTCGATATTATCCCAGTAACAACAACCTGTATTTAAAAAACAAATCACTAAAACCAACAAAATGAATTAAATTAGAGGTGTGCGCGGTTGAACAATACAGTTATCAGCGGCGTTGGTGCGATTTTGACCGGCAGCAAAGGGCGAATCGGGGTGAAGCCGTTCGCTGAAATCGGCGGGTGCATATTTTTTCTTAAATTAGAATGAGAAGTAGAAACGACTTTTTGCTCAAACAATCTTACCATCTTCGCGGTTGTTGCTATGTGTTTCAACACTAAGCCGAGGATTTATAACGAGGTTAATTCAACCGGGAATGAATTATATTTGAACAAATCTAAGTAAAATAAAATTAAATATTGAGTATGAGCATGATGACCATACGAATCGTAGTTGCTACTCCGTCTTTGACCAGAACGAGCGAAATTGCACAGAGAATCAACCAATGGGACCTGGGAGTGGTTATCCATCCGAAATATGTACGTTACAAGAGATCTGCACTTTGAAATGCTCA
Source organism: Topomyia yanbarensis (assembly GCF_030247195.1). Taxonomy (NCBI): domain Eukaryota; kingdom Metazoa; phylum Arthropoda; class Insecta; order Diptera; family Culicidae; genus Topomyia; species Topomyia yanbarensis. The sequence goes on along the minus strand of NC_080672.1, from coordinate 112,636,549 downwards.
TTGCTCATAACGGTGCTGGTCACGTTCTTACAGTCATCGGGAAGGCGAGGAATGTTAGTGTAACAAACGTTGTTATGGAGACCGTGTATATCTCTACTTCTCCACTTATTTGCCACGAGAAAGAGTTTTTGTTATTAGGGTGGGGTAAAGAGTTACACAAATGTGGATTCACCTTGATGAGTGATACGATCGATGTAACTCTCAGTACTGTTATCATGTGTTTATTGCTCTGGGCAGCCGGCTACCGAGAATTTATGATAAATTTATCATTTATTGAATTAATTTGGAAATGCTGGATTTGTAAAAAAGCGACTTCAGCTCCGGACAGTTGACAGTCGTGATCGTTGCATATGTTTAATTGCATCAAACGGTAGGTGAACGATTTTATTATTCCTTGCTTCATTCCGGCGAAAAACGGGATTCCACAAACAATACAATATAATGAAAAGCGATTACTTTTACTGTCTCGAGATATTTGTCGATATGTCTATGTTATTAATTTGTGTGTAAATTTGGTATTAATAATAATGACAATTATGTATTGGCTTCTTTCTCCGCGAACGATTGATTCTCATGTTACAATTACTCGCGCGAGTTTTTATGTTATCTAAGGCACCTTTTAAACCTTTTTGCCTAACTGAAACACCTGAAACGACTCACTTTGTATGTCGGATATACAACCGATGACATGTGCGCGACCATGCATATTCCCCACGCGTAATAAATAACCAGTGGATTGGTTTCCTAGTTGGTCAAATAAACACTAAACAAACAAAGTAATTAGTTTTCTCAGTCTAAAGAAATGTCAGCTCGATTGGCATCAACCGGCAGATACGTGTTCTCTCACAATGTCATCAAATCAATAAACATTCAAAATTACTAGACTACTTAATTATTTGTTCTAAAATAGGATCGAAAAAAACAAGTTGCATAACCGAGGTGGTTCATTTTCAAAGATAGCACTGCTGATGAATCTTTTTATAAAAATAAGTGATAAGGGACGCGGACGAATTCAGCTGACCAACGCCATAGATAAAATGAATTTAAATGTTTTTAGCAAACTCCAAAGTGTGGTGGCTAAGATTAATTCAAATCATTGTTCTTCAGACTTCACCGTTAAGAATATCAATGCTAATACTGGTTTAGAATAGTTTTGCCACGCACTATTGATTTTGAAAAATATTCCTTAAGATAAAATAACAAGATCTGGTTCTAGGTTTCTTTTTACTTCTGCCCGCATCACAAATTATGAATTCCTGTATATCTGAATAATGATAATATAGAGGCAAGGCTACATGACCTATCACCGCGTACCCCTCCTAAGCTAATTGCAAAATGTATGTCACAATACGGAGAAACCCTGAGGCGTGACCATTCCCCAGGAGTATTTTCTATCTATTCTATGAATCGCAATCTTTATAGCCGAAACAACGAAAAACCGCCTTTTATCAAGGTAACTATTTTTTTCGCAAAAAGAGATAATTTACTTTTCTCGAACAATGTACATTTTACTGATTTTCCATAACATTTAATTTAACTAAAAAAGTCTATCGTCTAATGAACTATAGTTAAACTGTGAAATAGCTTCTCATCCCCTTACTTACTATTTTTCTTCTTTATCATTAAAGTCCAATTTCAGCGCTACCATATGAAAATCCAAAGAATATGTTTGAACGTTTTACATTTCGATATACGTGTACAGTTATTTCGTTATTTATATTAAAAATATCGAAATGATTGATTTTAATACAATCTTTAAGAAGATAGCAAAAATTTCAGCATTCAAACCAAGAGCCTGGCGTGTATTCTATTTCACTTCGGTTATGTCTCTGAAATTACCGATCCATCTTTTATTTATTTTACAAAAAAAACTGACGTGTATCGATCTTCGTTCCATATCTCGATCGTTCCTTCAATTTCGAGATATATTGGTTGTCAAAATTACATTTTTAGTAATATTTCCTAGTACGCGTACACACACCAGATAATTTGAATATCCCCAATCCAATTTCTAATCCATACGTAATTCCTACCCTCACGAAAGCTCCACCACATTAAAACCCGTTGTTGTCTGAATTATTCACCCCCACTTACTGTGTATGTGACAACTGATAATTCTAATGGCTCCAGGGAACTAGCGAGATACTTTCCCAGCCAACTGTCGAACCTTATTTAGAAACCATGGGCTTCGCGATTGCGGCCGTGTCGCGAAGAACGCCGCCATAAATGAATTGGAGCTAAATTATGCATGATGCGGAATAGGGCGGGTGGTTGACTAACTGACTGCCGGTGGCTTCCGTGCGTGATTTGGGACAATTAGTGCACTTGCTCGGAATCACTCACTAGATTGGTTCAAACGCAATCGCTAACTGGTCGATCCGACAAGGGCAATACGAATCGGAAACAGTGCCTTTCGCTGGGCAAACAAGCGTAAATAAGGAAAACATTCCAAATGATTGCACACGAAAGGTAAACTGACAATCATAAATATTCAACCAACGATAGAGTGTATCAATAAATAATAAAATAATAAAAAAAATATTCTGTCGATTTTGAATACACATGGTTGACTAGAAAATAGGCAAGAGTTCGCCCATTTCATATTAGTTTTTATCGCGGAGAAATGAAATAAATAATGTTACCCCTCACCCTAATTGCTGTATATAAGCCTTTTTGCTTGCTTTCGAATAATCAATTCAACTACCTATATATGCAGAAAAAATCGATATCTCGTTCCAACTGTCTGACACTTTGGCATCTGAGCAACGTTCGTATTATTTTGTCTGATCAGAACCGACACATGATAGCATAATTTTTTTTTCTTTTTTGCGGCAGGGTCTTATCGTATACGTTGCAAAACTATTTGATATTGCAAATCTGTAGATTATAATATTGCATGGTGTAGCCACAGCAGGTTGGATTTACTATAATATTTACTTTATTTCTATTAATTTAATCGGCTATGCACATTAGAGCAGAAATTGCCGGTCAAATGGAAATTGCAAAATAGTAATTGAATACAATTATCGTAATAAATTGCCATTTAAACCAGGCTTCAGTAGTAAAGGAAATAACAAAGAATAATATTAAGATGTAGATATTCTACCAAATAAATTTCTCATCGACGATGTCCATTAACTACATCTCACAAGTTGTAACAACGTGAACCCTGTGCCAGACCTAGCCAACCCGGCTTCAATAGTTAGCGACCAGTTCGTCATACTTTCTCCAACTACCAGATATTGACGAACAAAAAAAATAAACATCAGTCCCAGGAGAAAATGTTTCAGGAAGAGCCTCTTGTCAGCACTCTGCTAACGCTGTTTATGCAAATCCAATATGCAGAGTAGCTACAGGTCTGTCCGCTGTCCATCAACAACAGACTGCCTACAGCTGCGCTTTTTTTGTATTCCGAAACCCTAAATATTGGATGTGTCCTCGGAAACACTGAACAAACCGCTGAAACGCCATGGAACGTTGGAACAAACAACTGGACAGGTGAGATAGAGATTTGTTGGCTTTATTTGCTAGTCTGTTCAGTCGTCCGGGATTTGTAGCCCCCGTGTAGGTGGGATAGGAACACAACATGCCAGCAGTGCCGTTTTCCCATGTTTGTAATAAATCAATATAATTGGACACCCGAGAGAATGATTGTTTGCTATTCGATTGCAATCTGCAGCTTTTATGACGTTATCGATGATATTGCAAATTGGGTTGATAATTTGGAACTAATTATTTCAGGTGTGCGATATTCGCGGTACGTACGTACGGTACGTAGGTAATTAATAAAATGAAAGCATGAATACGTTTTCTCGTACCCGAATTCGAATATTTACTGGTTACTGGAAATCGACAAAATACTCGCATTATTAAAAAACAAATCCTAATCCAACCCATACCTGGACATGATGTCAACAGAAACCGACACTAACTTTTTGTCGGAATAGATTAGCGCCGGCTTGACGCAAATCTCTAAAAACTAAAACACACTTTGTGTTTCAATCGAACGACTGATCAAACGAGCAGAAGTTCTGTTTATGCCGATGAGACACAGTGAAGCCGAAACTTGTCTTGGCTTAGCAGGCCTATGCGAAAGCACTATGCTATATTTCACCCTAAAGAGGAAAATTGGGTAAGTGCTTTCGCATCGGCCTGCTAAGCCAAGACAAGCTTCGGCTTCACTGTGTCTTATCAGCATAAACAGAACTTCTGCTCGGACGGGACATCGCGTTTGATCAGTCGTTCGATTGAAACACAAAGTGTGTTTTAGTTTTTAGAGATTTGCGTCAAGCCGGCGCTAATCTATTCCGACAAAAAGTTAGTGTCGGTTTCTGATGAGGCGAAGCCGAAACGCAAACATGTAACAAGTAAGGATTTGTGCCCTTCAAGTGCAAAGACTGGTTTTACCAAAAAAAAAATTTTGTTCTAGCGAGAAATTTGGTGCTTACCCAATTTTCCTCCTTAAGGTGAAATATAGCATAGTGCATGATATCAATCCGAACCCGAGCTAGACACCTAACCGTTTGTTAAAATAAAACGCGCACACGACCCGTATCCTATTTTCAATAAACGAATTTAAACCGAAACCGGAAGCGAAATATTGACTGGCTAAGTGCTTACATGTGTAGCAGAGTTCTACGTGTGCAGCCAGTTCTTGAGTTTCCTTTCAGTTTACGAACAAATCAGGAGACCCACATGGTAGCAGCAAGGGACCTCTTCTGTTTGTGCTGTTCTTCAATGATGCATCTTCGCTGCTGGTACTGGTATCTATCGATGATTGCGCCCGTCTTCAACAGCTTCTGGATATATTCTTTGGCTGGTGTCGACGAAACTGGCATCTCGAATTGCCAAGTTATCACTTCCCACTGCACGATCAATCCGCTAGTTGAAGACTACAAAAACGTTGGACATAGAATGAATAGCATTGATTACATTAGCAAACTCGGCGTCTTGTTAGATGCTAACCTAACGTTCAATTCGCATCGCTAGACTTTAATCTCAAAAGCATCTCGACAGCTCGGTTTTATTCCCAAAATCGGTTGGATTTTTAAGGATTTTCGTTGTTTGAAGGTGTTATACTGCTGGCAAGTATGCTCATTACTCGACAATGATTTGGACTTTTCACCAGCTAGTACGGAATCTCATGATTGAACTACCTGGAACTACCACCGTACCCGGATCGTTGTCATCTGATCGGTCTTGACTCACTGGCACGACGCAGGAAAGCTCAACAAGCAGTATTTGCGGTTAAACTATTGAACAACCAAATCCTATGCTCCACTGGCCTACTTCAACCTAGATTTAATCGAACGACATTTGGACTCAACGAACCGATAACAATGCATTCGAACCTTCTCCTCACTCCAACATGTGCTTAATTTTGGTGAACCATAAGTTTGCACAGAAAGTGTTCCAGTCCTAAATTAAATTTGGCTTTTATTCATTAAGACTATTTCCTGTCAGATAAATAATTTAACTAAATAAATAAATGACACACGGTAGGAACAACCGAGTAGGCAGACGATCCTTCTCGAAGAATATGGAATTGAGTGCATTCTTCAGGTCACCCAATATTAGTTTGTAAACCATTTATGTCATTTACTTGCTTGAGACAACGGGTGTTGATCCGTTGGATTCGAGCTCACGTAACTTCCATGAAAACATACCACCAAGAATTGTCAATCGAAGTTCATCCGGCTCATTTTTTGGGGTTATGTGCGCTTGTGTAAAACCTAAGGCTACATCCATAAATGACGTAACATTTTAGAGTGATTTTTAATACCCCCTCCCACATCGTAGCATTTCATCACAAACCTTTATATGCCCCCCATGGTAATTAAGCAGCTTAACGGTAACCTTCCCCTCCTTGTCCCCGCAAAAAGTTAAAAAAATAAAAAACGATGTTAGTTAGATGAAACTGGTAAGATTGTTGTAATATCAGCTCAACTCCTATTCCCCTTTAAAAAAGCTACGTAGCATAACATGACCCCCTACCCGCTGTCGTTACACATCACCACAAAATATAACCCCTCCCCATATACTACTACGTCATTTATGGATGGACCATAATTGGCAAACCTCTACCACCACCACACGGTCGATCACAGTTATGAGTGTCAACTGAATCAAAATAGCGTGATTTCTGTGTCGATCTGCTTCCACCTCACGAACATCACGGGGGCTAACGTGAAATACAATTAAGGTATGGACGGTCATCGATTTTTTTTCACCGAAAAAAATCGATGACCGTCCATACCAAATTTGCTAGCGGTGATGGAAACAAAGCAAGAAATACGATTAATTATTGATATGAAATATGTTTGGATATTTCCGAAAATGTCTTTATTGAGACAGGTTTTCGAACAAGGTGAAATAACTTTGCACGTCATAGAATCTCTTGGAACAACGGTGGACTTCATAAAATATTCGGGAACTATTCACTTATATGCGATTGAACGGTAGATTTTTTTTATTTCGATTATAGTGGTTTTAACCATAAGGTCATTCGCTTCTTCGGGTTAGAAAAATCTCTTGTGAAAAATTTCTACTCCTATGTGCGGGGTCGGGACTCGAACCCAGGTGCGCTGCGTACAAGACAATCGATTTACCAACTACGCTACACCCACCCCCTAACGGTGGAACTTCTTGTCCATTTTCACTTGGACTTATGATACCGAGTTTGACACTGAAACGCACTATAAGTTCTCATGTCACTTAACTAACTATAAATGAATATCTTTATTGGTTCTACTTTTTATACTGTACTAATACATAGATAACTTACAAGCTAGATTCTTATCGGATAGTTTAATTACATTCTAATGGGCGTGGCTATGAAAGCTCGCCATGTTTAATCTGTATATCTATGGCTATTGTGGTAGTGTTGGTATTTGCTTAGGGCAAAGGGACATGGCTAAGTTTTGGTGCCTCTCGCGCCGTGCTATCGCTTTGTGCATGCGTGCACGGCTTACCTTTCTGTGAGCCGTGCATGCGTGGAATATTTTTTCTCGGTTGACTTTGGGATTGGGAGCATGAGTCACCGTGAGTTACTGAGTGTCTTTGTGTGTGTCATTATCATTGCCACTTGTTGTAAGCGGGTCTTTTGCAACGTGAGCCGTTTCTATTTATTTTCATTAGTTGCTGTATCTGGCTGGCCGTTCTGATGCGGACGGCTAGTTTGTTTTAAGCACTGCATTTTAATTGTATTTGGCTTGAGGTGCTAATAATGTTTTGAGTATATGTAGGTCGCTGTTTAAGATTTGTTTTGTTTGGTTTTCATTAACTGTGATAAACGTGGGCTCTTAGCGATGTTTGGGATTGTACTTGTAGTCGTTAATGAAGTAGGTTTTTGTATCGTGAGAAACTATGCGTTAAGGATTAGTATTATTGTTTGGAGCATTGTATAGTACGGGTATAGTACAAACGTTTTCACAATAATCACCAACACTGCGGACACTGCTAGTTCACTGGTCCAGATAGCCATTCAACATTACCTCCTAATGTCTGCTCGAGAAAAATTGTCAACTGACCATTGTAATCATCGCGCGAATTGTAGTCATCTCATTTCGAAGCGAACTTGTCTCGTTTCGTTGGCGGCGCCATCTGGAAGTGTGTTGTTCCCCATTTGATGGGAAGGTTGTTTTGATGAAAGTAAATATCGCCTGGCAGAACCGCCTGTAAACAAAAACCAAATGCTCGGTACGCCCGGGAGAATAACAAATTTTCCCCTAAGGCGAGCACGGCGAACATCACACTTGATTTTTGTTTTCTGGCGACACTGCAGGGTGAAATTGAGAGTAGTCAAAAAAACGGGCGACTCGAAAATGGCCTAATCAATATTTCATAACAACACTCGACGATATATATTTTTTAGATCTTATTAACGAAAATTTTGTTAAATAAAACAATTTAGTTATGCTTTCGAAAACTAGTATTGTTTTAAGGTGGTTTAATACATTTGAAAGCACTGTTAAAATACGATTTAATTTTCTGAAGCGAATTTTCAAAGCTATTTTTCTCCATTCGATATCATTGTATTGTGATTTCGACCCTTTGGTCGGTTTACGATCGAATTGTTCAAGTAGGCTGCAAACGAGTATTACACATTTTAACGACAGGTTCAAACCGTTTAGGTAGAGTAGAAATATAAATATAACTCCTGAGTTGACAGAAAATGGAGATAACAATTTAAAGAATTATATATACTATCCGCAAACGCTACATCTAAAACTCGGCCGTACTACCTTTACGGTAATAAGAAAAAATGCTCTAATAGTAAGACGGTTAATACTAAAACGGTCCCAAAAAACCTTAATCGGCAAAATGGCAATACCAACTTACTCCAATCCCCTTTTCGTCACACTCATGTTTCATCAATTGTTATTGCTTGTGGTTCTAAAAGCTGGATTCGAACCGCACCGCGCACTTAACATTCTTCTAATATATTCTTATAGACCGGATAGTTCTACTGGCCTGTCTGTACGAGTTCCACCTCTATCACGTGAAATATATGTTTGAAAGTGCAGAGTCCAGGTTAGTGGGAAGTGCGCAATATACAATAAATCGGATTATCTAGAAGTGTGTAGCATTTCGCTTGTTATTGTATTTTGCATTGAGAAAAGCGAACACAATGTGGATAAAGACGTGTTTCGATTATCTCTACACGACACATCTCGCAGTTGAAAATCGACACACACACTCGGTCAGAAAAAACCAACTTGGATTAGTGGTGAGGTATTTCGATCGGTGTTAAATTGAAATTTCTTTTCTTTCCCGGACATCAACAGCAAGGTAATGACTGTACAAAACATGAACAGTCCTTCCCATCATATACACGACCTACGCACAGTGGCACGACTTAGAACAAAAGGTGGATTAAAGTGAAAACATTGCGTATCAATTCAAATAGGATGGTTTTAGGTAATTTTGGTACAATGAATTCGTTTTTGATATTAAAAAAAATATAAAAAATTAACATTTACTATTCATTGGGGTGTCTTAAAAATATCTATTTCATCGAAATTGTTCTTAAATTTTTTGTATTTTAAATGCGCTAAATCGTTTTTGATATTGCCATTAAAAATGTTTTCATTGTTCATTGAGGTCACTCAAAAATAATTATTTTGATGTGAAGGTTCCAAAATTGGCTTAGGGAAATTTTTGTACGCTGAATTCCTTTTTGGGTAATAAAAATATTAGAAATTACTTTACTGCTTATTAGGGTGACTCAAAAGTAAGTATTTTTTCTTTTGGAATTTTTTTTCTATAGTAATTATGGATGCTTTATGATTTTTTTTTCGTAGGAATGTTTTAAATTACTAAGATTGCTTATTTCATATCTCACATAATAAATAAATCAAAAACATTTTTTTTCGTGTATATGGTTCATTTAAAAATAGTCTTGTTTTATTTGCGGTAATATCGCTTACCCTTAAAGGGGGGGGGGAGGGGTAAGGGTTTCACCGTAAAAAAAATCAGCTCTTTGTCAATTTTTTTTAGAAAAATGGATAAAGTGAATTGATTGAAACTTTTGTACATTATACTACATCATTTCAATAACATTCTGTAATTTTTTCATGCAAAAATATCTACAAGCGAATTTGTGATGAAGCTTTTTTGGGACGTCTCTAGAAAAACACGATTTGCGGCGCTCACTGCCATTCAAAAACTACTTAACCGATTTATTTAAAATTTTGCATACACATTCTATGCAAAAAATTCCTAATCCCTACGTTGAGTTTTTGAGATAATTTTTCAATCAAGGGGGTTTTACCAATAAAATAGCGGAATCGCTGTTTTTTAAAAATAATTTCGCCATTTTATGAGTAAAAAGCCTCCTCAATTGAAAAATTATCCCAAAAACTCAACGTAAGGGTTAGGAATTTTTTACATAGAATGTGTATGCAAAATTTAAAACAAATCGGTCAATTAGTTTTTAGAATGGCAGTGAACATCGCAAATCGTGTTTTTCCAGAGACGTTCCACAAAAAGCTTCGTCACCGAGTCGCTAGTTGATATTTTTGCATGAAAAAATTACAGAATGTTACTGAAATGACGTAGTATAATGCACAAAACTTTCGATCGATTCGCTTCCACCATCTTGCTAACAAAATTTGACACAAAAACTGATTTTTTTAGGCTGGAACCATTATAAGCCACCCCCCCCCCCTAAGGATAAATTAGTGCCATAAAAATTCTGATCAAAATAGTTTTACGAAATGACTAGAACTCAACTATGTTCACTCAATTTGATAGTTACTGCGTAAGTTATCAAGAAATAGTTCCAGAAACTTTTAATGGCATATTTCAATTGGTTGAAACTATCTACTAAATTTTAAACATTCTGAATACCTTAACCATCTAAAAAATCATACTTTCTGTGGTGTCTGCAGATATGATCAAGTAGGCTAAGAAATGAATTGCTAATAAATCATCATTCAGTTAGTCACTCTTGGTCATATCTGACGTCTTAAGTCTGGGCTATTACATTGGCGACGAGCGGGAGCTTGAAGAATGCGCTGAGTACTCAAGAATTTCCTCGCGGTCCAGTTTTTCCATTACTAATTGGGAAGAAAAATACTTTGACAGAATGTCCCTAGTAAGTGTTTAAAATATTTGAAATTTTAGTGTAAACCGTAATCAGAACGATCTGTTCGTTTGATTGGCTTGTTTATGATGGGACTCATCTCCATCTGGAATCAGAACGATCCGCTCGTTTGATAGGTGTGTTTAAGATGGGACGCACGTCCCCGTAATCAGAACGATGCGTTGATCCTACCATATGGGTCCCAGGTCGACCCGAAATCGGAACGATCTGTTTTTTATTAGATTTTTTTCACACTAATGAAAAGAAATTTTAATAAAACACACCTTTGACAATCTTTGATAAGAAACATAAAACAATAATTATGTGATGGTTACTATGATATGTATTCTGGGTAGAAGCAGGAGGACGCTGTTTAGCAAATGTTTCGTAATCAACATCATCTGGACCGAACCCAATTATCGGTAAAGAACCGCACCAAACAAAATTAAAAAAAGCGGGATACAAAGTGCTGGACTACGGCGAGATGTTAGGTACGCACTAAATATATAAGTCCTTTAACAACCATAGTCTACCTCTGACTAAAACTTGGAAGAAAAAAAACCTAACGAAGAAAAGTAACTAAATTTATATCATAATGCAAATAGATTTTATTCCTCACACCACATGCCTCTACGTTATGAGAGGTTGAATTTCATCAAATTAAATTCAAACCTTATAACAAATTGGACTATTTTTTTAAACGTCTACGATCATGAGTTGTTTATTGTAGGTTTGGAGATTAACTGGCTTCACGTACCAAATATCTCTAATGCGATAGACATATGGATGAGATGATGAAAATTGGTCCCACACTTCAGTTCGTTAAAGCCCGGGTTTAAGAACTACGAAACAAGCCTACATCTGATTCGAAAGGTATTTGTGAAAGAAGGGTTAAGTGTAACAGCTGTTCGGGAAACCATTTGGGGAATTACTCACGTTCTGAGTCGTGCCGGTTATGTGAAAACTCGGACACTTCGTAAGATAAGACTAATCGGTAAAGATCCTCAAAACTCTATACAGTGCCGAAACGTCGGAAAAAGAAATACGAAGTTCGAAAATAGTGAATGACTGCTTAGCCGAAATAAATCCAACAAGAATATGATCCTCAAAACAATTCGGAAAAAGACATACTTGGAGTTGAGCCATACATTAGTCTTAATCAAAACCGACACGCAACTAGGAAACAGGAAAATATTCGAGAAGTTCATGATATTACAGAGAAGATCGAAATCCATTATTTGTTCCACCTAGAAGGAAAACAATCAATTGTGATTGACGTAGGCGGAATCAAGATAAAGTTCATCGTAGGCACAGGTACAATTGAACAACAAATTTATCGAATTTTATAGTTAAAATATCGTTCGAATTTAAAGATATGGGATGACCCTCTTCTTCGCACATACTTAGAATAGGCTATTCTCAAAAATTTGGACCTTTTTCCACCAAATCCGTTTGAGAAGCAAGAGAACAAGATGAAGACAGAACTGAAGCAGGATCAATACGGCTTCGTGAAACCAAAACCAAAACTAAGAAGACTAGTTAATCGAACAATTATTCAGTATATGAATGTTATTATAATTGAATAATAAAAGATTAAATTACTAATAAAACGAGGAAGAGATGTAGTGTCTACAGATATGATCAAGTAGGCTAAGAAATGGATTGCTAATAAATCATCATTCAGTGAGTCACTCATGGTCGAATATGACGTCTTAAGTCTGGGCTATTACACTTTCTACTTTGATCCTCTCTCTTCATCTCTAGTAAAACTCCCATAGGTCATGCTCTTAATACTATTTAAAAGTTGTGCGTGTGTTCGTGTCATTATTCTAGCTATAAGGTGATTGTTCAAATTCAATATCAGTAATAACCATGCGTCTCCATTCATAGCTTTTTTTTAAATTTTTGACTGCTTATCGCAAGTTTTCGCAAAACTAGCATAGGCTTATTTTAAAGAGAAAATTAATAGCTGTCGAATTAGTATAGCGTGGTCTCGGGCATCCACGAGCGTCGTTGATGTTATCGCATTAGAAATTCGAATTCAATAAAAGTTCATGACAAACAGTTACCAAAACAATATTTAAACCAGCTAGTGACTTATTTATAATGATTTTATGATGTAATTTAATCACACGAATAATTTTGATGAAGTATCGCAATGCATAAAGTCAACCGAAACACGAAAATAACCGGATGTAGCTCCTATAATCAAATTAAGCAAAAATTAAAAATTCCTTTTACGTTCAAATCGCCCAAAATTTTGCAGAAATGTCTCTGACAGCTCAGCTGATACGAGAAAAATACTACCTAGGATATCTCATAACCTTCATATATGGACTTAAGCCCAGGCTCGCCCCCATTGTGCTACGGTTTGGATCCACGTATCCGAACCGGGGGTCCGAATCCAGACACTTGCCCAGATCAAAGCACCAAGTCTGGGCCTGATTCAGGTCCGGGCCTAGTAAGGGGATGCGCTAGATCCGGGAAATGTTACGGATCCGGAAACTGGTCCAGATATGGGAACTGTTCGGATCCGAGAACTGGTCCGGATTGGAAACTGGTCCGAATCCGGGAACTAGCACTAAAAAGTGCCTAAAATTTTTATTTCTCTGTCAAACCCACCCAGTAAAAAAATCCGCAATTCCGGCTGGTTTCTGCTAATATTGTGGCATATTCCAGCCTTAATTTCGGTAGCAGTCCGCCAGAATTTTGGTTGGTTTTCGGAAGGTTTTCGGAAGTTAAAAAGTAGGTTTTCGGAAGTTAAAAAGTTCTGAGATATGGTAGGCCAGAAAGTCCATTAGAATTTAATCACCGGCCACATTTAGGATTTACACACACCCAGTTCTCGATACACCACCTTCAGCGAAGGTTTCATGCTATTTTTGGAAAAATCGGCAATTCTGAATCGAGCGGATGATACAAAATATTTTGAGATTGTCTGTGTTGAACCCGAGGAGTTTTCAGCACTAAATACACGTCATTGAAGTAAAGCAGAAACATCAACGGTCTCAAGTAACTTCCATCCGCTATTCCTGATGTAAAAATAAATACGTGACAATCTCTATCTCTCGATCGGAGAGCTAGGACCGAAACAGCTACAAATCTACCGTTTATTCCAAATTTAATTTTTTTATTGTTATCAAACAGGGGATAAGTTGGTGTAAATCAAATAAGTTTGAGAGCGACATTCCATACTCCTGTTATGTATGATGCTAGACTCAACATGTTAGTCGCTGTTAAGCGTCCAGGCATGTAGCCATATTAATCCTTGATTAGGTACTGCTTGCATTGATCCTGAAGTAGTTCCATAATCACCAGCTCGAGTGAGCACTCAATGAAGTTATTACACGCTAAATATTGATGTTTCGCCATTTCCCGTTTTAAGGATTAGAAGCATGTTCGCGGATTTCCAGCAAAAACGAAAAATGCCACTGGCCAGATAACTCTAGCAAAAAACGAGTCAAAAAAACGTCGATGTGTCTTCTCAGAGACCAAAGGAAATTCTTCAGGTCCCAGATTGAACGACTCATTAAACTGAGAAGAAGCTCGTTTCCTCGACATTGATATCGGCCAGCGTTTGGTCCACAACTGGAATCGGTTGGATTTCTTAGGTTGTCAAATATCATTGCAATTTCTATGTACGAAAAAGATGTTGAAAAGAGAAATAACGAGACATTTTTGAAGGATTAAAAAGCATCGAATACTATAATTGGGACATTCGAGTGAATTAAGCTTTGTTTGTCGTATTCTGGTAGGTCGTAACTGCATGCTGGACAAGAGTGAATACAGCGTAGACTCAATATTGATAAATATTTTAGGCTTACAGTAAAAATACCAGGACAAATCAAGCGTTTTTCTCAACTTTCCAGGACATCAGGACAGTCAGTGAAAAACCAGGACATGTCCTGGGAAACCAGGACTTAAGGTCACCCTACGTACTATCATAGAAATCGATCGAATTATCCTACATACGCCGAGGTTGACACACACTGAAAAAGTGCTTGGTTGAGTGATGCACATACATGTGGAGTAGAGTGGGGTCAAGTAGGTCAGTTTTTTAGGCGAGCTTGTGCGATGGTATTTTACACAGATTTTGACATACAAGCAGTCGTTGGAAAGGTTATACAACGTTTTGGCAATAATGGTTTTATGCCTCGTTAAATATTCTTCAAGCTAAATCCAATAAGGCGAAGGTATTTTTTTCGATGTTTTTGAAATCTGGGGGTGCGATAGGTCACTATATTTGAAGTTAAATTAAAAAATATACACACCTAGATAATCACTGGTTCAATTTTTATTTTAAAAGTATTAATACTGCAGATTATTTAAAAATCTAATTGACGTCATTCAGGTAAGAAAATGGTAAGTGGCAAATGATGTGAAAAATCATGAAACCGAGAAATGAAATGTTGAAAAAACATGTTGTTTCGGCAACTGCGTCTGGCTTTCTACTTGAGAATGACTTCTTCGGTGTCCTCGTCGTCGCCAGAGTATGGAATTGAAGTTGTTCATTCCAGCTCACGTGGTTGATTAGCTGTGACCCATTGTACCCCAAGCGTATCCTTCATGTCGATGTTCTTGTTTTATCAAAAACGAAAATATCGGAAATCAACACAAAACTCGAGTTCGGCATTAATTTTAACGTCAGAAAAATCCACTTGGCCTTTTTTTACATTGACTAAATGTACTGTACTGAGGACTAAAGACAATGCGTTTTCGCAGAACAACGCGCGAAAACATAAGCGTAACTAATACAGCTGATCCACGGTAATAGCCAAAATGACAGTCATCAACGATGTTCTCTACCGAGTATCTAATTCACACAAGATGAGCGACCTCTGCAAAAACATAGATAATGCCCTATACCTATTGTACCCCCATACCTAGTTGACCCCAGCTACCGAAATTCGTCCTTCGAATACCTTTGCAGAAATTTGGGTTTAATACCACAATGCACAATAGCGTGGTCTGTTACCCAAAAGCCAATAGAATCTTACCCAAAAGTAATAGAAACATATCCGCCGGTTTTTGCGTGTATAAAATAACAGAGTCGTTTTCCCGTATAAATAAAAACCATTTCAGAAACGTTTTGAACTATTTCCTAACTATTTTCAACCATACTACTTTTAGCTACCATTTCCAATATCTTCCGTGTATCCTATATTGAAGAAGTGTATACTACCTTGTACTTTTGTCCCAGAGGGGTATACTGCTCTAGTGGTCTTTGTTATTCGTATATCTGCTTATCCTGTTCCATGAACTGGCAGATTAAAATGATAAAAAACTCGTCTTACAATATCACGGCTATATCTCAATTGGATAAAGCGACAGTTCACTTAACGTCAACTAAGCTTTTTTTTCAAAAGATAGCGTGTAACAACATAAAACTTCATCAATCTGTTGAATTAAAATGTGAAAGGAAAGAGATTTTTCTCTTCACCATACTTTAATATTTTAGACATCGATAGATCTAAAATATTCATCTCATTATACACTGTATAGTTCTTGAATGGCATTTTGTGAAAATGTATATGGAAAAAAGCATATTCTGGTATGGTGACCGTTCTTAAAAACCCGTTGTTTTTATGGTCGAGTATGGAAAAACGATAATGCTTATGTTCCTTAAATATTATACCAGGTAATGGTTATTCTATGGTTGAATGAACCACAATGGAACGTTTGATACAATGGTTGGCATATGGTACACATGTATGCGGGTTGGGACAACAACAACAGTGCAGGAGATATTCCATGCAGTTGCGACGCCATTTAAAATTTACATCCAATTTTTTGCAATTCACAGTGCAGTGCTACACCACTTAATCCTATTAAATTCATTCGAACCGTAAAAATAGAGAGCATTGCTCGAAGGCACTTTGGAAAAACCAATTCGTGTATGTTTAAGATCGTCGATGGATCCAATTCATTAGTCGAAAAAGTTTTATGGTAGGAACATATTGTTCACCACCCCGGAAAGTTTAAAGCTTCGAACTCCTTGGCATCCATGCACACATCCATAGCCCAATCGACCCGGTCTCAAAGGCGAAGTTTTTCGTATTCAGCGCCATACCGACATCGGATCGCCTGACTGACTACCCATACCGAAGACGAATCATCGAGAATGAAGAGCAGTATCAACTCAAAGCCAACGGGATTCAACGGGCAGAACAAAACGCTGAAAGGATATTTGAAAACTTTGGAGCAACAAACAACCAACTAAAATCGAAGTAAAGTGCGAGAGTTTTTTTTCAAGTTTTCCGCCACAGTTTTCTTTTCTCCACCAACGCCAACAGCAACAACTGGCTGATCCCTGGCTTCCGAGCATCAATTTCAGTCATTGCAGTGGAGTAGGCATGAGGTTTGGGAATGCAGGGAAAAGGTGGGAAATGCATTCCCGTTTTGCTTCGGTGGAAACAACAATGCAGATTCTCCGAAGGCAAGCTATTTGCGGTAATCCGTCGATGAATGCAAACCGAACCGCGTAGTTGCTGTTGCTTCTTATGTTGATTGCCAAGCGAATTGGTGAAGGAATTTGATAAAATAATTTTCCGGATCTGATAAAGTGGGAGTTCCCTTATACAAGAGTTGATTGAACTAGATATGATATAGCTACAAAGCAGTGCTACGTAATCAATGTAAATAGCTAGAATTTCAATATTGTACGGTCATTGAGAAAGGGTGTAATCCAATGCAAATAGTCATTTGGTATTCTATAGTGAGAACGGAAAGTGTGTTAGTGCATGGAGACTATGCACAATCTGTTTGGCTAACATCAATCACCGCCGATGAGAATATTTACAGCTGTGCAAAAATTATGTATTACTTTTAGCAGCAACGCTATATTTTATTGTGGCAAATTTAATTCAATTTACTAGTAATATATCAGCTTTAGTGACTCGTTCGAATTTCAATGTGACAAACTGAATTCGAATTGGTATGTGGGAGGTGTGCGAGCTGTGTGGGCTGAATCGAACCCACATCCATAAAGGATAAAAGTATCTTTTGATAAAAAATCATGCGTTTGATGTTTGTTACATATCCATTTCAATGGAGGGTTTTAAGCTGTAGCAAAAAGACATGTTCTATATTTTCGAAACTTAGCAGCTAACAATTTAATATGTATGTACGCCCGGAATAAATCAATAATCCAACTGATTTGCACCAATGTCATGATTATCCAGGATACTTTTTAATAGATGTTTCAAACTCATCCCAGCCAGTGAAACTTTCGTGACCAATCAGTCAAGACTGCCTATGTGTTCGTTCGAAGCCTTACGGTTTCCATGTCTGCCTAATCCATTTTCCTGCTGCCAAATGAAACGATCCAATTATTGATAGTAGATAGCACCGCACGGAACCCATACCCACCATTTTCGTTATAATCAAACTTTAACTCCACAGACCGAATCAAATGGATGTTTGAAGCGCTCGAGAACAACACTAAAATTTAATATCAATTTCCATTGCTAATAGTTCTAAGGCACCGAAAAGGATAAAAGTTATGTAAATTGGTAGATAGGTAGCGAGCAATGGAGAATCCGCCGAGAAAGGAGAAAGGCACAATTTCGTTTCGCGCGAACGCTTCCCGACAGAGCAAGTTTCTCAAGACGCATTTCGAAAGCTCGCTTTTCCCCGTAACACAATAGTACAATGGGAAGACGGGAAAGCGATCAGAGGACTAGGAATTTAACCCCATTAAAAGCGGAATCGAGTTTATTAAGCAGCGGAAAACGGAAAAGTTTTTCCCAATGTTCAAGAGGATACTGCTGTTTTGGCGGCTGGTTGGCTGGATTTCGACGATGAATACGACGACGACAGTGACAAGCCCAAAAAGATGGCATCGACCAACTGTAAGCCGGAATTATGCACTAGTGGGCGTACAAGATGGGTGTCGAATTTCAATAGTGGCAGCTAAACTAACAGCATAAGGAGCTGCCTTTGGAGTGCCTTCATTCGCGACGGTTGCAGGAAAGTTTTTATGGACGATACCGAAGTGGAGCAGGTGAAGTTTTGGGCGACGAGTTCTTTAGTGATACCTGTTTTCGTGAATGGATCATTTGGCGAGATAATGTCACATAACGAGGTATACCGAAGCACGTGAGAAAAATTATTAGCCTTTAGTTCTTTGTAAATATTGCGAAATAAATATTAAATGGAACACCGAATAACAAGCTAACTAATATTTTAAGACATGAAAAGACACCAAATTCATTCCACTATAGCCGCCGAAAATCAAGCAAATTATTCCACCTATCACCATTGTTGATCATCTACTGCACAAACAGTACCTATAGCTACGACAATATCCAACGAAAAACAAGCCAAAATATTGTGTTAAACGGTAGCTATTGTATGAAAAAGTCGAACCCGAGACAGTATTCGAACTGGCAACCTTCAGGTCTTCGGCCCAATACACTCATGCTCATGCTATCCATGGCAAAAAACGTTCTTTCACGAACACACGATTATCGCATTGCTTCTAACGTTTCAACTCAGGGGGATCACTTTCAAAATTGTCGAAAAACACTATTCCTCGAGCTCAGCCTCCAAGATTTATTAGCTAGGCCTCCGCCATCGTTTTGCTACCGTGGTGATACCTTTACGTGAACGCAGTCTCCCGTAACCCAGTCAGTAGTGCGAAAACAAGTGATACTGTTCCCACTTTTCGGCGGATCCCCGCCAGCCGGAGGGACGGCCACGCCGCTGAACGTTGAAAATCCATTCCACAATTCTTTTTTTTATTTTGATTATAGAGATTTAAACCTTAGGTCATTCGCCTCTTTTCGGGCTAGAGAAATATCTTTTGGAAAAATCTCTAACACTCCGTGCGGGGTTGGGAATCGAACCCAGGTGAGCTGCGTACAAGGCAATCGATTTACCAATTACACTATGCCCGTCCTCCTTCCACAATTGTTTTAAATGAGATCAGACCTGTTCGAGTCTTGTTCTCCTGCTGTGGTTCAGTGCTACGGTCTATCTTTTGAGTGGGGAGACTCGGAAAGTCTTTGCCTTGAATTTGAAAACCAGGGGCTACTATTATATTAGTCGATTGTTTCTTTGAGGTAGATGGCTTGGCCAGTACCGTCCCTTTTTTACGTGGGAGTTTCTGGGACGAAGCAGCACTTCTTTTCCTTTTGGCACAAAGAGAAGGTACATCACGGTGTCTTTTTTTAACAACATTATGCAAAAAAAATTCAGCATCTCTGAAACTTCAGGATATGAAAAAATGGGCTTTCCCCTTTCATTTGAAACCAACTTCAAAATAATCCGTCGGGGTGTCTAGAGTAACTTTTTTTTGAAGTTTTTTTCGTGAAAACATCGATTTTACAATAGAGCTAGTTCATATTTCTATCGCTAGATGGTGCTTTAGATATTCGAACAACACTAAAAGTGAGAATCTGATAGAAATTTTAGTTGTCTAGAACTTTGTTAACAACTAAAAACCGATTTGAAAATATCCGGAAAAGTTTCTTTAATATTTTAACGAAGTCTAAGTCTAAGTTAGTTTCACAGAAACCATAGTGGTTTGTAAGTCAATTCACACGCACTTTTTTCATTTGCCAAATACCTGTGTTTAGTTGAACAGTGCATTCAGCGGAATTTGAGAGCTTGGAAAGTCTCATCTTTTAGCTGAAAATTATAATTCCAGATTCCACCTGATATAGGGCACCATTAATATTTTTGGGATGGAAAGTCTTAGATAAGTGTTGACCAAACTAGTATGATATTAATACTCTTTTCCAAGATGGTGAGTGATTCCTCCCGCAGAAAGCGCTTTTTCAATGATGTATGCCTTCTTTTTCATTTTTTCGATTGTTATCGGGGATGACTGATAACTATTCTTGAACGAACCTCCTACTTTGTTAGCATCTTCGTATAAAATTCACTTGTCCTGAACTTCAAACTTTATATTTGAACAAACTCAATGAAACTGTTAACACCATTGAAATATTTCGCGAATTTCATTGCAATGCTTGGTTAAATACGCTGATTATCTTTTTCAAAATTAACTCAATGTGACAAACAGTGAACAAAAAACTTTGAGTTTTTGGATCAAGATAATTATTTTTTATTCGTGGATTTGTATATAAATAAGGTTTTTCTTGTACTCAAATCATATTTTGTTTTCAAAAGTAATACATTTCGCATAATCTAGGATCAGTTGATTAACGATTTTTTGCATAGTTGATAGGAAATGTCCGTAAAATCTAACTGCCACAATATACTTTGCGGAAAAAATTTGAATGAATCGTTTCACGCAAACCTTCAATTTGGACAGTTACTTTTGTGGTACTGGTTTGTGTTCAATTATAAACTGTGTGTCCCAACATTTCGTCTTGAACAGAATTATAATAGCTGACTTAAACGATCATAACCTAAATTATGCGACGTATGGTCCTTTCTAAAACATAAACGTAAGCAAACCCTTGTAACCAAGCTGCTGTAATGAATCCCGTCAAATATTTTCATGTCACTAAACCCAATTATTTTTTTGGTAGTGAAATAAGTGCGAGAAAATATATTTCCAAACCACTAGGCCTCGTGTGAAACTATCTTAGATATAACTTCGCTAAAATCTTAAACAACTTTTCCGGGTGATTTCAGATCAATTTTTAGTTGCCAATAAACTTGTAGACAATTAAATTTTCTATCAAATTCTCACATTTAGTGTTATTAGAATGTCTAAAGCACCTTCTAGGGACAGAAATATGAACTATTTCGAGTAGTATAAGCAATACTATTACAAAAAAAAACTTCAAAAAAAAGTTGCTCTGGACCCCCCGACGGATCATTTTGATCTTAGTTTCAAATGAAAGGGGAAAGTCCATTCTTTCATATTCCGAAGTTACAGAGATGCTGATTTTTTTTTACATAAAGTTGTTCTAATAAATACACCGTGACATAATTGGTGTCCCCATCCGAGCTACTACCATCATCTTAAGATAAACCAGAAAGTGTTTTTCAAAGGCATGTGATTCGTATCGATGCTTTCAGAATTTCTGCAAAACTGCATTTGGATCGCTCTTTTGTGGAACGGTTAAGCTTATATGATCGCAGTTTGTATGTCGGAAAATCATGTGCAAGGTGAGGATCACCACCACAATGAAGGCATTTTTCAATCTCCTTTGTACATGTGTCATCGTAGTGTGCTGCTCCGCATTTTGAGCACTTCACTTTGTTGCAGCAGTAGGTACTTGTGTGAGCTAGCTGTTTGCACTTAGTGCAGCTCATGATTTTTGGGACGTATATGCGGACCGGGAATCGAAGTTTGTCCAAAAGTACGTAGTTCGGTAGGGCAGAACCTTCGAATGTCAATCGAAATGATTTCTAAGGGGGTAAAGATTATTGAATCACCTGTGCCTGATACTGAGTTCACCTGTTTGACGTCTAGTATCTTTACCTTCGGAAGGTTTTGGTTTTAAAAAATACCCACACCATTCTTCAGGTCAGCGACAGTCAAAGACTCTTCCGTCAAAGACACCATCTATTTGAACGACGTTTGACGGAGTGTACACGCGATATTTGATGATAAAGCGTGGATCATTTACGATCGCGTTGGCCTGTTTCCGGTCTGAGAGCACGACACGAAGTTTTTCGAATTAACTTTCATAATCTCACGCACAGTGTCGAACCCCACACGGGTTTGAGACTCGACGATCCAGTCTGGTGGTACAATACCCTTTTGGTATACACATCAATGGTCCGGTGCAACGGGGAACCACCCACACCAGTCACACAATCCCGTTCTATCTGAACTCTGACAATGAGATCGATAAACAAACACTATTACTGCGCTCGGCTAGAGATGAAAATGGGATATGCGGGAAACTCCCTATTAACCCATTCCTAATTCATTTAACCCTAAAAACGCCCTGGGAACGGAACCAACAAAATCGGTCTCGGCGGTTAAAGAGGCAAGAGGAACTCAATACGCCCTTCGAACTTCTTCCCAGAGAACCCATGACCAACTGTTGAAATTCGATCAGCTAGCCAATGGACAGAATATCGAAATAATTCCGCACCCAATCCTGAACAAAGTTCAAGGCCTACTTTTTGATTTGGACACCATCGACATGGAAACATCGACCATCCAGGAACAGCTAAAGGGACCAAGGGTCATAGAGGTTCGAAGGATCACCAAAAAGGTTAACGGTATTCGTTATGCAATATTAAACCCCAAAAGGAAAAAAATGGATTAAACCAATTTGCGCATTAAGGGCATAAAACCTAATTTTAATTTAAAAGTTGATTTTTTGTGTTGCGAATTTATATCATCAGTAACTGGGTGACTGGTTAGACGATGTATTGAAACTAGTACCCAAGTTATCACTAGTTAGACACAAAAAATTCCAAACAGCTCACACGACATATGAGAACGTCTAAATAACTGACTTTCCTGGGTTATGCTCCGGGAAGCAAAACAGAAGCTCTGGTTTGCTGACGAAAAAGCGAAAACGAACTCTTGTCTTATGGCTAGGGAGCCAAACGCCTGGCATTATGCAATATTAATCTCCAGAAGGAAAAATTGGATTCCGGACAGCACGCCCAGCCTCGTTAACAACATCAACGACGGATATACCTGATCCACCAGCCAGCCTACCAGCCGATTTGAATCCCACGAAACTCGCGATCTGTCCACCCTCGCCGTTCAATGGAACATCAACGGGTTGAGACACAACCTCGGGGACCTGCAAAGTATTATCTATCACCTTAAACCGCTCTTCCTTGTCATCCAGAAAACCCACCTTCACACCAGCGTCGACCTGTCCCCCTGGTTTAAGTACCGGTACGAATGGTACGAAACCATCGATCTGGGAACTTTTGTCGGAGCACATCCTCGGTGCTCCATTGTCTCCATATACATACCTCAAGGAGCCCCTGACATCCGAAACCAACTGATCACCCTCATTAAACAGATCCCTGTTCCGTTCATCTCCGCAGGCCTCCAGTCCAACCTCGACCGGGACCACACCTACACCCTGGAAGAGCTCTCCGAACTGATTATAATCCAAGCTGCCACCCTAACTCCGCTAGCGAATGACGGATCCCAATAGTAGCATGTCTGTAATAACATACGTACATGGAACTATTGAGATCCAGAGCTACAGGTCCAAAGCCCTGGTAAAGGAGGATGGTTGTGATGATCCGGGCCGAGATCACCACGTAAAGCAAGGTAGGGCATAACCCCAATTCCAAGGCGTGAAGCGACCCGTGCCGAGGGATGAGTGATTGAGGGGGTGAAAAAGATGCTCGATCGTTAACGGAGCCTGTGGGGTACCTGGGCAACCCCCACAGTAAGCGTCCCTTACCACGCTAATGCGGAGCTCTGGCGTGGCGGACATATATTTCTCGCGCTACTCGTGGGAATTTTCATGGAGCAAAATAAAAATAAAAATAAACAGACGGAGGTGCCAAACCCCTTCGCAAGAGGTGGTTTGGCGAGGTCTCCCCCCCGTGGGGAGAGTAGTGGAACGATGAGTGCTGTACTCGAAAGCACCAGTGACCCCCCAGCAGCGGTAGGCAATACCCCTACCAATGCATCGGAGGGGCCAATAGCTGCGATGCGCAAAGTAGCGAAGCAACTCGATGCTATAATCGACTTCGCTAGCGCAAAGCAGAACATAGCCAAGGAGCTGAAGTTGAGCCTCCTGGAGCTCCGGAAAGCTGTTCGTGTCGCAAGACAGGAACAGCAGGCATATGTTGAGAGGGTGGAATGTCGGGAGAGGCCCGACAGAGAAACCCAGACAGTGGCCTCCAATAGGGAGGAAAGAGAGAAGGTTAATAGAGGTTCACAGACAGTGGCCTTTACCTTCTATGGAGCAGCCACGTCGATCGGAGCGGCGACCGAGTTCCCCTCGAAGGGAAAGGGAAAGGGCAATCGCAAGACGGCATCGAATGCGAAGCGCCCTAGGAAGTCGCCAGGAGAGGGTGCCAAAACCGACACCACTCGGCGTGCAACCGTCAAGGTCAAACGCCGCCTGGGTGAGGTAAGCGAGGGCGAGAGTGACCTCGCTGTTGAGAGCGATGGTACCAGCAACCCGGCACGACCGGGGCAGGGGGGCTCAAACCCCTAGACGCTGGTTACCAAGAAAAAGCCGGCACCGAAACCGGAGGTACCGCGGCCTGCGAGGAAGGCCAAGGACAGAGGCGAAGCCTTGTGGTTAAAAACCGACAAGGACAAATACGCCGATGTCCTTAAATCGATGAAAGCGGCCGAAAGCCTCTCGGCCCTTGGGCAGGATGTGCGTAGCGTAAGACGCACCAACACGGGAGAGATGCTCCTGGTGTTGAAGCGAGGCGCACAATCAAGTGCAATATACAAGGCCTTGGCCCAAGAGGTCCTTGGTGAGGGCGCCCAAATCAGGTCGCTAGGTGCGGAAACAACTCTCCAGTGCAAACACTTGGACGAGTTCGCGACCGCAGAAGACGTCGCCGCAGCGGTCAAGGAGCAATGCGGCGTCACAATCGAGCGGGCCTCTGTGCGATTGAGGGACGGACCCTCTGGCACCCAAGTAGCCTACCTCAGGCTACTGAATGCGGATGCCAAAAAGGTAACCGAGAAAGGGAAGCTGAAGATCGGCTGGTCGGTATGCCCTATTAGTATACCCCAGCCGCCTTCAGTGGACAGGTGCTATCGGTGCCTAGAATCCGGCCATAAAGCTTACGAATGCAAAGGCCTAGACAGGAGTAAGCTATGTCGTCGATGCGGCGAGGAGGGGCATAAAGAGCGGGGGTGCACTAAGGCATATAAGTGCCTTATCTGCACCTCTAAGAAGCAAGCCCATAAACATGCTATGGGCGGACCTTCGTGTCCCTTCGGCGAGTTAAATAAGAAGAAGCCGTGAGAGTCACACAGCTAAATCTTAACCATTGTGCAGCAGCCCAACAGCTGCTGTGGCAGTCGGTCTCGGAGTCGAGGACAGATGTCGCCCTATTATCAGACCCGTACAGCATCCCTGCCGGCAACGGCAATTGGGTGTCGGACGGGTCTGGAATGGTGGCAATCTGTACAACGGGAAGGTTCCCGGTTCAAGAGGTAATACACCCCTCCGCCGAGGGTGTGGCGATTGCCAAGATCAATGGTGTGTTCTATTGCAGCTGCTACGCCCCACCAAGGTGGCCAATAGAACAGTTCTACCAGATGATCGACAGGCTCTCGTCGGACCTCGTGGGCCGGAAACCGGTAGTAATAGCGGGAGACTTCAACGCTTGGGCAGTGGAGTGGGGCAGCCGCTGTACAAATAGCAGGGGTCAAGCGCTAATGGAAGCGTTTGCGAAACTCGATACTGTGCTAGCTAATGATGGCTCCGCTAGTACATTCCGTAGAAACGGAGTGGAGGCGTGGATTGATTTGACCTTTGCCAGCCCGAGTCTGGCTCCAGGCATGGAATGGAGGGTAGACGAAGGCTACACCCATAGTGATCATTTAGCAATCCGCTTTAAGATCAACTATGGTGTGCAGCATCCGAGGGCGGGAGATCCCTGTCAGGTACGCGGGTGGAAGTCCAATCACTTCGACAGCGAAGCTTTCACCGCGGCCCTGGGACTGGAGGCCAACACCGACAGTCTAAGCGGGGATGCGCTGGTAGCTGTTCTATCACGCGCGTGCGACGCCACTATGCCGAGAAAAACACTGCCAAGAAACGGTAGATGCCCGGTATACTGGTGGAGTGCCGAGATTGCAGCTCTACGGTCAGCCTGTCTCAGAGCTAGACGTAGGATGCAAAGAGCTCGCACCGAGGATGCAAGAGAGAACCGCCGTGAAGTGTTTCGAGCTGCGAAATTAGCCCTTAACAAGGCTATTAAAAGCAGCAAGAGAGCGTGTTTCGACAACCTGTGTGAGAGTGCCAACGCGAATCCGTGGGGTGACGCCTACCGGATTGTGATGGCCAAGACCAAAGGGGGCTCCTCACCCCCAGAACGGTCTCCGGACCGGTTGGCAACGATTATCGAAGTACTCTTCCCGTCTCGAGCCACAAGCCCCTGGCCACCTGCACTACGAGACAGTGCGGGCACGGTCGAAATGGTGGCTCCAGTGACGAACGAAGAACTACTCGCAGTGGCTAAATCCCTAGCAATGAACAAAGCTCCAGGGCCGGATGGAGTCCCGAACAACGCTCTCAAGGCAGCGATCATAGCGAACCCGAACATGTTCAGGCTAGCTATGCAGAGATGCCTTGACGAGTGCCGTTTCCCCGATAGATGGAAAAGGCAGAAACTGGTGCTGTTGCCGAAGCCCGGGAAGCCGCCAGGCGACCCATCGGCGTACAGACCAATCTGTCTGATAGACACGACTGGCAAACTGCTTGACAGGATCATCCTCAACAGGCTCACCCCGTACGCGGAAGGTACGGACGGTCTGTCAAGCAACCAGTTTGGCTTTCGGAAGGGTAAGTCCACAGTGGACGCTCTCAACTCAGTGATAAATACTGCCGAGATAGCGATCCAACGAAAAAGGCCGAATACCTCGCCTGTGCGTTAGTGACACTTGACGTGAAGAATGCATTCAACAGCGCAAGCTGGGATGCCATCGCGCTCTCGTTACACCGGCTTAGCCTACCGGTGGGTCTGTACCGGATCCTGGAAAGTTACTTCCAAAACCGCGTACTGCTATACGAGACCGATGCCGGTCAGAAAAGGGTTCCGATTACCGCCGGAGTCCCGCAGGGCTCGATCCTAGGCCCGGTGCTATGGAACCTCATGTATGACGGGGTTCTGAGACTGAAGTTCCCTCCTGGGGTCAAGATCGTCGGCTTTGCCGACGACGTAACCTTGGAGGTCTACGGGGAGTCAATTCCTGAGGTAGAACTAACCGCAGAACACGCGATTAGCACGGTGGAGGAATGGATGAGCGCGAGAGGCCTGGAGCTCGCTCATCATAAGACGGAGGTAGTTATCGTCAACAACCGCAAGTCGGCACAACATGCAGTTATCCATGTGGGAGAAGTCGCGATCACTTCACAGCGAAGTCTGAAGTCTCTCGGAGTCATTATAGACGACAAGCTGACCTTCGGCAGCCATGTCGACTATACGTGCAAGAGAGCGTCGACTGCTGTTGCGGCACTATCGAGAATGATGTCCAACAGCTCAAAGGTGTGCGCCAGTAGACGTAGGTTACTGGCAGGCGTTGCCGTATCTATCCTCAGGTACGGCGGCCCGTCATGGTCAAGAGCACTGAGGGTAACCAGTTACCTACAGAAACTGGAGAGCACCTACCGCGTGATGTGCCTCAGAGTGATATCTGCCTACCGCACGGTATCACACGATGCATCCTGCGTGATAGCGAGCATGATGCCAGTCGGGCTGGCCATTCGGGAAGATGAGGAGTGCTTTGAGCTACGTGGAAATAGGGGAGCCCGCGAGCGCACCAGGGTGACCTCGGTCGCCAGATGGCAGCGTGAGTGGGACAACTCCTCGAAAGGTAGGTGGACCCACCGGCTGATACCTAGCATATCGAGCTGGGTGGGAAGACCCCATGGGGAAGTTCACTTCCACCTGACACAATTCCTGTCAGGCCATGGCTGTTTCCGTCAGTACCTCCACAGGTTCGGGCACGCGGAGGTCCCAGTCTGCCCGGACTGCCCAGGTGTAGATGAAACTGCCGAACACATACTGTTCGTATGTCATCGGTTCGACGTCGAAAGAAGAGCAATGCTTGACGTCTGTGGCTGGGACACAACCCCGGATACCCTTATCCAGCGGATGTGTCAAACGGTGGAGAAGTGGAACGCAGTCTCGGCTGCTACCATCCAGATTGCCAGTAGGCTACAGGTAATCTGGCGAACCGAGCAACAGACGGCGGGCACGGCTAACTAGTGATTGGTTAGCTGGAGCGAAAAAGGCCAAGCGCAAAATAAGAGAGTGAATGGTCTGTTCATGCCGAGGTAGGTTGGCGCAGCGAATGGCAACCGCGTAAGGGGTAAACCCAGCCACCCCGAAGCAAGACAGAAGAGTGAGTGTATAGGCGTATAAGTGGACTGCCTCATGCCAAGACGGGAGGGTCGTAGCGTAGTATGTTGGAACGAAGCTATCGATGCCTCATGGCGTGGCAGAGGAGTGAAAGGGTGAGCATCCAAGTCAGTCTCACACTGCATGTTAAGGGTGAGCATAAAAGTCAGCCTCACAGGTTGGTAGCAAGCAAGGAATGAAAAAGGTGAGCACAAAAGTCAGCCTCGCATGGTATGTCAGAAGTGGGGCCTAAGAAAAATGTCCCACATGGGATGCCAGAGGGAGTGACAAAGGTACAATAGAGTGGCACGATTGAGAGTGAACCAGATGATAGGGTGAGCACCCAAGTCAGCCTCACATGTATGGGTAGGGCGAGCACAAAAGTAAGCCTAGCAAGGAATGAGTAAGGTGAGCACACAAGTCAGCCTCGCATGGAACGTAAAAGGTGAGCACAAAAGTCAGCCTCATGTGGGAGTGTTTGAGAGCGAATCAAAGTGTGATTGAGAGAGCACCCAAGTAAGCCTCATACAGGATGTATGATCGCGCGAGTGAGAGTGAATGAGTACACTTAGTACAGCCATCCCCCCAGAAGTAATACCGAGAGGTAGTTCCTGGGAGGAATGATGGCGGAGCCCAATGGAGTTTAGTCGGTATTAATGGCTGGTCACCATTCGAGTCCGACACGCCCCCAGTGCACCCCGTGTGGTAGATTGGACCCTACCGTTAGCACGTGTACTGGGCTAGGACATAAAGGTCTTCTCCATTGTAAAAAAAAAAAAAAAAACACCTACACCCTGGAAGCATACCCCAAACTAGTGGGATCGTGCCCCGCCGCGCCATCTACTGGTGGAATCCAGACGTCGCCTCCGCTATCAGGACACTCGAAAGCACTACGCCTTCTACTAAAAACTGCCCTTAACCAGCCCCTACGTGATGAAAGAGCAGCCAACTTCAGGTGACTCCGCAATCTAGCTAGGCAAACCATCCAAGAAGCCAAAGAAATCAGCTGGGCCAACTTCTTGGACGGCATACATCCGAATTCCCCAACACCTGAGCTTTGAAGACGGGTCAACACTTTCAGCAGTAAACTACGACAAAACCCACGAGAAATCGCAAACAGAATCGGCAGTCATTTCCTATCGCTATCCGCGAACGACGCCCTCCCCGTCGACTTCGTCCGTAACAAGACACGTCTCGAAGCAACACTTGTTCACCAAACTCTACAGCGGAATATAACAAACCCTTCTCCGGGACGAAACTCACTGCCGCGCTCAGCACAACCCGCGGAAAATCGGTTGGCCCTGCCAGAGTAGGGTACCCAATGTTAAGACATCTACCCCCAGGCGGTAAAAGGGCACTCCTTGATGCCTTCAATACAACCTGGTAAGGTGGAACCTTCCCAGACGACCCCCAAAAAGAGTAAAGGCTCACGATCTCCGAGAGACTTCCGTCCCATAAGCCTTCTTTCGTGTACCGCAATGATTCTGGAGAGAATGTGAACAGGCTTGTTACATGACACAGTGGCGGATTTCCCCAAAAAACCTGGCCAAAAGTCGAAAATGGTTTTGATTGACCTACAAAGGTGCATACCACGGTTTTGTGGGGCGCAGATTACGATTTTGATGTCAGATTTTCAAAATTCAAAATGACGGATGCAAAATGGCTGACATTTTAATCTAAATATAAGTAAATTTTCACGAATGAAGATTTAATGGTTCCAGTGTATGCCAAGAATGTTTATAATGGATCGAATTTTAAATAGTGTGTAGTTAAATGATAGAATTTGTGGATTTGCACGCATTAAGATGTTTTGGTGTGTGTAGATAATGTAGCTATTATGAGAATTGATGTTATTAGTCATATCAAACTATGTATTTTGAAATATTATGCAACATAGTTACAAAACTCTTAAACTCTCTGTACGATTATTGTTCAATTGCTGTCCGATGCATATATTTCTCAAAGAACGAAAAATAGTATTTTTCTAAATTACAGAAAATAAGCCGATTCTGCGACGAAATGCATGTGGTGAAAATTGACAACAAGTTTACATGCAAATTACAGTAACTAAAAATGAATATAAGAAAAATACGAAAATTAGTGAAATTCACTAAGATTTATAGTTTTATTTAAATTAAATTTGACCGAGGATTTGTCCAAAGTACATTCGAACGCGATGAAACTTCCATTTGAATTCATGCGTTATACATGGTCAGAACATGCTAGTATGTACTGCTTCCTGGTATAGTTTTGAGCAACCACGTTTTGTTGTCATACTTGCTGGCATACTACAACTGTCAACATTCTCACAAACAAATTCGCCAAGCTGGAGTGTACGCCAAAGTGAGCTCTTTGGAAAAATCGCTACCGGAGATCCCAGTATTCTTTTGCACTACTCTACTCTTTTCACTTGTAGTATCCAGTCATATATTCCACCTCTAGATTTGTTTTGCTTTGCATGATCAAAGGTCATAGTTCCGCGGTAACGTTTCATCATGGTATTCATAATCGATTTTTGATATCTGAAACCTTTGGCGATCACTTCTCTTGATCTCGTTGAATTTCAATATGAACGACCAAAATTATTTACGTCTTTTGCGTTCCACTTTTGATAAGTTTTGAACATGTTTATGAATCTCGATGAAATTTTCACCACTAAATACACAATTCTTCCTGATCAAAATGCAGTATTGTGCGACTCGCTATGACAACCAAAGGTGCAGCAGTAATTAAAAGTACGAATCTAAATTTTAAACTGAAAATCTTAAAAACCACCTCCGTCTCCACTTAATCAAAGATTACTCATAAACGGGCAAATTCGGGCAATACTGATATTTCGAGAGCTCGATGAAAAATATGAGCAAAAGGCGATGGTTTAAACTGTCTGGATTTGTCAACACCTCAAATATGGAAATTTTGGAGTGTTTCACTTAAAATATCATGCGGCAGCACCATCTGAAAGACAATGTATGTACTAGAACCCAAAGTACTACCATGCAATTTTCGACATTTGGCCAGGTTTTTAGGCAAATCCGCCACTGTGCATGGCTGGAAGAAGGCAAATTTCTTGATAACCGCCAATTCGCTTTCCGGAAAAGACTCGCGACGGGAATCCACCTGGAATCCCTCGGGAAACTGATAGAATAAGTGAGGGCGTAAAACTTACATGCCGATATCGCCATCTTAGATGTGGCGAAAACCTACAATACAATACATGCACGGAAATCTTCATTCAAAACTACCTCAAGGACCGATGATTTTAGGTATACATCGGTGGTGAACTCTCCGACGTATTCTGGGAGACCAATGGAGTCCGGCAAGGATCTGTGCTTGCAGAAACGCTATTCCTAGTTAGTATGAACTCTATATTACCCAAAGGAGTCTACGTGTTCGTCTACGTGGACGACATCATCGGTATGCTCAGTGAGATTCATTGAGTTGTATTGGCGTATGCAATACGAAACCTTTTACAACCGATCGTGTATGGATCGCACGCGGAGTAAGTAAGCGGAGTAGAAACGCGCTCTGTGGCAATTGCCACCATGTGGTAGCAATTGCTTTCTTTGCATTTTTGGATACGAGCGTACGGAATGTATCGCTCAATGTGAGTGACTGTTTGGTTGTTATCAGTTTATTAGGAGTGTACATAACATCGCCGTCAACGCCGTAGGACGATGGGCTGCAGCCACTGGCTTCAACATCGCTACTTCTAAGAGTGCTATCACACACTGCTGCGGATCCTTCTCGCTCAACGGGATTCAGATACCCTTCCGGAAAGGCGGAGGTCCTTCCTGGCCGCTGGGCAGTCACAGACACAGCATTCAGGATTCCTGGAAAAGATATCGGGAGGCGAGTGCTTCACTCTGTTTATAGCCACCGACCTCCACGCAAACAGCCCCCTACCGCCCATCGCTTTTCAACACCGGATGAGACATCGTGCCTGGAACGACCCGAGCCACAACATCGACTACAGTGTATCTGTGGTTGTCAAAGTAGGCGACCACCCTAACCGCATGGGATACCACTACCAGCAACTACACACCTAGAAAAAATAGTGTCCTGACCCTGACATATACGAGCATCAAAAATGACTTAGTTTTGCGTTTGATTTTAATTTTACATGACGTTTAATTTCGTAAATCATGTAATTTTACTCCACATACAGCGTTTGTTCTGAATGGTAGGAAGTGTAATTTTATGTCATTGCGCATGTAAAGTATATGTTTCATGTAAAATTGAATGGAACACGATAATGTTCCGTCATTTCGTAAATTAAGGTTTGTTGAATTATGTCATGTTTTCAATTACGTCAACGATAAAATTTAGATTTTTTTGGTGTGTAGTCAACCGGAAATATTTTCGCCACCTCCAAATATTCACTGATGGATCCAAGGCCCACGAAGGGATAGGAGCGACGATCAACGGCTTAGAGGGCGGTCTCTCTTTCCGCCTGTCCTGCTCGTAGTTAGTCTTCTCCGCAGAGGCAGCAGCTCTGGCAGTAGCAATGCATAAAGATCCACCAATTCCCCGACAGTCATCTTCACCGACTCGCTCTTCGCGTAAAAGAACATCGAGAGTGAGACATCGAAGCACCTTTTTGTACCGGCCATTGAAGTCTAAAGTGACCCACTACTGACCATCTGCTGGGTCCCAGGCTACAGCGGCATAAAAGGGAATATCGACGCAGATCGATAGGCCTCCCTCGGTAGGCGGCCCCGCGCCCAACTATCGGCGGAAACACCAATCATCTGAGAATTCAACGCATGCATTAAAACCAGCTTCATCAACCACCAGCGAAACTCCCACGGCTATACACAGAAAATCAAAGACTCCCCCGACGTATGGACCGATCGCAACAACCAGAGAGAGCAGACGATCCTCTCCCGGCTTCGCGTTGGCCACACCAGATTAACCCACGCTCACAGAATTGCCAACAACCCCATCCCAAAATGCACTCCTTGCAACACGCGCCTGACTGTCGAGCACATCCTGTGCAACTGTAAGGAATTCGAAAACCTACGACAACAATACGACACACTAACTTCAGACGGAACTGCGTAGAACACCTATAAGCAACGGGAAAAACATAATTTCATAAAAAATCTAATTGACCACGATTTTCGAGCTACAGTGTTTTCAGCAAAGTTTGTTTATAAAATACTCCCCACTTTAGTATTAGTTTAGAGATCAACAAGGCCGCTGAAAGGGGGGGGGGGGGATCGGGGTATTTTCCCCCGGGCCCGGAGTTTTGAAGGGGACCTGGATTTTTAACAGAAACTAAAATTTTGAAAAATACTTTTTTGACAAAAATTTGTTTGAGAATGCAATTAAAAATTCAATATCTTGTGTATGAGGTAACTAGAATAGCGAAAATTCTAAACTACTGCATATTTGATATCATCCATTGGATTATTTTGCAATTTTGCGTTGCCCTTTTCTTTACCAGGAATCACCCAGCACCCAGTCCTCATAAACTTCATCGTCGGGTTGCAGGCCCTAATTGTTAAGGAGGGCCCTCTTGGCGTTGACAAACATTATTTTAAAAGTGCCATTTGGGTGTACTTTAACCCATTGAACCTTCCCTTTAATGGATTAATGTTCCTCACAAAGATTCTCGAAAGAAACTGAAGTGTGATTTCACACCCCGTGTTTGTTTACTGAGAAGCAGAGCAAAGCTTGCTCGGGTTATCCTCCACAGCGAGAGTGGTTGGTGCTTTTGGTTTTTTTGTGAATATCCGAGAAAGCGAATCGCTACATCCAACTAAATCAACAAAACTGTTAACTAGGGTTACCAACCGTCCTTATTTTAAAGGACATGTCCTTAATTTCGATGATTTGGGAAAGCGTCCTTAATTTTACTTCAAATGTCCTTAGTTTTAATCTCAATTCATGTTATATTTGGAATCAATTAGATTAAATTCACTCAAGCGAATGAAACATTTTACTCGCCATTTGAGTTGTTCACTTCCTTATAGTCTTTTGATTTGTCATGTTCAGATTAATGATTCAAAAACATTGATTAATTTTATTGCTTGAAGAAAAGTTACAAACTAATACTTTTCATGTTTCTCATCTTGTTGAGCACTGACAGAAAAAAAAAAAAACGATTTGTCCACTATTTCGAACCATCGAATTTTAAACAGCTATCACTTTCTAGCACAGTCGGTAAATTTCTTAGTTACTTCATGGATTTTAATCTATAAGTTCTTTACTTAAGAAAAAACTTTGATTTTTGAAAATGTAAATGCAAAAAATTTGAACAAAAACCGTTTTAAAATTCTTTCAAGTACAAAATTTATCAACATTTTCATTATAACAGCAAATTGCGTACACAACAAGCCCCATTTAACTCTGCTACCAAACTAAATCTAACTAGTGAGCAAGATTAGCTAACTATTGTAGCAAGTTAAATCCGCATACAAAATCTTTTCGTTTTGGAGGAGTGAGCGTGAGATTTTGAACGTCGCTTCCTGAACGTAACGATTATATTTTTATTTTTGAACTATTTTCTAGAAATTAGTTACAACATTCTTGTAAAATATTTTAAGGTGTGTTAAACACCAACACAAATAAAAGAAGAATTCATATTTTTAAAGGATTATGAATATTTTCGAAACCAGCATAGAGTAAAATCCAACCAAAACCCTTATTTGAATTTTGCTCCATGTTTCTGATTTTTTTCCATTTTTTTATTCCTACATGGATTTTTTTATTTTGTTAAATTTTCATTGATCTATTTTTCCAAGTTGTGGATTGATTTGAATTTCTACAAATGTAAGATTCTGCCTTTTTCATCTATTTGCATACTTTTATTTTATCCATCTTTTTACGTTCCTTACTTTTGCTTTTTTTCTGTTAATATCATTATCACCTACTTTAATTTATAGTTTTTTCTCTGTTATTTAATTTTATATGCAATTTTTCGAGAAAATTCTGCTTTCTTTATTTTTTTCTTATTGTTTTACATTTTAATACCCTGCTTTTTATTTGTTTCTTTTCTCATTCCATCTAATTTTTAGAATTTGCCTATTTACTACATTTATTCTTGTCATAGCCTTTTTCTATTTCCTTTTTATCACATTTTTTTGCATTTTCTAAAGCAATTTTATTTATTCAAATTCATTCCAATTTGTCTTATTGTCTAATTTTTTACCTTTTTCTTATTTTCTTCCTCATTTTCTAGTTTTTAACTTTATGTTTATCGTAGTTTTATTTTTCCCATTGTGCATTTAATATAATTTTATGTATTTTTATACCTTTTTCTTAAGATTCGTTATTGTTATTTCTTCATGTTATCCATTTCACCTATTTTGAAAGTACTTTTTCTGTTGACCACTTTTCTATACGTTAACATTGATTTTTTTTTTATTTTCCTAAAAAACATTTGATTTATCTTGACACTATGCACACTTTTTCTTAATTTTACATTTAGTTCGTTGTTCGAATGTATTTCAAATTTCATTTTTAGTACTTTTTCTATTCTTTAAATAATATCCATTTTATTCATTTTTTTTCGTATTAATATCTTCATTTTTATGTTGCGATAGTATAACTTGTTGGCTTTTTGTACTATTTTTTGTTTTCCATTTTGACTGTTTGCTCAGTTTTTGTACAATACTTCCAATTGTCTTTACTTTTTCGTCTTTTCATCATTTCAATTTTCCAGTTTTTTCAAAATTTTCTTTTCGTCCATTAATTTCTCTATAATTATTTTATTCTTGTCTTTTATATATACTCCTATAGTTTTATGCATTCTTAACCTTTTTTTTTAATTTTTTCTATTGCTTTAAATATGTCTTGTTTTTAATGTTAAATAATTATCGAGTTTTTGAGTTTTATGCACTTCTAATATTAATGTTTGTATTCTTTTTAGTACTTTTTTTTTCATTTTCATTGATTCTAAAAAAATTTCCTACTTTCCTATGGATTTTTCATTATTTTCACCATTTGTTCAATAATGTTCGACTTTTTTAATCCATGTTTTTCTAGTTTCCTGTTTTCCTTTATCAATTTTTTATAGGTTTCGTTTTGGTTTTTCTCGATTAAACATTTTTTGACAATTGACATTAATTTGTTTATTTGGTTGATTTTGTTGTTTTTAGCTATTTTGTACTTTCTTTTAATATTTAGTTTTCCTATTTCCGCAGACAAAGCCATATTCATTCGAATCTATAAAGCAAACGCTATAAAATCCAGCGATAACAATTTGTCGCATGCTGTCTCTAGCATACAAAAACATAAATTAAAAACACGACTATAAAACCAAAAGGGCCATTCAAAAATTTCATCACACATTTAAGGGTGAAAGGAAGGAAGTAAAAAGAAGCATGTTGTTACATAGGGAGAGGTAGAAGGGGGCAGTTGTTAACATTTTTTGCATCAAAACAGAGCATCTCAGGATAGGCCAAATTTATATTGAGGTTAGGATTACCAGGAGTTGCATATTGAAAGATGTTACACTACTTCCAAACATAATTATCTACTTATTCCCTGTGCAACTTCAGCTAGTCCAGATCGATAACGGAGTAGCAGCCAGGGGTGGTCGCACAAGCTCAAGCTCAAGCTAAAATTATCCTGTAGCTGTCCAAACGTTACTTTAGAGTGAAATAAAATCTGCAAGAGTTTTTAGAATAATTAGAATAAATTTTTTGAGGAACACCCTAGTGATTACTATTGAGTTACGGGTGGAATGCGAATTACGAAGAATAGAGCTAACATGCCTTCAATATATGATTGTGCATTCAAAGTAGTTCAGATTTGAACCGTTAACATGTTAAATTTTAAATGTTCAAACAAAAGGAAACGGTGTTATAACAAGTTTTTCATAAATACTATAACGTTATTTAGTTACGGTAAAATGTTAGAATTCCTGCTAAGTTTATATTCTGAACGACGGCTCATTATAACGTGATAGACCAAAGCCCGGACCAGATACCATGCATCAATCAAAGCAGTTGTACAATCATCCAAGGGATCGTAATTAATTGATAAATCAATCACATCAATCACTGCGTTGAACGGCAAACATACGTGGGATACTGAGCTAATTGTATTTCCAAAACAGAGTACGACATAGTAACTAATATGTTGCTACTTCTTGTGACGTTTGTGATTAAATCCCGTAAGCAAAAAAAAAACAAAACCGATAAATTGGTTACATATTAACTTTCACCTTTCAACCGTGATAATCTTAGTTTTATCTTAATACCTCCTAGAATCTTTTACCCCTTTATTCCCATTGCTTCTCACCACTTGATTAGCTAGGATGTCCGCACGAACATTACGTCGCGAACAATGGTAGGTCTGCCACAATATCCATAATTGAGGCAGTACATTTTCCGCTCACATTCCAAAAACGTAACATACCACACCATCATCTGCAATTATTGCGACATCATCAATCAAAGACGATAGTGGCGGTAGAAGAAGCAGGAGCAACAGCGGGATACGGACATCCTGCGGTGTGTCGGTGGACTCATGAGAGCTGCCGGGCTTCTACGCTTCAGATGCATTTACGTGATTGGCAGAAAGCTAAACAGCGAAATGCCTTTGGATTTCCATTAGGCAGCCATTCTATACCACTGTGTCTGGTTCGTCAGCGTAGCTCAGCAG
This sequence comes from Topomyia yanbarensis, assembly GCF_030247195.1. Classification (NCBI taxonomy): domain Eukaryota; kingdom Metazoa; phylum Arthropoda; class Insecta; order Diptera; family Culicidae; genus Topomyia; species Topomyia yanbarensis. The sequence continues at coordinate 112,598,403 of NC_080672.1, read as the reverse complement.
ACGTCAGAATGCAGCACTCGTTGGCTTTGCATCTCATTCAAGTGACAGAATGTTGACTGGCGGTTGGAGAATGGACGAGCGAGGAAGGCTTGTCACGCAAAAGCCACGCAAATGCAATTATTTATCTCGGCGGCTTCCCGTGACAGGAAATTGATTTAGATTGAGGAAATTATAGCAAAACAATACCACAACTGCGCAGTTCTGCGAAGCTTGCCATTCAACGCTGCCGGCTAGTTTGGTCCATTCTGACCATCCCCTAGCAGTAACGAAACTTCACCACGTAGTGAAAGAAAACCTCCTCCACTTCACCAGCACATGACGGATATGTGCGTGTGGGCAGAGAACCGCACTACCTCTCACCAGGAAAACGAGTTTTCCGTTCTAGATCAGAGATAATTTAGTGCGACACATTGAGGGTACGTTTATGAGATGTTATCGTCTGACGAGACCACATATGGGATGGAAAAATGGTACAATCGCGCGGATTGCTCATGTGGCCGGCTGGATGTGTATGATTTGTGGGAATTTAATTTAATCAATGGGGCACAGATTGAATAGAATCATTGGAATGATGCGGAGGAATGGTCGACAAATAAATGACCCATTTGTATTTTTTTCTGTAAGCAATGAGAACCGTGCGCCTCCCTCAAATATAATTTGTGGAATGGAGGGGTAGTCTGCATTGAGTTTTTTTCATAATTTCTTGATTCGTTAAATATTGTTTTGAATAAATTTATGTTTCCTGCATATTAGTTGTTTGGCTGTTCTTTGATGCTTGTTGTAATTTTTGGTACTGTTTTTTGCATATAGTTATTATTGCTTGCTAATGGAGGCCAACTCGTGTACCTCACTACTCCTCGTCGAATGAGGTAGTAGAAACTATCACAAGTAAAATAGTAATTCGAAAATTACACAGAAAATAGTTCTATTTAACAATAGTGTGTCGAAAATCAGTTATCCAATTCTTTTTGGACTTATAAAAACGACGTTTTTTTTCAAGCAATAAAAATTGAACTTGAATATTGTGAAGATTGTATGAAATTATTATTTTTTTCTAGAATGTACGCACCTTTGATCGAACAATTTTCTTCAACTTTCTGACAAGTGTTTCATCACATTTTTAGATGCCTTAGTCAGATTCTTAAATTCGTATGCACAATGCCAAGAAAAAACCTTAACAGGTTTATTTGAACTTTCTTTGTTCAAGGTATTTTTAACGACAAAGCTACCATAAAACTTTAATTGTTACTAGGGTTCCTTTTTGGCAACTGCATCAGATTAGTGTGCAATGTATTAAGTGTAGTAATTACCATATTTTGTTCTGGTAATGACAAATTTCGCGCCAACTCGTATTCAGAGTTGGCAGCACCCTCTCAGATTTTAATGAAACTTTCTGTACGTTTTTGCTCTTAGTCACAAAAAGCCACTTTGCATACTTTTTTTTCCAAAAGTAATCTAGATTGACTTTTGAAAAGGGTCAAACTTGTTTTACCAATTTTTTTCAAATGACTAGTCCAAAAATGACAAATCCTACAAAAAAATGTTATGGGAGTGATTTTCCCAAAATTAGTCAAATTTTTGTATAAAAATATTGAATTTTTTTTCATCGACTCATGCACTGAAAAAATCGATTTTAAAAATTTAAAGTCGATTTACAATTAAAAACATCTTTGATTTGGATGAAATGTTGTTCCAAGATAGGTAATTATGATTCCCACCTACGTCAAAAATTCAAGTTGGGCACTTTCAAGGAAAAAAAATTATTTGAAAAAAAAATTTCCTTGTCCAAACTGAATTTTTTTTTCAGTGTATTTTTATCGAAATCTAAAGCATTGAAAGTCATAATCTTCGCAGAATCCAATAAAACTCATAAAAATAAAAGAAGAAATATTTTTCAGCATTCCACCGAGACGCTCAAAGAAAAAAAACTATTATCAATAAAACTCAGTTTGTAAGAATATATTGTCTAATTTAGCAACTAAGTATATTTTTATTATAAAAGAATCCCATTGAAAAGAATTTATGTCATTAAACAAATATTCCATTACTACTGCATTATTTTCTTGTTTGGATCACATGACAAACCCGTTAACGTACAAATGCTTGAGCCCTTCGAAACCATCCACGGCACTTACACGCGCGATCTCGCAAACATGATAACATCCCGGTGATCAGGGAACGCTGTCTGAAGCGTGAACGCGGTCTCAAGCGTGAACCTTCATAGGTTACTTCCGGAAGTTTCTATCTTTGGTATCAGCAAACTAGGTCCATGCCTTCAATTAAACCAATTAAAAAATGAAAACTCTCATATCCCCAGGACAACACGCGACATTACCGGGAACTTCAGTAATATGTGGTTCCTCACTCCCTGTCAGAATGTGAATTATACACTGTAAACTAAATATCAGAATGACGGTCCGCGTGACCATCCAAGAACGCACGCGAATATGTGAATGGCCACACGGTTACAAAATCGAGTTTTGTACACCCGAAATCACATGCACGCGAGCACACGCGACAAACACGTTAACATACGAACGCTTAAGTCCTTCGCGATCAACCACGCTTACCTACATCTGCAATCGCGCAAACTTGATAACACCCCGGCCATAAGATAAACGTTAGAGAACTTACAAAGTTTCAAATGCGGTCTCAAACGCAAACCTACAAACTTCGGTGTTCGCGCGATCATGAATCGGTCACGTCCGGAAATCATTTCCTAGTAACTTAGGTCCATACATTCAGTTGGACAAATAAAAAAAAGGTCATATCCACTAGACAACACGTTCCATGGCGACATAACCGGGAACTCTAGTGATATGGAAGATCTTAATTTCTCCTAGCATCTAAACCGTACACCGAAAATTAGGTATCAGATTCACCGTTCACGCGCGATCATCCAAGAACATATGCGAATATGTGAATGGCACATGGTTATAAAATCGAATTTAAATGCGCGAAGTTACATACACGTTAGTACGCACAACATACAAACACACACACGATTAAACACGTTAACGTATAAATGCTCGACTCTTCGCGATGATACACGCGGTCGCAAAATCTCTACGCCCGCACATATCTGCACCGTACAATGAATATTACATTCAGAATTACTGCAATTAGCAGTTTTAGTAGGCGACGTTGCCTATCTCGTCTGCAATTGTAGTGTGTGATTCTGACGAGGAGCCCTTCTGAGAACCTAGCTCTACAGCTCCAGTAGGAAAACTCTAAAAAAAGATTTTTAAACATTTTAGTTCCACACAATTGTTACCATCATAGAAATACACCATTTTATTGATCCGAATAATTTGATATATCGAACAGTTCTCGAAGGCCTACCTTGTATGTCCCCTAGATTGAGGGGTTTGACGGTATTGCAAACGTAATTAAGCATATTGCGTGCATCAGTGCTAAATAACTTCTGACAGACAATTGTTTTAAGATGGTTATTGCATTACGCCTCGATAGTAATGCATCGAGGAGACCGAGAGAGCTTATGGGCCTTTTTGATGTGTGGTGTTTTTTCATTCTCCGGACCTGCTTAAATAAACGACCACTGGTCTGTGCACCCTAGCGTTACCGACTCGCGGGTTGATTTGAATTGATTTTTTCTGTGAACCGCGTTTGCAAACATTATTCTACAGCTTAATGGCGGGGTTGTTGAACACGGCTCGCAGTGGAGGTCATATTAAAAAAAGTAAAAGTAGTCGCCTATTAGTGATAAATAATTATTGTGCTCATTTGAATGAAAACATTCAAGTATTTTATGAATATATACTAAATTCGTTACTGATACTTTTTTGCATGTATCAGGCAACTAGCAGTTGGGAAATTGGATTCTGGGATGATTATGACTTTCATTGGTATAGTTTTCGAAACAAAATTGAAAAAATAAAATCAGTTTGAACAAGGAAAAGTTTTTTTAAATAACTTTTTTTGAAAGTGCCCAACTTGAATTCTTGACGGTAGATAGGGAACATAATTACCTATCTTGGAACAAAATTTCATCTATATCAAAGATGTTTTTTTGTAAATCGGCTTTAAATTTTAAAAATCGATTTTTTTAAGTGTAGGTGTCGATGAAATTTTTTTTTTCAATATTTTCATACATAAATTTGACTAATTTTGTGAAAATAACTCCTACAACATTTGTTTGTAGGATTTGTCATTTTCAGACTGTCGCCAATTCAAAATAATTGGTAAAAAAAGTTTGACCCTTTTCAACAGACAGTCTAGATTATTTTTGGAAAAACAAAGTATGCAAAGTGGCTTTTTGTGACAAAGTTCTCATGTACAGAAAGTTTCATTAAAATCTGAGCGGGTGCTGCCAGCATTTGTTCGAGAAATAGCATGAAATTGTATATATGCTTGTATGCAGCGGGAAGGAGTTTAATAGAATTTAAAAAATATGCATAAACAAAAAATAAATAAATAAGCTGAAAAATGCCCACAAGTTATTCAGCTAGGGTGTCCCAAAATAGCATCATGTTATAAAAGTCATCGGGCTCATTTCTTAAATGAAAGGTTAGGGTATTAGGATCACTTTCTTTTTGGGAGTGAATTTGATAAAACGTCCCCTACTAGTGACGAATTCCTTTTTTTTTAAAAAAATGAGCCGATTTAGGGTTAAATTTCAAAATCATGACTTTTGAAGTGCCCCTGAACTGTCTTAGATTTTTTAGCATTTTTTTTATTTTCTGGGGATCTAAATGGATAAATTAGAAAATTAGTTTGTATAAATTATTTTTATATGAGTGGCAGACCCTTTAAAACTTAGTAAAATATGTAATTTTTGGTGTTTTCATTAGTTTTTCTGCAAAATTGGATATCTACAAAGTTTTAAGAGTATTGAAAACACTTCAAATAATTGAGCCAACTATAGAGGCGTAATTTTGTTGAAGAAAGTGTATAACTACGGCCAGGCTTGATATTTGCTCACACAATGTGCCACAAAGAGCGAAATACACCGATGAAAAATAGAGCAACACAAAAACACTGCGATGTGCAGAACGACCGCACAAAGAGACACTTAAAAACGAAAAAGAGAAAAATCTGTGCACCAAGAGCTGCACAATTTCGTTCAAAGAGTCACCTTGAAGAGTCACTTTTTTGTGCCTCCCCTCACTGTCAAGTAGGTAGGAAGGTGAATCAAACTACAATTCAGATAAAGTTTGATCGGAAGAACGTTTTTAAAATGTTTTTTGGTTGCTTTCTCTGCTTCTGTGCGCGTGGGACCAAGATTCATACTAAAGAGCCTCTTTATTTCTACTCTTTGAGGCGTGCAACCATCGAGTGGAATGCACGTATGGGAGCCACACACATCGGAGTGAAGAGGTTTATTGTGAAAGAGAAGAGCGGTGGTTCGCTTGAAAAGTGCAAAGAGCGTTTTTTATTCTTCTCTTTATTTGCTCTGAGGTGCATTACATCCCTGGCTACGGCTAATGGGGTATGAGTTAATCAAGTTTTTGTTAGACAAGCTTTTGATACTTTTTGCTATTCATAAAAAAACACTGTTCTGCGAAATAAAACAATGCGAATAAGCTTAGTCCACATTTTGGTTTTTCGGAAAATAGAAGGAAAATGATGAAAAATGGCGTTTTCCGTTTGTCTGTAATACATCAAAATCAGTTTTTATGAGTATTTGATGATGTTTTGTTGTAAAACTTTTTTTGAAAGCACAAAGCCTTTAAAATTGATTATTTCGGAATTGTGTGATATACACCGTAAAAATTAGTTTTTCAACACTCACCTCACTCTTCTGCCTTTTCCTTCACTCTAAGGTACCTAACACGGAAATGAGACCTTATATACGAAATCTGAATACGGCAATCAATTCAGCATTCAAATATACGCCATAACTTGCAACTAACTCGACATATTTGTTTAATTTTCGTGATTTTAAACCCAGCTAGATGGTTATTAGTATACTATTTTTTTTTTAATCGTCATATGTTCAAAAACTCGATTCTGATGTACTAGAGTCAAACAGAAAACGCCAACTTTCATAATTTTCCTTCTATTTTCCGAAAAACAAAATGCGGACTAAGGATATTCGAATTGTTTTATTTTGTAGAACAGTGTTGTTTTTGATGAATAGCATACAACGTCAAAAGGTTATCTAACAAAAACTTGAATAACTCATACCCCAATAGCCGCCAGCTATACACTTTCTTCAGCAAAATCACGCCTCTATAGTTGGCACAACTATCTGAAGTGTTTCCCATGCCTTTAAAATTTTGTAGATACCCAGTTTTGAAGAAAAACACCAAAAAATTACAGTTTTTACTAGGTTTTAAAGGCTCTGCTGCTCTTATAGTTCAAAATTTGTACAAACTAACTTTCTAATTTCGCCATTTGGATTCCCAGAAAAATAAAAAAAAATGCTGAAACAATTCAGGGGCACTTCTACAGACATGAATTTGAAATTTTACCCAAAATCGACCCTTTTTTAAAAAAACCAAAATTCGCCACCAGTTGGTTTAGTAAACTCACTCCGAAGAAGAAAGTGATCCTAATACCCTAACCTTTCATTTGAGAAGTAAGCCCGATGACTTTTTCATCATGATGTCAGTTTGGGACACCCTATGTTCACGTCTGCCTACTTCTTCAGCTTCAACTTTTTAAGAGATGATTCAGATCTTCAATATTGTTATGCTCATAATTTTGGATCTTCTCTCCAATAATGTACAGTGTAAAGGATTTTCATGAGGATTCTAAAAACATGTGATGGTTGTGATTAGATCGAACTGAAAATGTCCTTTGTTTTTTATTTCTCCAATTGGACACAAATACATAAAGAAACTACTATCTGGGTAATGTTTAATTACCTTTCCAGCATTATAGTAAGTTGATACAGGGGAGACAATAATCAAGTGCTGCAATATTTCATTTTGCTGAGCTTCTGCAGTTTTCTGTACAACTACAACTAAGATATACCAATTTTCGAGCCACGATATTGCATACACATCATAACCGAGGATAGAAATCCACCAATATAATTTTGAAAGGATTTTGTAAAATCATATTTGTAGGTACATTGATTCAGCTTTCAACTGTCTTCGCATACAAAATGCAATTTTCTGTCACTCACCAATGTAGCGCCGATTTGCAATTATAAATCTCACACATGCCACGGCATTCTGAACATCGAATCCATTGCCCTTGTTCGTATCATCCCAGCTAATATCGATGCGCGATATTAATCGTACTAGCATCGTGAATACATGTATAGGCTTCCCCGGGTGTAAACTATTTGCTAGCTCCAAAAACAGCTCCCGAACCCACATGCCTAGCGGTATTGCTCTATCAGTAATCTGGACACACTCGACCGCACCGCTGCGTCATACATCGGTGGTCAACCATCGAACGGCATCTGGCAGCTGTTAATGGTGCACATTTTCTGCACATTCATCTAACCGTTCCTTGGTGCGCAGTGCATTGATTTCCGACATTCACTGTATCCTCCAGAAGGCCGCTCCTGTTGACGGTACTCTAAGCTTGACTAAAATCCTCCGGAATCAACGGGCTCGATGATGGTGGCGCGAATTTCCACCCAGCTGTGCTACGTGGCACGATGGTCCGCGGGTGGTTTGGTTCGAAACAGAGATGGGGGAAATACCGTAGAAAATATTAACCTATAGCCATTCGCTTGGTTCGGAGTTTCCGCATTTCACGTTGGCAATGGTTTTGCCGGAAACCACCGCCGCTACCATTGCTACTAGGTACACACCAAGGCCAGCGCCCAACGACCACTTCAAAAATAATTTCTCTACAGTCATATTTCATAATTTATAGCACTGATGGTTCTTTCCCGGGCAGATCGGTCAGTACGAGTGCCCATCCCGAGTGGATACTGGCTCACTGGGGTCGATTGTACCGGTTAGGGAGCGATTTTTAACCGATCTTCCCACGAGGAGGATAAATGCACTCCTTCCCGTAGTTTCGTTAACTATGCTTTTGGCGACCATAACGTCGAATAGCCATTTCTCTTCGCCGAATCTATATCTACAATAAAATTGGTTTATGTATGTATTGAACACCGTAAAATATTTCCTATTAATACGATATATATGTAGCGCATGTTCACATTCCGGACATTTTTAGATACCACAACAGCGGATGTTGCTGCGAGCTCCAAATGTTTCCATTTACGATGGTGATGCAGTTACATGTATCTGAACCAGAACGTCGAACGCTGTCCGATCCCCAAGATCTGTCCCCAAACCCAATAAACTTACTGCTGTGAGTGATTATGCTCATACATGTTTAGTAGCACTGGGTCGGAATTTCTTCTTTTAATTATTGGTTATACTTAAGCTGACCAACTCTGACGAAAAAATCCGTACACTGTGCGAACTGTTTACCTGAGCGTGGTGAACGATTTCGCTTCGTTGCGGTATGGTGTACGGATATTTTTCGTCAGATTTGGTCAGCTTAGTTATACTATGTATTTAAAGTTGATACTTTTTTTCTTAATCAATGTCACTTGAAACATTTCTTTAGATTATTTGCAATAAATAAAAAAAGGGGAGAAAAATAAACAGTACACAGTCTCAATTCTTCACTCCCCAAGGAATAAGGCACGTACTGATATCTTTTATAGCTCTTTACAGCATTGGGTTATGAATAATTATACAAAAATTTAAGCTCCGAAAGTTTTTACGACTCAGAAGATGCACAAGAATAATTTTTTTAGATGGTCTTGTTTTTACATTCAAGAACATGTTAATATACGTGTCATTCACAGTTTTTCTACTTATTCAACTAAATTTATTCTGTTGCTGTAGCTCAAATGCAACACGAAACCCTGTCTGAGCACATACATCCTCGAAATATAGCGACAAAACTGGAGTGAAGATGAATACACTTAAGTCTGTTGATTTGACGGAATCATTTCTTTTACTATGTATTGAAAGATTGTATTAAAATCAAATTAAGGGTGGTTTACTTCGTCACGCAACCTTGCTAGCAACAAAATGTAGGGTGTTCGAACCAACGAACACCGCATTTTGTCTAACATACATTAAATGATTCGTAGTGGGCAGATAGCGTAACGACTACTATTAAAAATAAAAGCTACTGACATATACAAACAGAACAACGTTAACCGCCATTATGATATGTAGAAGGCTGGCCACCGATTGCCAACGAATGACAGACGAATGCAACGTTTTCTTATACTGCCAAAATAATTTAGGGCTACCATTTAAAATATATATATATATATATATATATATATATATATATATATATATATATATATATATATATATATATATATATATATATATATATATATATATATATATATATATATATATATATATATATATATATATATATATATATATATATATATATATATATATATATATATATATATATATATATATATATATATATATATATATTTACCATTTCAACGTATTGTATATAACGGACAAACTCACGTTCGTGTTTCTCAGCAATGGCTGAACCGATCTTATCCAAACCAATTTCAAACGAAAGATCTAACACTCAAACAGAACGCTTTTGATTCCGATGTTTAGTTTCCAAGATATGAATGTTTGTATGTGTAAATATGGTGCTTCTGGCAGTTCTTAAAATTAACTATCGAAATTGACAACAAAGAAGAACATTGTATATATATTTTGAGACATCTTATACGTACACTATTCGAACAAGCTATTACTTATTGACAGTGCGAAACATAATAAAAAAATTTGCGATCAGAACGAAAAAAAATTATGAAAGTTTGGGATCCCAAGGAACTCCTGAGAAACAAATTTTTGAAAAAAAAACCTGTTTTAATCCACCTAGCGGTGCAATTGTGCCTTTCTCATTTCTCTAAACTATGGCACGGAGGCTTTTTATGTTCAACATACTTGTGGAAATGTCCATTACATTCTTATTACACTTTGCACTTATACACAATGGCATGCCAGCCACGAACTTGATGAGCTACGTGTCGACGGTGAAACACTTGAAACAAAAAAATATCATACTCCATTAGCCTAATCAGCATTAGATCAATGTTATCAGCTTGCTAACTTGTCATGCGGGGATGGGTATGTGAGGAGGGCGAAAGTCCCATGAACGAACGACTCCCCAGCTTAAATTGGTATGCTTTGTAATAAAGTGGTGGTTTAAAGATGATGGGGTTGAAAGTGAGGGGTATGAGGTGGTGGTCTGAGGGGTGATTTAAGGAGATTTTTAAAGGAAGGGAGTGAACAGTAGAGGAGGGGTGTAACCCCTCTCCGTAAACCATCAACTACGCCCCTGTTAAAATCCAGAAACCTTATGCGAGTCGAAAAAAAAATTTGGCCGGGATTAGGTTGACGTTTTTCAGAGTGATTGCATAACCTTTCTATATGAGAAAGGCAAAAATGTGCAAAATCCAAAAAAGTGAATCTTCGTCAAATTTTTTTCGTGTTTGCATCAAATCTCGACGTTTTATGCACCTTGAATACATTTAGCATCAAAAATAAAAATTCTATTTTTAATTTTTCCTATAGTTTTTATGAGAAATTTCTGTGTGGCCGCACTCTGAAACCCGTAATTCCGGAACCAGAATTCCGATCGATCGAAAATTCAATAGCAGCCGATGGGAAGGTTGCACCTTTCATTTGAGACTAAGTTTGGGCAAATCGGTCCAGCCATCTCTGAGAAAAATGAGTGACATTATTTGACACATACGCACATACATACACACACATACACACACACACACACACACACACACACATACACACACACATACATACACACATACAGACTTTTTCCGATCTCGACAAACTGAGTCGAATGGGATATGACACTCGGCCCTCCGGGCCGGGATTAGGTTGACGTTTTTCAGAGTGATTGCATAACCTTTCTATATGAGAAAGGCAAAAATGTGCAAAATCCAAAAAAGTGAATCTTCGTCAAATTTTTTTCGTGTTTGCATCAAATCTCGACGTTTTATGCACCTTGAACACATTTAGCATCAAAAATAAAAATTCTATTTTTAATTTTTCCTATAGTTTTTATGAGAAATTTCTGTGTGGCCGCACTCTGAAACCCGTAATTCCGGAACCAGAATTTCGATCGATCGAAAATTCAATAGCAGCCGATGGGAAGGTTGCACCTTTCATTTGAGACTAAGTTTGGGCAAATCGGTCCAGCCATCTCTGAGAAAAATGAGTGACATTATTTGACACATACGCACATACATACACACACACATACACACACACATACATACACACATACACACACACATACAGACTTTTTCCGATCTCGACGAACTGAGTCGAATGGAATATGACACTCGGCCCTCCGGGCCGGGATTAGGTTGACGTTTTTCAGAGTGATTGCATAACCTTTCTATATGAGAAAGGCAAAAAGGTGCGAAATCGGCAAAGTCCCAAAAAGTCGATTTTTATAAAAAAAAATTTTTCGAGATAACAAAAAATCTCGACGTTTCATGCATTTTAAAGATGTTTGGCATCAAAAATACGAATTCGATTTCTGAAATTTCATGAGGTCCCCCCTTTGAAAAAAAAATTGAGTTCCGGCTTATATGGGAATTTCATATGTGACCGGACGGTTTAGTCTATATTTCCGGAACCATATAAGCGATCCGTACGAAATTTTATAGACATCTATGGGGATATTATAGCTATCATTTGGGACTAAGTTTGTGAAAATTGGCCCAACCATTTCCGGGAAACTGATGTGAGTTCGTAAATTTTGAAAGATGGCCGCTTTTCCCGGGCACTTCCGGAACCATCTATGGTGGTTAATGTAGTCAACGAAAGTTTGGTTGGCCGTCGGTGACCTAGAACAGCAAATTTAAGTTGTTTGAGAGACATTTTAGCGAAATTTTTACCTTTTTTGCTTTCATCGGAGTATCGGTTTGAATCACAATTTGCTATGTGATCGCACGCCACAACCTGTAACTCCGGAACCGGAAGTCGGATAGGGATGAAATTAAATAGTCATTTACGGGGACGCAATACCTTTCATTTGAGGCCAAGTTTAGTCGAATCGGTCTAGCCATCTCCGAGAAACCGATGTGACTGTTATTCTGAATTTAGATACTTCCGCCGGGGCTTCCGGAACCGAGGATGGTGGCCAATGTGGCCAAATAGACTTTGAATGGATGTTAGTGACCTAATACTACAAATCGAAGCAGTTGTGGTCATATTTTGGAAAATTTTTCACCTTTATACATTCATTGCAGAATTTATTAAAATCGACATTTTCTGCGTGTTCGTACTTATCACCCTGTAATTCCGGAACCGGAAGTCGGATCCATTAGAAATTCAATAGCAGCCTATGGGAACGTTGCACCTTTCATTTGAGACTAAGTTTGTCAAAATCGGTTCAGCCATCTCTGAGAAAAATGAGTGACATTTTTGGTCACATACACACACACACATACACACACATACATACATACACACATACATACACACACACAGACATTTGCCGAACTCGACGAACTGAATCGAATGGTATATGTCACTCGGCCCTCCGGGCCTCCGTTAAAAAGTCGGTTTTCAGAGCAATTGCAATACCTTTCTATTGAGAAAGGCAAAAATTGGAATGGGGCTTCACAGTTTGGAGAATTATGGGTGTTCAATAGGGTAGATATCAATCAAAATGTTTTTTGTAAAATTTTCGCATAAATCCTTACATAAAATGCTTTTTACGTTGCATTGCGTTGCATTGATTTTGTCGAATTGAGCACTGACTTCATCATGTTTGACTGCTGATTATCTACCCAAGTAACAATTTAAGTTATATAGCATGCTTCAAGTTCAGTCTAAGCTTTATGAGTGGCTATAAAACAACCATAAAACCTAAATTGTTCCTAGGGTGATAAGAGTTGCTTAGGAAGTGGTATGTAGGAATTCATACCAATCCGACCCATATTCAAACCTCAACAACATGATAGCCATCATTGCCAGCCGCGCTTATCACCATCGTTCACGGGGAAGGATAAAGGATAAGGTAGACGGGAAGTGTTGATGCTCTACCTACTTAACGGAAGGTAGACGATTCATCAAGCTCTTCCATAGGTGTCGCGGAGTTGATTTGGAAGGGTAGGGGAACATGGGGAGACTTGACCAGGTTTTCAATTAAAACTGCATAAATCTCTAAAAAAGCCTTCAATTCCTCAAAAGTCATTGAGATATAAAGTGCTCAGTTATTGTACGTTTTCATGACTTTTTAATTTAATTTTTGAAAAGTTCCAAAAGTTTTTCTGTGATCTTTTTTTTCACTGCGGGGAGACTTGAACAAGGCCTGGGGAGACCTGACCAAGAGAATTTGAAAAATCATAACATAAAATAATGACATAAAATATACTGTAATTATTTTTTTCCATATTCTCGAGAAATATAAAAGGGTTGCATTTGATAAATTTCGATTTTTTAATGTATTTCTTTTTAAGGAAATATTTTTGAAAAAAATTTAAGAATGGAATAGAAGACACCATTGCTAAAAATAGAATTTTGCGCTTGGTCAAGTCTCCCCATGGTCTAAGATTCCCGCCAAGCATGAGATGCGACCTGGAAAGCATACTTTATTAGGTAGTTGTTTAGTTTGTTTTCGAGTACTCGATCACTCGAAAAAGAAAAGATCTTGTTTAGTTTTTTAGTTCTTTTTAAACTCTGGATAGCTGGCTACCGAGAGTATCCTATGTTTTCTAAACAAAATCAATTTGAACTCCACACATCCGACTGTGAGAAAAGCTAATCTTATCTACATAATGGGCCGGATCATTATTTATTGCGACAGTATTTAGACAAATTTCGCTATTCTTTCTCTACAATATATTTATTGGGTTGAAAACGACCGAGTGATAACACGTTATACAGACAAAGAGTTATGATAGCGCGAGATGTTTTAAAGGGTTATATACAAAGTTGGAACTCAAAAAAACCGAATTTTTTATCGAATATTTTGAAATTACATACTTTTGAAAATATCTGTGCGAAATTTCATCAAGATCGGAGCATCAGATTTCAAACTACAGCTGTTCGCAGCGCGCAGGTTCTTCCACGAGTGAAGTTAACACAAAACTTTAAACGCAATTATCTCGGAACTATGTTTTCTGAAAGGTACCGTTGCGGTGAACGTGATATCTCAAAAACTATTCATCCGATATTCATAAAATTATTTTTGAATTATTTGTATTAATATTCTCGTGTACTTGAACGGTTCCTTTTTCAGCCAAAAAATTTCGATTTTTCGCAATGAATTTTTGTTTAAAATTTTGAACATCAATTTTTTGGTCAACAGGTTTTTTTATCCGAAAAAAAATTATTGGGAAACCGATCCGTTCAAATACACCACAATCCATTTTTCTTAAATAATCTTTTTACTTTTTTGATTTCTGTTGAGCGGTTCGGCTTGGAGAACGTTCACCGCAAACCTCTGCCAAAAAACACGTTTCGGGGGATAGGCCATAACATCACCAACCTTGAATATTTTTTAATTCAATCTGTTTTTTTCGAACTTCGATAGTACTACTAACGAACTGTCTTTCGCTTTTTTAAATAAAATTTGCATAAAACTCTTTTAAAAAATCACGAACTTAGTTCACTTTTTCGCCACAATACAAAGTTAACCCCTTAAATCAAGGAAAGTATTTCCTATTTTCTATATCGGATTGCTTGTGAAATACCCGTATACCAGCGATTATAATGAACATTGAAGAAAAATAAAAAGGATTGTGAAGCTGGGGCACGGGCTTGTTAGCAATAACGAAACTTGAAATTAGATTCTTAAAAACAGATGCGGCGAATTCTTAGTACATATTGACCCGTGATCATCGATACTAGTCAGATTAAAGTCTTATTGGGGCTGATTTCCGATCAACTATTCATTTTAACGGTAGTGCTTTCTCGACTGGATCTGTTCGCACCCTCTCATTCTATTACTATCGGCAGAAGGCTGATAGCACCCAGTCGTCGCCAGTCAAAGGACCAAATGTCATCAATAGACTTAGACTCACGTGGTGGCACGAGATAAGAAACTTGTGAGAACTATCCCACCATTTGACGACTTCAAACAGTCGGATTCTGATCGAACTGAGAGAAAAACGGATAAGTACAAGAAAACAGCGCTGATGGTCCATATGATAAGCAGTGATCATAATTTCGATCTGACAAAAGTACAAATCTTAAATCATGATAAACGAATTCATGCAATACAGATTCTTGAAAAGTATCATATTTATACCGTTAATTCAACGATTAATTTTCGAACCAATACTCAAAATTTAAATGTAGCATATTTGGTCTGCTGCACTCAATCACACACGAGATATCAGCACTTCAGATTACTCTCACCAACTTGTCATTGCTCATCACTTGCTCTCGCTCTCCCTCTATTTTGTTTTCTGACGATCTGCTACCAATCTGATACATTTCACTGTTTAATCTGGTTTCGATGTGCAAGAAAAGCTTGTGTGTAAGTTGACAAAGCGAATTAAATTTTCAAAGCAAATTTACGTTCAAATCTGTATCCATATATATTTTTTATGCTTTTCAGCGTAGTGAAGCCGTTTGCGGACACTGTCCAAATGTTACACCCTACTTGACAAGAAAATATTTGTAATTGTTGTGAGTAAATTTGTTAAATATTGTCCTTTGTGAAAAATGTTAGTAATGCTTTGAAACAAATTGTAGTTGCCATACTCCCTTTGAAACGTTGACTTTAACGCAAATAAATGTTTTGTGATTGAAACCAGAAACCAAAAAGCTATCTTGGAATCTACAAACAGAGTGGCCGTTCCCGTCCTTAGTAAATATTATAAACAGGATAAAAATCTTACGGACCAATATTTTGTCTTCTGCTGACAAGAGTGTACTTTGTATTAGTTTTTCCGGAAAAAGTCAGAAAAATGCACTAAAATTGAAAAATTTGCTTTAAAAAATGTATTAAAACTTGTTCTACTTGTTCCTCAAATTTGTTCAAAACTTTGCATTAGATTCATTTCGCGACGTTCAAGTTGATCAGTAGTGTTGTGACGAGCTCCATTAAAGAACCTTGTGAACAGTGAAATTCAAATGATGGCAGGGATTTAGAATTCCAACTAAATCATTGAGACGATTTTTTTTATATTGAAACTGGACTTCGCAGTTTAAATATTTATTCACAACAATATAGTTGGAACCCTAAATCCCTACCATCTTTCAAATTTGTTCTGCTCCCAAGCCCAGTTCGTTGAGAAAATTCAACGAAAAATGATCACTTTCACCTGATTTTTTTTTAATTTCACGAAACTTTGGTTTTGATCTGTGAAGTCCCGTTCTATTTTTTTTTTCAAAAATTTCTTCATAATGATTTGGTTTCAACCCTAAACCCCTGTCATCATTTGAATTTGTTCTGCTCCCAAGCCCAGTTCGTTGGAAAAGTCGATCAAAAATGTAATAGAAGTATTGCGCGGATTATATTTAGCCCTACTTAGGTGTTTTTGTCATGTTTCATATATTCCGGCTGAATGTAGCACTTACCCTCCAATCCACTTACGTTAACCGAAAATTTTTTGAATGACCCATTTCAATGTTATCT
The DNA here is from genome assembly GCF_030247195.1 of Topomyia yanbarensis. Taxonomy (NCBI): domain Eukaryota; kingdom Metazoa; phylum Arthropoda; class Insecta; order Diptera; family Culicidae; genus Topomyia; species Topomyia yanbarensis. The sequence goes on along the minus strand of NC_080672.1, from coordinate 112,581,834 downwards.
CCATATTCATTTTTTTTAATTATGCAATTTTTGTTTTTAATTTCACAAAAAATTAGTTTTAAATTATGAAGTCCCGTTTCTTTTTTTTTAATCTCTTCACATACATTAAGTTGTAACTCTAAACTCCTGCCATCATTTGGATTTGTTCTGCCTCTCCGAAAGCCCAGTTCGTTAGAAAAAATCGATGATCAAGTTTTTCCGACTCCAAAGAAAGACTTTTTTACAATTAGACTACCGCAAAAAATAACGTTTTTCGCTTTTTATCACTTTTTTCTGTTGTTTTTTTCTTTTTCAAATCTTACCTTTTTGCTTCGGTATCAGATCTCGACGGTTCATGCATTTTGAAACCAATAATTTTACAATAAAATAAGTCCTTAGCGCAATTTTTTTTTTAAATTGGCTTTTAACAGTTTTCGTTTGTTGCTAGATGCTGATGTTTCATGCTGTTTTTAGACATATTTCGACGAAATTTTGTTCTATTTTCAACATTTCATCCCTCTTTGGATTTGAATATTTTGAAAGCAATATTCAAACGCTAGACCCGCTTAATGATGTCCGATTGAGCTAAAAAATTGCATAGATTCCATTTTCGATGTAATAAGCATTTTATTTAAGACTTTATGCGAAAATTTAAGATGATCATTTTCATTGATATCTTCCCTATTGAACACCTCAGTTCTGATTTAGAGGTCATTTACATTATGCGACACATCAAATCACATTTTCTCGACGAAATAAGTCTGATGGAAGAGCAAAGATGGAATTTTGGACACACATCGCCATTTCAACATAAGTTCCGGTATTAACTGTGAACTGGTCCTTCGACACCGGACATCTGGACCCCAAGGCTCATATTGAAATAGCCGTGTGTGTCCATAAGGGATCATCCATAAATGACGTAGTATTATATGGTGGAGGGGGGAGTATTGTATTTTGTGATGATGTATGACGACAGGGGGTAGGGGGTCATGTCATGCTACGTAACTTTTTCAAAGGGGAATAACATCGTTTTCTATTTTAAAAAAAATGCGGGGGAGAGTTACTGTCAAGCTACGTAATTACCAGGGGGGTATTTAGAGGTTTGTGACGAAATGCTACGATGGGGGAGGGGAGGGGTGTTAAAAATCACTCAAAAATGCTACGTCATTTATGGATGATCCCTAATTGCGTATTTGCTTATTGTCTATTTGTCTTATCACGTCTTATGACGTCGAGAAAATGTGATTTGATGTGCCGCATAATGGAAATCAGAACTGATTCTCCTGAACCGGTCACAGGAGTTCCGAAAATGATGTTAAAATGACCAAGTACGTCCAAAATGCCATCATTGCTTTTCCATTCATCTTATTTTGTCAAGAAAAAGTGATTTGATGTGTCGCTTGATGGAAATAACCTCTGAATCAGCATCTGTCCTTCGGAACCGGACACCGAAGTTCTGGAACTAATATTGAGATGACCATGTGTGTCCAAAATGGCATCGGTCTTATTTCGTCGAGGAAGTGTGATAGGATATGTCGCATGACGGAAATGACTCAAAATTGGAATTATTCCTGCGGAATCGGACAACGGGACTGTAATTGAAATTGGCATGTGTGCCCAAAATTGCATTTTGTTATTTGATGTGTCGCATGATGTAAATGACCTTCATCATCCAGAACCGCGCATCGGAGTTTCCGGTGACCTAACATCCGGCAAGGTAAACGGAAATGTCTGTTAAAGCAATTGAAGTACTCCTGTATGATTTCAAGTGAAAAAATTAAGTTTTCATCAGTTTTCATTCCTGAACATCAAAATCATGATTGGATTTCTATAGAAAATGCGAGGTGTACAGTACATTTACGGTAATTTCTCCGAATTGGCCACTTGTACCCCTACTTCTCCATATTCATTTGATAGTGCAACTATTCTCCTAAATATAACCGTTTTTTCATTGAAAATTGATTCACTGTATTAAAAGATATAACCAAAATTATGCAACAAAGTCATCCCAGTGTTTTAAGGGTTAATACCCATCAATCATGCAAAACCACATGTTCATGTCAATAGCAGTGATGAAACCAGATTTACTCGGTCATGCTTTAATAAAACTTCAATAAAACCTAAACAAAACCAAAGCCTATTGTCCACGCTATAGCAAAGAGGACGTGACATTGACAGAAAATAACCGAGGGCTTGAACGCAAACAGAAGTTCGTTCTAGTCGCCTGGTATTCAGACTTCGTCCTAGGAGATGGAAGAAGTGAACAGTCATTTTTCAAAAGGTAGGATAAATTGTTTAATAATATAAACTCATTTGAACTCTGAAACACGTGATTGTTACATCTTCATTGCGTTATCATCTACAGATGCGCATAATCTACTTCCATGTATTTATCGGTACACGAAGATTACTAACCACTATTAAAATAAGCACATGTCTGTAATGGATTCTGTGAAGAGTAATAGTGCAATTCAATGGAAAACCATTTAATTTAGGATGAATGCTGCTTACATCAATCATTCCACCTACAGGTCAGAAACATAAAACAAAAAATTCTCAAAAACCTCTCCTGAATTGGTTTATGGGAAAAGCGTAACTGGCTCCCATTCTAAACCGGTGCTCGCCGTTTCTAATTGTACCAACGCTTATGATGGGTGGTTACGTGGTGGGCATTGGGCAATCATAAAACGCGGGCTGCCTTTCTGTACAAAAACAGCAATATATCTCCCAGAAACGAATTGTAAAATTAACGGTTTCTCGATAACCTACACTGATCAGAATTTAAAGTTTGTTGGGTATTGAATTAGAACTGGAACTTTTTTCTTCGTTTTGAAAATAAATTTGTATTCTTAAGTAAGTTTTCCCAAATATTACCTTGATATAATTAGATTAAATGTTGAGTAGTGAAATTTTATATGAATTATTGTACAAACAGTTAAATAAAACGAAAAAATAAGCAAACTGTTTTTTTTTCTCGTCCAGTCCAGCTCAGTTCCATGTGTGCCGTACGTTTTAATCCATTTTCCCTTACGTGCATGCCGGCTGCATTCATTCATGTTTTATAAGTGCTTCCACGGCACCATAGAAATTGGACTGCCATACCGAGTCAAATGCTGGAGCGCTCATTGAAATTCTATTTAGGGGTTTAATTCATCGACATTGCACCGTCTGCGGTCATTGTTGGGATACGATGCGTTATGCAATTTAGTGGGGCCATTAAAAAATAACGGATAGGTTGCTTTACGTGTACAACATGGCTTAATATGTTTAGCGGCACTTCCTGGGATTGGGGCTCTGGTGGCTATAAGTTTCATTCAGGTTTCAATTCGTCAGTTTTATGCCTAATGTTGGATGTTCGGTAGTAAATTGTTGCGCGTATGGAAATTTCCGTTTTTCAATTTCAGCTATTTGATAAATGTTTATGGGAGGGGCGTAGTTACCTGTGGAATTATGTGAAGAAGGGCTGTGCAAGATTCCAAAACGATTGTACCAGCAGATTTTAATTTATGTCGCACACCGTATTTTTTCAAGGTTTCTCCGAAAATTTACTGTCGCTCCTAATTTAGGAAAATATGATATAAATTTTAACTTACGATAAGGAAATTGACTGATCCAAAATAAAATTATGAAGAACAGTTTTTTCACTGAAAATACCTTAATAATGGATTGGATTGGATAATTCCTTCTAAGATCGTGATATAAATTACTGAGACGGAAAATCGACTTCAGTAAACTCATATTCGAGCTGGGTATCGAATTTTTGGCGGAAAAAACAAACATGGATATTTTCTTTAAAAAAAACGCTATCCAGCTCCTACCTGGCGGCAAACCGATTACCTAATCGGATCTTTTTCGAATCCAAAGGAATGTGGGGTAAACATATCGGTTATCTAAAATAAAAATACCAGCAGCGAGTAAATTTTCTTCGCTCGATTACTGGAACTTGGTGAGGTGCTCATCATCTCGATTTGATCTGATTTTGTTAAACAACTAAACATCGGCTGATTTGCTACAATTAAATCTTTAGAAGGGGTTGAAAAATACTTTCTATCTGTATTTTTCTATACAAAATTCTGTACCAGTTGTTGTACTAAAACATTAACAAGTTTGTTTAACAAATTTCTACTGATTTCCTAATACTTAATACTTAATTTTCATTGATGGCGGCGAGATGCTGATCTGGGGCTGGTACCGACATTGGCATGCGAGAAACCGAATCAGAAGTTTCGACTCAGAATCAGTTGATTCATTTTAGCTGGAATTCCGGCAAAGTCTGCCAGAATTCCGACTCGAATTCCAAATGGGTTTGACTAAATAATGTTAATATCAGCTCCAGCTCAACTGTTCACCGCCACTAAACTAAACATTTGCCTGCTGTTGACTGTTGCATCGCAATGTTACGCTGCTGTTATACAAAATTAGTATCTATGTGTACTTTTGACGTAGGACTTATCTTTGTTTACTATATTGAGTGTCATTTCAATATTTTCAAAACGGAAGAGATGTCAAATTTACAGACATGTGTATATTGTACAGACTTTGAATAGGCTCCTACAGACGGAGCCGGACATCCACAGACTTTTAAAAAAAGTAATAATGTTTATCAAAATTGCACTAAAGAGCCTGTATACGAATATAAGTCATTCCTTCAAAATAGTATTCTATTTTCAATCTACTTTTAAAGCAATATTCTAATGTAACTAGGATTTACGCCACCATCTACAGACGTTTACAGATATTTTAATTATTCTTCTACAGGCGTTTCCCAAAAACATGGCATACGTGCTAGTTAAGAAATTAACCTATTTTGAAAGTTTAACGGTGGCGGATATATCAGTACTTTTAAGGGTTCTACCATGAAGCAAAGAATATTTAGAATATTTTTCGTTATCGATTGCAACAGTGAAAATCTGAGTTGCATTCAATTGCAAAATGTATGCTCGTTGTTGAATAGTAGATCACCAATCAAATCACAGATAACGGCTGCTTTCGCAAAATCATTTTAATCGTTATTTAGCATTTACGGAATTGTTGAGACTATGTCGTATAAAATCTGTTTATTCCGTTCAGTACAGCGGCAATAATTGACGTTGGCAACTTTAGTTGCCAAACATTTAGATACAGTAGAAGTTTATGGCGAGAAGGAAATATTTATGAGCTGTACACGGCTGATTGGTTGGTAAATGACTGGGAAATGCGTAATATAGACCCGGTGGTTCGCCACAGTGGCCCTTAGGCTCTTGTCCAGTAACTCCTATCCCTACCTCCCCGCGGTGTCAGCTGGGGTACGAGTAACCATAGGAAAGATCGGGTAACCAACCCCGGGGGGACCATGGTCGTATGCTGACAGGGAAGAGGGGCTCCTCTTTTCGGAGGGTGAGTCCATCCGAGCGTCTGTTCTCCATGTTAGGTGCGGCTCAAAACAGCGTCTGATCTCCATGTTAGGGGCGGCTGATGTATCGTCCTCGTATCAGCGTTGAACTCTAAATAGAGCTGACACGATGATCCTCCGGCGAGACAGGGGGTTGGGGAAGGCCCAACAAGCCGCCCTGGAAAACTAACCGTTACGGACAATGCAGAAGAAAATACGAATCGGAACAATGGGCAAAGACCTACGCGACGAAATAAGGACTACGATTGGAAACTCGGAACGTGGAACTGAAGGTCACTCTGCTTTCCAGCTTTCGACAGGATAATCTACGACAAACTCCAATCACGCAACTTTGAAGTCGTAGCACTGCAGGAAATTTGCTTGACAGGAAAAAAAGATATGGAAAAGCGGGCATCGGGCGGCTACTTTCTACCAGTGCTGTGGTACCACCAACGAGGTGGGAACCGGCTTTGTAGTGAAAGGTAGGATGCGTCAACGCGTGATTGGATGGACTCCGATCAACGCAAGGATGTGTAAGTTGAGGATCAAAGGCCGTTTCTTCAACTACAGCATCATCAACGTACACTGCCCACACGATGGGAAACCCGACAACGAAAAGGAAGCGTTCTATGCGAAACTGGAGGAGGTGTACGATGGCTGTTCGCAACGGGACGCAAAAATCGTAATCGGTGATATGAACGCTCAGGTAGGACGGGAGGTAATGTTTAGACCGGTAATCGGGCCAAACAGCTTGCACACCGTATCGAATGACAACGGCCAACGATGCGTGAACTTCGCAGCCTCCCGCGGCATGGTAGTCCGAAGTACCTTCTTTCCACGCAAAGATATCCGCAAAGCCACCTGGAGATCACCTAACCACCGCACCGTAAATCAAATCGATCACGTTCTAATCGACGGTGACTCTTCTCTGATATCACCAACGTTCGTACCTACCGCTTAGCGAATATAGATTCGGACCATTACCTAGTTGCAGTATGCATGCGCTTAAAACTCTCGACGGTGTACAACACTCATCATATTCGGACAACCGGAGCTAAACATCGCGCAACTTTGGGACGCCGGGGCTGGAAGCAGCATTACTCGCGGAAGAACAGCTGGGCGCAGCTACTCTTGATGATGGCTGGAGGGAGATCCCTTCCGCCATAGGAAGTACTGCAATAGTGGCACTAGGTACAGCGATTCCGAATCGAGGAAACGACTGGTTCGATGGCGAATGTAAGCAGTTAATAGAGGTGAAAGAATACAGCACGGGCGAGGATGCTGCAGTACGAAGCGAGACAGAATGTGAAACAAACAAGCACGGAACAGGTAAACATCGGTCCTCCGGAGAAAGAAGCGCCAACAGGAGGAACGAGATCGCGAAGCGATAGAACAGCTGTACCGCGTAAACGACACACGGAAGTTCTACGAGAAGCAGAACAGTTCGCACAAAGGCTACGTTCCGCAAGCCGATATGTGCAGGGACTTAGACGGCAACCTTTTTACGAATGAGTGTGAGGTGATTGAGAGGTGGAAACAGTACTATGACGAGCACCTCAACGGTGATATGGCAACGGATCTTGGAGCACGCGCAGAAGACGATGGGCTGCCGGCCCCTGTTCTCCAAGAAGTCAAGAAGGAGATCGGTCGGCTGAAGAACAAGAAAGCTGCCGGTGTAGATCAACTACCCAGCGAGCTATTAAAATACGGTGGTGAAACACTGGCTAGAGCGCTGCACTGGGTAATCGCCAAAATTTGGGAGGAGTAGATTCTTCCGGAGGAATGGATGGAGAGTGTCGTTTGCCCAATCTACAAAAATGGTGACAAGTTGGATTGTTGCAACTACCGCTCGATCACACTACTTAGCGCCGCCTACAAGGTCCTCTCCCAAATTATTTGCCGCCGATTGTCACCATTTGCGAGCGAATTCGTGGGGAACTATCAAGCGGAATTCATGGGTTCCCGCGCCACCACGGACCAAATATTCGCGATTCGGCAAGTTCTGCAGAAGTGCCGCGAATATAACGTGCACAGTGCCCACACATCATTTGCTCAGCGATTTCAAATCGGCGTTCGACACAATAGATCGAGATCAGCTATGGCAGATAGTGCACGAGTACGGTTTTCCAAATAAGCTAACACGATTTGTCAAAGCGTCGATGGATCGGGTTATGTGCATTCTTCGAGTATCAGAGACACTCTCGAGGCCCTTTGAAGCCCGAAAAGGGTTACGGCAAGGTGATGGTCTACCGTGCCTGCTGTTCAACGTTGCGTTAGAAGGTGTAATTTATTTATTTATAATTGATATCAACAGACACAGTGTGGTCCTAATGATAATTACTTAATCTATTTAAAAAGTCAAATTGTAATCTGCTACGTGGAATGTGAAGATCGACTCGGATGACACTCTGTTGAAGGTCCGCTGCAAACCAATGATGGCGCCGTTTACTCCATAGTTAGTCTGGTGAAGAGGTAATCGGAGGAATAAATTATTGCGAAGGGCGCGAGAGCGAACGTTCATATTTATCGCACTGAGAAGCTCGGGGCAGTCAATTCGATCTTGCAAAATATCCGAAATCGTCATAGCACGGAATAGATCCCGCCGCACTTGCAATGTATCGAGTCCAATAAGCAAACCCCGGCTTTCGTAACTTGGCAGCTGGTGAGGGTTGCTCCAAGGCAATCGACGAAGGGCAAACCGAACAAATCTGCGCTGTACTGTCTCAATTCGATGGACACCGTTTAGAGAATGAGGATTCCACACAACTGAAAAATATTCCAGAGTTGATCGAACGAGTGAGCAGTAGAGAGATTTCAAGCAGTAAATATCTGAGAAGTGCTTAGATATTCTCATTATGAGCCCCAAACAGCGCGATGCCTTTCCGACAATATAGCTGATATGCTGTTTAAACGTCAGTTGTTCATCGAGAAAAACTATGAGATCTTTGACACAATTCGCTCTGTCAATCGTGGATTCAGCTAGACAGTAATCGAATCGAATTAGCGTTTTTTCCTCGAGAACGTAATGACCGTACATTTCTTGGGGTTTAGGGTCATTCGGTTCAACTCGCACCATTCCGCAAAGGTTACCAGTTGGCGTTGAAGAAAAGCTGCATCATCAGTATTCCGGATTCTATGGTATAACTTGAGGTCGTCGGCGAAAGACAACCGTGGCCTTTCTAAACAAAAGTTGACGTCGTTGAAATACAGAAGAAAAATCAATGGACCGAGATGGCTGCCTTGCGGAATACCAGATGAAGCAAAGAACTCTTCGGATACACAATCACCTATCTTGACTGCTAGACGACGATCACTGAGAACACTGGCAACACTGTCTAGTGCTAAAGTCTGGGTTTTTATCACGCGTCAATTTTGCCTATTTTTATCTGAATTTTGCTTAAGATAATCAAATATTACCGTTAATGCGAAAGAATTATTGCCCGCCGATTGAAGACGAGTGCTATTCTCCCGATTACGTCTCGTTTCGGAGCTCAATTTTGTGATTTTGTTTCGCATCAAATCAGAAGAAGCCACCATTGTTTCTGCTTTCCTTCGTAACCCTCGCTTTGTTCTGTCATCATGACGAAAAACAACAAGTGCGATGCTGACTCTTGTTCGGGTTCTGCTGGCTCACGTAGTCAAAAGATTAGTTGCGAATTTTGTGCTAATTGGTTTCACCACAAGTGCGTAAATCTCAATAACATTGTGATCAAATCTCTCCGCGAGTGCCCCGGTATCTGCTGGCTTTGTCCCAAATGCCGCATATTGGATAAACGTTCGCAGTCACCTACTGAAACATTAAACCTGATCTTACAACGCACTTCGTCAACGCTTACTCTTGTCGGCGGTGTGATGGATACACTGCAAAACTTTTGCAAGATGTACCCGCATAACTCTTCGCATCCAAGTTGCTCGCAGCCCCAGCCAAGCACCCGTGTAATCAACGAAAGCGGAGGACCCTTCAAGGACCGTCTCGACGAGTTTCAACTCAACTTGAGCAATATGTTCGACTCGATCTTCGCCGAAAACAACAATAATAAGCGGCCTCGCACCAGCAGCACTTCCAGACCTTCTCTGCCTCCACCTGATAAGATTGCGAAAGCTGACGTTCCAGTAACCAGTGCAGTTCTTACAAATACTATAGTTCCCGTACTTCCAGGTGTTACTACTAGCTGCCATCCGACTACAACATCTGACCTACCCGCTACCAACGAGTCAACAAATTTTGCTGCTAGCGTATTCGATAAAACTGTTGCCCGCGACGCAGTCATGTTCGTCGATAATTTGCATTCTGCTGTCCCTGCTGCTATCGACAACACAACTTTCAATCAAAGCGCTGCAACCACCGCCTCGTCTGCCCGAGGTTTTACCACCACCGCTACCACACCGCACACACAACCAACTTCAAATGTTTACATTGCTCCCAATTCTGAGCACACCTGTTTTGCTAATGCCGCCTATACGCCTGCTACCGCCACTATTCCCGCTGCTACTCCCATTGCTGCTGCTGCCGCAGCCGAAGCCATTTCAATTGTCGCCGATCCGATTCCAACCGACACCGATACCAATACCGCCCCCGCCACTACTGTGGTACATCATGCAATTCAGTTCGCTCCAACTGCCTCCAATGATGCCAATACCGACATCACTCCATTGCACCCGCTACCAGCCCAAATTACCATCGCCAACCGCCCCGCCAACACACATATTTCGCTGCCGCCAATTGCCACTGCTATGACCATCAGCCCCACCGATACCCACACCAACGAGTCAAATCGAATGCACCACATGTCACTTGCAGCATATTCGTCGTCAGTCGGATTCACTGTTCCGTCTACATCAACATCAACATGTAACAACAACTATGCAGCTCATGTCTCGCTTGCAACATCAACGCAAACTAATGGCAGGCAAGCTATATCAGTAATTTCAAATGTACCATATACCGGCCTCAAACAGTTCATGATCCAACCCGCGCGTCCCCAACAATTAACATATAACGAAACTGCTCTCCCCCAAAGAACCATTATTAAAAATCCCGCAACAGCCCAAAATAGTAATCAGAATTCCTCTCTCTTGGTAGCTCCCCCCGCACAGCAATTACCTAAAGCTGAGAAGTGGTTCTACATCACCAGATTTTTACCTAATGAATCAGAAGATAACATTTGTAACTATGTACACGCTAGAATTAACTGTGACAAAAAGTCAATCTTGTGCCATAAGCTCGTGCGCCAGAATCTTGATTGGCCGCTCTCTTTTGTATCGTTCAAATTAAGTGTTCCTGCTGATTTCGAAGAAGTAATCACATCTCAAGATTTCTGGCCAAGCGGTGTGACAATGGCTCCTTTTTTAGAGCACAACTCCAAGCAATCAGCGCAACGCAGACTGAATCCGTCCCTTCCCCCACCCCCTCGTCTGAAAGCCATTCGCAACAGAAACACTCTTGTACAATCACCACAATCTCCAGCAATTATAACACGGCTAATTCGTCAATCATGCCCCCGCTCCCCAATGTACCATCAGCCGATGTCAGTTTCACACCAAGCACACCAATTCCAGACAACCCTAGTTTAGACATATACTACCAGAACACAGGCGGCCTAAATAGCTGTGTAAGTGCGTACTGTCTTGCTTGCTCTGACAGTACTTACGATCTGTATTTGTTCACCGAAACTTGGTTGAACAGTAGCACACTATCGAAGCAAATTTTTGGTAGCTCTTACACGGTGTACAGGCAGGATCGCAACGATCAGAATAGTTCCAAGGTGAGAGGAGGAGGTGTTTTGATAGCATGCCGCTCAAAATTCAAATCTCGTCTGGTGCCTCTCTCTAATGTCACCTGTAACGTCGAACAGCTCTGGGTCGCTCTTTCGCTCCAACATTACACGCTCTATGTCTGTGTTATTTATATTCCGCCCGATCGAGTGAATGATTTAGATATAATTGATCAGCATCTGAACTCTCTTTCCCTGATTACGAAACAAATGGCTTTGAATGACAGGATAATTATTGTTGGCGATTTTAACTTTCCAGGAATAAAATGGACCAGTAATTCGTCCAGTTACTTGTACCCTGATGCAAACTGCTCTTCACAAACTGTTTCTTTTCGGAGGCTTTTGGACGACTACAATACCGCTGGTGTGATTCAATTGAATAATTGTTACAACAGCAACAATCGCCTGCTTGATCTCTGCTTTGTCAGTCAGGAGTTCGCCGGTACTTGTGCAATCACCGCTGCACCTTCACCGCTTGTTAAAACTTGTCGCCATCACCCCCCTCTCCATATCACTATTCAGAATTGCTCGCCTGTTATCTTCAATGAAGTCTGTGAATCTACTTACTACGATTATAAAAATGGAAATTTCGAAGGTTTCTGTTAGGGTTGGACTGGCACTCTCTTCTATCCAATGGGAATTGTAATTCTGCTGCCACGCTATGGACGCATATTGTATCTTATGCAATTGATCAGTTTATTCCTAAAAAGACACGCCGTGAACCCATGCATCCACCTTGGTCCAACCCAACTTTAAAACGATATAAATGCACCAAACGGACAGCACTCAGAAAACTGTCGAAGCATCCCACCCTTCATCTGAGATCATATTATATACAGCTCAACAATCGTTACAAGCGACTGAACAAGAAACTTCACTATGCTTACCAACGTCGCATTCAGAATAGTCTTAAAACAAATCCAAAATTGTTTTGGAACCACGTTAACGAGCAGAGGAAAGAATCCGGATTACCCGCTCAGATGTCACTTGACGATTCATATGCATCAACCTTGTCTGGAATATGCAGCTTATTCCGTGAACATTTCAGTAGTGTGTTTACCAAAGAAACTTTAACTAGCCATCAAATTTTAGCTGCAACCAGAAATATTCCTCCCCATTCTCCCATTGGGCCCCACCCCCTCATCACAACTGCCATTGTCAACACGGCATGTTCTGAATTGAAGTCATCGTCAAGCGCCGGACCCGATGGAATTCCATCTATAGTGCTAAAGAAATGCATAAGCAGTCTCCTCGTACCATTATCAATACTATTCAATACCTCTTTGCATTCGGGAATTTTCCCTGATTCATGGAAACATTCTTACATTTTTCCCGTGTTTAAAAAAGGGAACAAATGCCTTATATCAAACTATCGCGGGATAGCTGCCTTATGTGCAGTATCTAAGCTATTTGAAATTATTGTGCTCCAATTCATCACTCACAACTGCTCTAGATACATATCTGATACCCAGCATGGTTTTATGCCCAAACGGTCAACTTCAACAAACCTTGTTTGCTATACATCTTTCATCATCAAGTCCTTACAAGCACGACTTCAGGTTGACAGCATATATACCGATTTCTCTGCTGCCTTCGATAAGATAAATCACCAGATAGCAATGGCCAAGTTCGATAGGCTTGGGTTCAATGGTTCCTTTCTGGCTTGGATCCAGTCATATCTGACGGGTCGTGACATGACTGTGAAAATTGGAGACTGCTCAACCATGCCATTCGAAGTGACCTCTGGGGTCCCACAGGGAAGTCATCTTGGACCCTTCATATTTTTACTCTATCTAAATGATTTAAACTTTTCATTGGAATGCTTTAAGTTGTCATTCGCCGACGACTTCAAACTATTTCATCTAATCAAAGATTCTGAAGATACCGATTTTCTGCAGACACAGTTGGATATTTTTTCAAATTGGTGCAGCGTAAATAGGATGGTATTGAATCCTTCAAAATGTTCCGTTATCTCTTTCTCCCGCAAACGCACGATAATTAAATATGACTACAAGATTTCGCAAACCATTCTCAAGCGAGAGTCATCCGTAAAAGACTTGGGGATTCTACTAGACTCTAAAATGAATTTTAAGGATCACATAGAATATACAATTTCCAAGGCTTCTAAGTTACTGGGGTTTATTTTTCGTGTTTCGAAGAACTTCGACGATATATACTGCTTAAAGGCACTTTACTGTGCTCTGGTTCGTTCAACGCTTGAATATGGTGCTATTATTTGGGCACCATATTACCAAATCGATATCCAGCGCATAGAAGCTATTCAACGCAAATTTATTCGTTTCGCTCTTCGTCGACTTCCATGGAGAGATCCACTAAACCTCCCGAGTTACCAGGACCGCTGTCAACTTATTAATCTCGACCTGCTGTCCGTTCGACGAGATGTCTCTAAAGCTGTTTTCATTGCTGATCTGCTACAATCACGAATTGATTGCTCTAATCTCCTACAATATGTGGATTTCAATATTCAACCTCGTAGTCTTCGATTTCATCCCTTTTTAAGAATACCTTATGCCAGGACCAATTACGGGTATAATGAGCCATTTGCTAGTATGTGTCGTCTATTCAATCGTTGTTCTAATGTCTTTGATTTTCACTTGTCCCGAGATGTTGTAAAGCGATTGTTCCATAATACCCTGTCATATCGATAATAATCTCAGTGTTAGTTTGTAAGCGTAAATATTGTACTCGTAGTATTAGTTATAGTGAATCGTTTATATGTATCATTTGGATGTTTGTAATCTGTTGGTACAAAAGATGAGGAGGTTTTATGCCTGCTGGAGAGCGAGATTGAAAGGATTTCAGCTCCAGCGGGCTTTTCCCTGCTCCCAAATAAAACAAATAAAACGATTGAATCCAACGGAGAATATTAGTACCAAAGCCAAGTCTATCCAACTTTACCACTGCAATCGCGTGATTAATCTTGTCAAAAGCAGCTGAAAGGTCCGTGTAGATAACGTCAGTTTGAAGGCCGTCCGACATGGCATCTGTAACATATGATGTGAACGACAGAAGATTCGTAGATGTTGAACGTTTCGGCATAAATCCATGCTGAGTCTCGGAGATATACTTTTTGCAGTGGCTGGAGATGGGTTCCAACACAGCCATTTCAAACAGCTTAGGAACTGCGCTTAGCGTTGTAATACCACGGTAGTTGTCAACTACCTTTTTATCACCTTTTTTGTGAACTAGAAACATGAAGGAGGATTTCCAGAGTCCGGGAAATACTCCCGTTGTTAGCGACAATTGAAACAGATGACAAAGAGGTTCAATCAGACCCGCAGAGCATTTTTTTTAGAATAATAGTTAGTATACCATCTGGGCCTGCCGAAGTTGAAGCCTTCATTTTGCCAATCGCCAGTTGTACCATATTATTGTCGATATTGATAGAGTGCAAAGACTGGTATGATTGAGGTATATTAAGAGCCGCGCGTGAAACCTGGGTCGGTGTCAGTTTCTCGTTGGAGAAAACACTCGCGAACTTTTCAGAGAATAGATGGCAAATCTCCTGTAAGCTAGAGCTCATACGTCCTCCATAGCTCATCGTTGAAGGCAACCCGAATTCCTTTCTTTGCTCGTTTACATGCTTCCAGAATGTTTTAGATTCGGACTTCAACTTACGTTTCACGTTTCGCAAGTAATCGGCATGGCAACGCTTCGATGTCTTTTTATAGACTTGGTTAACATGAACGTAGTGTTGTCGCAGAACGTAGCCCCCAAACCTGGAGTACTTCTTCAGAGCGGCTCTTTTAGTCGCTTTTAACCGTCTCAGCTCGGCAGTGTGCCACGCTGGGTGCTTAGATTGAAGGCCACTTCTTTTGAGTACATAGCGATCGATAGCATAGCTCATAACATTGGAGAAGGTCTGCACTGCAACGTTGACATCATCATTGTCGAGAATTTCAGTCCAGTGGATATTCGACAGGAAGTCAATAATGCTATTATAGTCGGCTTTTCTAAAATTATAGCTGACGGTGTCAGAAGCATTGCAGTCATGCTTCACTCGAATCGCTTCAAGCACTATATGCAGGGGAGGGTGGTGTCTAACAGTCTTTACCAGGGGGAACGGTGCTGCGGTAACATTAGGCGCGTAGTCAGTTTTGGTCGAAAAACAGAGATCAAGGATTCTGTTGTTCTCGTTCACCACATTATTCGTTTGGCGCAGCAGATTTAGACTGTAGCAGTCAAGCAAACTGGTGATACCATCATGAAAAGATGACAGTTCGGGATCAGCGAACATAAATCCGTCAGAAGCAGAACGCCATTTTAATCCGGAGAAATTGAAATCGCCAACAATCAGGATCTCATCAACCGGGCTTGCTTGAGCGGAAATCCGTTCCAGTGATGTGAATCAATCAATGTCGAATCGTGAGTGCGGTCCGGTGGAAGATAAACCACGCAAAGAAAAAGTGCGTAGCCAAGCAAGTTGATTCGCACCCACACCTGCTCGACACAGACCCCCAAAGTCAATCGTCAATCAGTTGCGCTTTCAATCGACGATGGATAGCCACAAGTACCCCGCCGCCGGTAGCCTTGAGACTGTTGCGTGAGCTGCGATCAGTACGGAAAACATCGTAGTTGGCACCAAATGCATGCACTGACAGAGTGCTATCGCTAAGCCACGTCTCTGTGAGGGCGATTATGTCGAAGCATTCATCCGAACTTGCTATCAAATAATCGTTGATTCCTGAATTCATACCGCCGGCATTCTGATAATATATTTGTAGGTTTGAATGCCGCGATTGACTGGAAGCGAGGAGCTGATCAATGCTTGCATTAACAAAATCAAGTTCGTACTTGCCGTTGGTATCGATTTGGAAGACCCCTTCACCACTCCTGCACACAGGACCGGGACGACTGGTGAACGCTGGCTGCAATGGCTCGACTGTGGCAGGGGGGTCAAGGGCTTCCATAGTGCTAGCTGCAGTGCGTCCCAGGGTGCGATGAGTCATACCAGCATAGCATAGAGTGCTTAGTCCTTCTGCGATCGTTGTAGAGCCGAATGTGCTATTAATAGACGTGCTCGTTACGATGGGATCAAAATTTTGTTTCTGACATTGAAGATTCACAGCGGCGGTAGAGTTGTGTTTATCAGCAGACTGAAAGTGAAATTTACATTGAGGGAGTGCAGCAACTTGTATTGCTTCGGAAGGACATATACCCTTCTTGACTTTACCTGACACAGAAGAAGTCGCCGATTTGTCAGGTAGATCGAGATCGCTCGCCGGGTACAAGAAGTTGGACAGACGAGTTTATCCAGAATAGCTTGGCGCTACTGTCCACCACCAGATGGATTTTTCTCCGCCGTAATCTTGATAAGCGGGGATAGAAACAAGTGGCAGACTGAAAGCTGAAGCCAGCAGGATTGGACTTATCATCAACGTTTCGAAGACAAAATACATGAAAGGAAGAGGTTCTAGAGACGACAATGTGAATCTCCCATCCCGAGTTCGGATTGACGGTGACGAAATCGAGATGGTCGACGAATTCGTGCATTTGGGCTCACTGGTAACCGCCGACAATGATACCAGTAGAGAAATTCAGAGACGGATCTTGGCGGGAAATCGTGCCTACTTTAAACCCGGAGGACACTTCGTCCTCGCACGAAGTTGATTATCTACGGAACCAACTACATAGGAGAGACTGTCCAACGCAGGATCACCCAAATATCAGTTAATTTCTGTCCAAAGAAAACAATTTATTGAAAAATTGACTTCATGTGCACAAACCAATGGCCTCCTGGAGGGTGGCCATCACCCAGTCAGACAATCCCTGAATCCTACCTGAACTCTGGCGATGACGTCGACCAACAAACGCTACTATTGCGCGCGGCTAGAGATGAAAATGGGATATGCGGGAAACTCTCTACTAACCCAACCAACAAAATGAAGCTCGGCGGTTAAAGAAGCAAGAGGCACTCATACGCCCGTCAAACTTCTTCCCAGAGAACCCATGACCGGCTGTAGAAATCGATCATCTAGCCGATGGACAGAAGATCAAAATAATTCCGCACACATTTCTTAAAAAGTCCAAGGCCTACCTTATGATTTGGACACCGTCAACATGGAAACATCCTGGAACAGCTAAAGGGGCAAAGGGTCATAGAGGATCGAAGGATCACCAAAAAGGTTTACGGTAGCCCATCACACACTCCGCTTCTGGTACTCTCCTTTTCCGGATCCCACCTATCGGAAGAAATCATCCTTCGTATGGTGTGTGTTGAAATCAGGCGATACTATCCGAGCCCGATGCAATGTTTCCGCTGAGGAAAATTTGTTCATGGATCCAGGGTATGCATTCAGAAAGAGGTATGTCTCAACTGTAGCGGAGAACACAAAGTCAACAAATAAAATCCTTACAGCGCGAAGAGCAAATGTGTTAACTGTAGCGACAAACATTCAGCCAGGGATTGACGGTGTCCAGTTCAGATGAAGGAAGCGCAAATCATCAAACTGAAAATCGATGGAAATTTAACGTTTCCCGAGGCCAGATCACTGGTCAACCAAAACAATACTATTAACTCCTCCGCAGACACTCTTAAAAAAACCTCAAGCTCACAGTCGACGAAAGGGACCGAACCATAAACGCTCTGATGGAGGAAGTCGCCAAGCTCAAGGAGCTGGTAGCGAACCGACCGACAATGGAAGAAACAATGTAGCGGCGCTAAGAAATCCCGTTGAATATTTAAAAAACTACAAGGGGCGGCCCTGTGGGATTGCACGCACTATAGACGTAGAACTATACTACTTCATGTAAAATATTTATTTTCTTAGTACATTTAGAGTAATAATAGATCAAATATATTTCTTACGTATAGTTTAAGCACAACCAATCAACATCGAATGTTACATATAACCAAGCCTTCTTGGTTATCAGGTCATTTCATTTGTAGTAGGTGATGGAATCTGATTAAACTTATTTGAGAAGATCTTAAGAAAGAAGACAGAAAACGGTGACCAACCTTATATCTGGAACTAAAACTGTATAGCACAAGATCAGGTTTTAAAAATTGTAAAAACTTCGATTGTGTGTGGTAAAAAACCCGAACCGGCGAAGAAAAATCAAATTTTAGACAATATAATCACATTTCATGTATAGACCAAGCTTTCTAGTCTGTCATTATTGTAACTTTCCTAAAGTACGCATACAAATGTATGGCGAATGCAGTGGTCTTAATCATATATCAAAACCATAAATATACAAGAATCGAAAACCATTTTATATATGGACTTACACGTGCTCTTGCAAGGGTTTTTCGAGTGGCAGTGTATTCTTTTTTAAATAGGTTTTGTAGTATGTACCTATTAGCAGAATCAAAATAGGATAGGCTGAGTGGAAATGAATCAATGGATTGGTCGAATGTAAATAATAAACTTTCGTTGTGCTTTCCATCGATCCGCGTAAATTTGGTGCTAAGAAAGTTTTTGTCTTTGCGTAACGAAAGCACGGATTACTATCATGGTCACGCACACAATTCGCAGGTAATATCACATTCAACTCTTTTCTCTTCTCCTCTGTAGGCGGATAAGCACATCTAGTACAAGTACACAAAATAGTTCTATACTACTGCCAAGGAAATGTGATACCAACGCAAATAATCTATCCTTACAAGGTGGTAATTACAACATTAATTTATTCGTTTACTAAATGTTCTGTTAAAAATAGCTTTATATACACTGGCCCATCATCAAATGAACATCAAAAATCTTTCCGTTGTATATGCCATCTCACATGTGTTCGCTAGTTCCGTTCCAGTAACTAATCAAATTATAATTATATGATTCTAAGAGTATGTATTTTTTATTCTAATTGAATGTTTAGAATAGCTCTAAATGATTAAAGCAGTTGCGAGTAAGAAAACTAATCAATTGTCCTGTTGCATTTCACATCTGTATGACTGTTAACATAAAACCAATGTCGAAAAAGAAATTTTTCGATTCAACGAATCGAAACACCGATGGAATATCACGCTAGAATATACGATGTATGTATTGCAATGAGATTCAACCACTATATGGTTCCCGTCAAGCGTATGATATCATCCAATTTATTCATAGACTAATTTGGCAGGAGAAGCATGAGTTCACGTGCAACTATTGATGTTTTGGTTTTCGAATGTAGCTTCACTTGTTGTTTCGGGGCTGTCACAACGATGTTTCACTGTCATCAGGTTTTTCGTTGTTCGTTGCTCAATCATCAGCCATTATTATCGGCAGCGCCACCGCCACCTGCTCCGACTACTGCTCCCACGCCGTGCTGTTTTTGCACTTTCTTCGGCAGCAGCATCCGCAGTGGATCTTTGTGGTAACGGGCAAACACTTCCCGTTTGAAGATTTCGAAATATTTTCGGTTGACATTGTTCTGCCGCTCACGCCAAGCTGGACGACTTTTTTTGTTCTGCAGCCCCCAGTGGACGGTGAAGAGGGGGCTGAGCACCTGGAATTGGTAGCCGGCGACGAACATTTCATAGACCTGAGGATGAAACACAGATATTTGCTTGATTATTACGGAATCATTTGGGATTTGCAAACTACATTTGATATTATATATATTTCTGTTTCTAAAGAACATCAACAGAGGGTCGGAGTTCAGTACCAACTATGCAATAATTTGTTTCAAAACAAATCCAATAATATACCCAACATTGCAGAGAGTCGGGGAGGAGAAAATATTTTCTTCTGGACAAGAAAGCTTTGCCACTGCCTACACGTATAATAATAATGGTCACCACCATCCCGCAGAGACGAGTCTAGTACCATATAAACGAGCACAAGAGCCAAACCGTCCACAAAACCATCCCAGATCAGAATCATGAAACAAAAAGCCAAACGAATATTACCTTCTTAAATGCTGACATTTAGTTCAAACGTGCCTGGAATTTATTAACCTTTATTAAAATTGTACGGAGATAGACAACAGAAAGAAAAGCGAAGCACATCTGCCATCACGCACGTATATCCCTTCCCTGTACAAACAAAATTTACACTTTCCCAAGTTAAGTTTTTTTCTAACTTTACTCTGCATATTGAAAGCCTCGCTCGATATTATCAACTCCCCCACCCATTTCTTCATATTCAATCCGACTCAAGCCACTAACGCTAGGATTTTCCGCATTAAACGAGTTGGTTTTTATTTCTATCCCCATTAAGTTAAACAGAATCGTAAAAAAGACAACCCCTCCGAAGTTGAGCCACGTAGCGTACATACAGAACAACGAGGAAACTCGTATGGGCCTGTTCTGAAGAAACAGTACGAAAAAGATGCACACTAATATATTTTATTTTATTTAATTCTCACTTTTCCGTCCCAGCGAACGAAGACGATGCCTACGACGCCGGCAATGACGAGGCTTGCTAGTCTCGTGAATCCAGAGTCGGATTGAAGATCGGCCGGGTCAATGTTGAGCAACGTGGAACATGAACTAACTACTAACTACATATATATTCTTTATATAATTTAGAACTCGAATAGAGGACAAATAACCCTACTTATGAAGTGCGGTGACGTGTTAAGAAAATATGTTTAAAAACTCTTTATTTAGGATATTATACGATCCAACCAAGAGTTGCCCCCAAAAATAAGTAAGGCCAATAAATGTGACTATTACCTTTCATTTGAGCACTAACAGTTACAAGTATTAGCTCTAAATCTGAAGTTATTACAATTAGCATGATTGGATTCCGATACAGCAGCGCAGTCAGAGACAGTTTACGCTGATGACGAAAAATGAAATTTTGATATACCTGCTTCATTTTGCTCTGTTATTAAAACTGATAAAACCTATCAATTTAGACTGTCTTCGACTACATTTTCCAAGTAATTGGATTATTGTAAAAATTCTAGGAAAATTGTATTAAGCATTGGAAGGTAAAACTTGTGCAGCTTCTAGCACTGTGATGGAAGCACATATCTTTATGGAAAAAGGGTTTTCGTGTTTCTTGAGTTTTGTTGTATGCACAAGAAAAAAGAGGTATGAAAGGGTTAAACATTTGAGCATTATCGTTTGAAAGTTCACGCCATTGCCCGTAAAACTGACCACTGAATGCGGCCATGAGTAAACTAACGTCCAAAACAAAGTGATTCCTGTTTACTTCTATGTCGATGCTTTCTCATACAAACCGAGAACCTAGCCGATATTTCATTCCATGTTATCTCCGTATGTGCACTTGTCTATAGTGGTGCACCTTTTCATGTGATCCGTTCATATTGGGAGCACTTTGGATTTCTTAGACTTCGTTTGTCAGAAGGAAGTTTCGACGAACATAGACCGGGGCGAATGAGTTTGATTTTAGGCAACGCACATTTCAGCTAAAGTTAAAAGCTTCTGTTCATTTGCAGATAGGAGGTTACTTGGTGATGATGAAATAGAACCTTTCGTGCCTTTTCAGATCACTGCCAGTAGAAACATTCGCACGTTGCCGACCCAACCTGCCATTATTTAAGTTGAATGAATCGTGACCTTCCGGTTGGATATTATTAGGACCAGTCACGGTAATCACAGTCTTTACCACGGTGTGCCTAAAATCGTTATTACACAAAAATGACCATCAATTCACTATACGGCATTCGAAACGACAGTATCCAAGCATCTTCTCAGTGAATTTCAAAATGAGCCATCGAAAGATTCGAGAGATATGACGATTTGAAGTTTTATGACACGTTTCATAAGTCTACCAGCATACACTCACAGGTTTGGTTTGATCTTTATAAACAAAAAAATATTTTTCTACTTATTTAAGAGACGATATTCGAAAGATATAGTATTCAAGTATATTCCCTGTTAATTTGACAATATTTCATTGACGGAATTGAAAGCTATAGCGGTTTGAATTTATATGCGGTCATCGATGGGTTTTCTACCAGACTTCAAGCATGAATCCATGTTTGCCCATTGACTATTTAAATCGTTTATACGTGTAGTGGTTTTGAAGAAAAACCTTACCATTTAATTACATAAATATATTATACAAAAGGTGTTATTTATATGCTGCACTGAAAAATTATGAAATATGGTCATCGTTTTGAATACATTCACTAAATATGATAATACATATAGTTGAGAATAATTATGTTGTCTATTGTTTGGGGTAGGCAACTCTATTTTACATTCTTCTTAAGAAAAATTGTTACTAAAACGTATTCCTGTTAAGTAATGAAAAAATAATAAGAATCAGTCAACAAACCACTGGGATGTGGCCTTTTGAAGGAAGCATTCCAACTTTCACTCAAATTTTTAAGTTTACACATTTTACTATAACGTTAGAGAGACAACCCCATGTTCATACTTTTTCAGTGCACCATATAAATAACACCTTTATTGTACCATTTTTATATTCATGTAATTAAATGGTAAGATTTTTCTTTAAAACTGCTGCACGTATAAACGATCTACATGGTCAATGGCCAAACATGGATTCACGCTTGAAGTCTGGTAGAAAACCCATCAATGACCGCATACAAATTCAAATCACTAAAACTTTCAATTCCGTCAATAAAATATTGTGAAATTAAGAGGAAAAATACTTGAATACTATATCTTTCGAATTCTAACTCTTAAATAAGTAGACACATATTTTTTTTTGTTTATAAAGATCAGACCACATCTGTGAGTGTATGCTGGTAGCCTTATGAAACGTGTCATAAAACTTCAAATCGCCATATCTCTCGAATCTCTCTACGGATCATCTTGAAATTTACTGAGAAGATGCTTGGATACTGTATGTTTCGAATGCCATATGCCGAATTGATGGTCATTTTTCGTGTCAATAACGGTTTTAGACACACCGTGTTAGGTGATATTATGTTTTTATTTTTGTTGGTGATCCTAAATTTTAACTTTTGGAGACACTTCAAAGCTGTTCAATGTTTCTAGATTTCACATAAATGGATGATGATGAAATTTCTGAATTTCTTTATTTTGAAAAGGTTTAAAACGATCTAGTACACCTAGGTGCACTAGAGCTGGAAAACATGTTAAAACAATTCAACAGGGAGACGCACGGTAGATTGTCAAAAAGTTCACGGTGTATTTGGTAGAACAAGTTGCTATAGACATCAAAATGTTACTAAAAGTGAGATTTCATTGTCTACAACTATGTAGAGAACTAAAAATCGATCTAAAATCGGCCGGGGGAAGTATTTTAATTTTATCAAAATTTTAAATTCGCTCAGGGCCTACTGGTTAATAAATCGATTTCAAAAAAATATTTTCATTTGTGAAAAATGGTTTGCTTTAATCAAACAGTGTATTCAGAGGAATCTGAGTACTGACAAAGTCCCGCCTTAAAGCGGAAAGACATAATTCCAGATTTCGCCGATTCTTGCGCAATAATGATATCTTATGATCAAGGAGATATAGGGACGAGTCGAGTGGATGTACCAAAAGTCGAATACTTAAGGAAAACTTTTGCTAAAAAATCAGTGAATGTTAATACATCAAACGAAAGCTTTCAATCCCTACTTCATGTGAAAAATATAAAGATGGTTTATTAACCAATTTATGTATTCATAACCGCTTGGAACTTGCAAATATAGGTACTTTAGATCAACTATAGGTGCAAGGAAGCTCAAATTCAAAGGAAATGAATTTTTTCAATAGTTATTTGAGCAAATTTCAAGCATAACAGTTTCATTGTTGCATAATTTTAGTGCGATGAATCGATATAAAATATTTGTTTGTGGTTGGTACCTTAGTTAGGCGTATAACCCACTACTGCAACTATTGGTACACCTCAACTATAGGAGTACTCACCCTAGATAAAATTTCTATGAAATTGGTAACTCTTTTCAAAGATGCTGGATAATATACTAAAAAGGAACAGTTTTTTTTCTGTTAAAAATATAATCGTTTCTTCTTTTACGTTTCTTCTTCGTCCCAGAGGATGGCTGATATAATCTTGAATCAATCTCTTGTAAGATACATTTGGCTTAAACCTTTATATTTGATCAAACTCGATTAGATATAGTAATTTGAGAGTCCTGTTTGGCAGTTTCGAATTTAGTATAAAGCTTATGGATAATAATATAACTCTGGGAGATTTTGGTTTAAGTTTGTTAACTTTTTAGAAAAATTGGAGGACTTCTGTTCATTGAACAATATACCTTCAAGGTTTTTCTTGTTCTCCAATCACACTCTTCAAAAGGAACAAATTTCACATAACCTAGGAGAAAGGTGCCAAAGCCTACTGTCATAATTTTCTTTGAGAAGATATTCCGCAATCGCTATACGCTGAACAGAAATCGCAATAGTCAATGAGAAATAAAAGTTTTGTCTAAATAGAGAGCTCTATGTAAAAGTAGATATAGAAAGTATCATCTTTAGCCGAATGAGGTGTTGCTGTTACTGTGTCCAGATTCTGAACAGATTTTCCAGTTTTCTTGATATACAATCTTCGCTCTTATCCTATATTATGCGAGAAATCATCAATAAACAGACTTAAATTACAGGTCGAATTTACTAAATGGATGGTTCAGAGCGATGCTTTCTTGATCCTTTACTGTTGTTATCCGTGTTCAACGATTAATGCTTCCGGAATTTATTATTTAAGGGAATTTTGAAACTTGGTTTTAATGCCTTTTCCTAAGACTTTGTGAAATGCGTTTCTTTTGAAAATAAAGGGCGATTTACACTCAATCAAAAACTTACATTAATATATTCTGCCCCAAAAATTATCAAACTTAAGGGGGGCGTCTGGTGTGAAGTGCTCAAACCGAAAGTTTTTTTTGTTTTACAATTTTGAAAGTAAGGCAAAAGTGGATCTCTTGTGTAATGTTAAGATTTATTTATACATTCATTGTGCAGGAAAGAAAAATTTCAGTCACGCAGAGCCACACATACGTGCGTTCCAAGAGTAGCCACGGCGAACACGGAAATTCAATAAGATTTGTAAAGCTTGTACTTGTAGTAGTTACTCGATGAACCAATAAAAATAGAAAAAGTTCGAGTTTTGAAAAATTGCTTCATGAAAACCGAAAAATCTCATATTTTGCAGTAAAATTCGGTCATTTTTCTTCAAAATAATAGGGAGAGAAAATTTTTGGTTTTCTGTAGTTCATCGACAGGCTACACACATTATGCATTCTCATAAAAAATCAAAGTAATTCGTTGATTAGTTTCTGAGTTATTGTGTTCGCCAATTTGAAAAACGCGGTTTCGAGTAAAATGCTATTAAAGGGTGTCCCACATCAAATTACATTACGGAAAAACGCGGTAGAAAATAACCTTTTAGGCATTTTCTCCTGAAAATTTGGGTAGAAGTAGTTTAGAGTGAATTGTTTATACTGTATTTTTATCGCTGCCAATTTTTCGAGAATTGTTGCCGATAGATTGACATCAGCGTGTTGCACAGCAAATACGCGCGAGGAATGCATGGCTATTTAAAACCAAAGGAGTTCAACGTGGCCGCCGAGATTGCGGCAGACTATTCTAGAGGTTCAATACTAACAATTAGGGGTACTGTGGGTAAGACGGACAGGTGGGGTAAGACGGACAGATGGTTATTTTAGGCATATAACATATAAAGTTCAATTGTATTATATGTGGATCCTCTCATTATGGATATCGTTGGATTATGAAAAACTCAGTAGGCTTTGAATACTGTTAAACGCGTATATTTTGGACAAACATTGATAATCAGTAGTGAATCTTCGTTTGGATGTAATTTTTAAGTATCGGGTTTTAAGGTTTATTAAGGAAAAAGTCAAATTTTCGCGGATTTTTTCTTTTATTTCGATAATGTAACTCTTAAATGGCATCTTCGTGGAAAATTACAGGTAAGTTGATATATAAGTAAATAAGTGCAAACGTTTGAAAAATATGTTGTACAGGTGGGGTAAGATGGACAGTTTCGATTAATGTCTCGCGTATAGAAACGAAAATCTAGTGATCAAACGTAGAGAAACGTCAAGCTAGCTAAAGTCTCACACACAGTAGTTTGCAGGATGCACGTTAATGCGACCAAGGCTAAATACGAAATTCCCAGAAACTGGAAAAGGTAGACGACTTCGTGCAGGTCCCGCACTCTGACTATGTGCTATCTGAGGAACTGATATTGTCAATGGCACATTTAATATGTAACTTACCAGCTTGGTATAATAAGTGATCAATGAAACTGACTGTATAATTCTCTTTATGACAACGGCAAAAACGATATTAGAAAATGCATCATTTGGTTCAACTCTAAATTGAACCCCACGACGTATTTTTTTCGCCTCGAATTGCACATATATATTAAGAAGACTAGCTTATTTAGTTATTTTCGTCAAGCATATATAGACTACATAGAATGGTATTACAATATTTGCTTATATTTGCTTATATACTATACATTAGTTCTACGATTAAGTTCAAATTTAATTTATTTTCTGGACATGGAAAGGTCGATTATTGCACAATTTATATTATAATGACGCATCATTCTATTGATGAGGCTATTTTTAGCATAATTTGTCCTGAAGGATTGCTCTTGGAATAAATTACGAGTTCTTAGTTGACGGATAGGTACATAAAATTTGATTAGCGAAAGTAATGATGCGGATTGTACACGTTGAGAAATAATGTCGTTGATAAAGCAAAGCATGGCAAATTCGCGGCGTTCTTTGAGTGTTTGTAAAGTTTTTTCTTCTAATAGCTTTGGAGCGGATAATCACATCAGAAACGTTAATTTAGTAGAATATCCACTGCACAAAATTTAACATGCATATAAGTGAGGGAAATCCACGAGCACACTGCTTCACAATGTTTTTTTTATTTTTTTATTTCGATTATAGAGGCTTTAACCTTAAGGTCATTCGCCTCTTCGGGTTAGAAAAATCTCTTGTGAAAAATTTCGAACCCTATGTGCGGGGTCGGGACTCGAACCCAGGTGCGCTGCGTACAAGGCAATCGATTTACCAACTACGCCACGCCCACCCCCTTCACAATGTTGTTTACACCATCATTTCGCTCAACTTGGGTGTATTCCTAGATATGAGAGTGCTTCTGATAAGGTGTCTTTCCAGTCTATTCTGGAAGTAATCTCGGGTTAGATAAACGCAATTCTTAGTAACCGCATTCTTTGCTCTTAACTAAGACAGGCAGAGATAAGGAAGTTGGGTTTGGGCGACTGAAATATATTAGCATACTAAAGTTATTAATCCAGACCTTACGCTTTCTCGCAGGTGATTTGAACTACTTGTGAGTTCAGCTTACCCGCTCTTTGTGTTTGTGTTGTTATCTTTCCCAGCCTTCAAATTCTACTTCCTAACTCCACCGTTTCCTTTACTTCCGCTCAGTAGAATGATGAGAAGACACGGTAAGGCACAGATCCCCGAGTGTATACGGGGAACGCGCCTTTGGAGCCAATGTATTCTGATTCCTGATTTTAATAGCTAAGAATATGAATTCTATACAACCTCAAGCTGTACTGTGCGCACTCAATCCTAGTTCATAAAATAAGATTTCGATATTTTTGTAAAAACAAGTTACATTAGATATAAAAAAAATGAGTTCGTTAACGCAGATTTCAGTGCTGTTATGTGATCGAAAAAGATGTTATACTATAAATTCTGTCTCGATGCTCGTTCAAAACTGGTTCTTCGTCTTATAGAATCGTGCTGGCCTTCTGACTCAAGAAGACTTGCTATTTTCAGGGATAGTGTTACAATCTTGCTGACACTGAGAATCCTTCCAGAGTGGGAACCGAATGTGGCTGGCTAATCACACTAGCGCCTTACCCTCGACACAGACACCCAGTGTGTAAAATAGATTTAAATAGTGTGTGATAGATTTGAACGCCTTCTTGCTCAGTGTTGTGTTTAAATTTTTTCAGCAAACGAAGATTTTTGCGGCAATAACTTTCTTAACGAAATTGGATCAATATTTATTTTAAACCGGACTCTGGGTGTGCCTAGTTAAAAAAAATGAATTTGTCATTGCACTTTAAGAGAGTCCTAATTCGTTGAGACCAGGTAACTGACATCCCTATCTCTACATTCTGAGTTTGACAGTACCCGATCAAAATTAAATAACAAGATTGTAGCAGTACTCAATTTTTGTAACATATTGTGTTATAAGTTAGGTCTCGTTAGTAGTTAAAATAACAGAAATTTATAACAAGTAACAATGCGAGATATAGTTTTGAAATATTTCAGTTATGTATTTCTGATCGGGTAGGCAACATCGTTTTTCCTAAATTCTGATCGATGGGGGTCAGTGTGAGAAAGTCGTTGAAATGTTATCAACTAACAGCTGTAGCAGTAAACAAAAGAAAACAATTCACACTTCCTCTGATTTGATGCAAACTAAAGTGCTTCTCGTTTAGAATTTAGAACTAATATCGTTCATTTTTTATAAATAAATTCATATATTGACTACGGTCGTGTCACCTTTTTGATTGAGAACAACTCGCATTTAGAATGATTCTATCTGGAAAGGTTCGGATTGCTTGGGACTTAGAATATCAGTTGTAGGAAAGCTCTGCCCAATAAAAGTGATGCAAATATTCTGCAACCAAACTACTGGGAAAGTTCATAGGTTCCTATTTTTTTTTTTTTTTTTTTGGCAGAATGAAGATCGAAATCATTTCTCAATTTTATCAGCTCCTTGTTAAAAGAACCAAACTTTTCCAGCTATTTGATAAAACAGATCAGTATTCTAGTTCAATTTTGATTATTTTTTACTCGGAACATTGTTTTTAATTTCTTGATTTCGGTGCAAAAGCTAATATTTCCAATAGGGTTGCCACGCCTCCGGGTTTGACCTGGAGACTCTTGTTTACAGAGACGATCACCGGGCCTCCGGGTATTACATCATTTCTCAGGATCTGGTGAGACGATAACTAATTTCAACTGAATTTGCTTGTTTCAAACGAGATTTTTCGGTGGTAATGTTGGCTACTCTTGCAGTGGTCCTTAACTGTTGACCCTTTGTTGGAGCTTCTCTCGGCTTATCCTCCACAGCGAGAGCGGCTGGTGCTTTCGGATTGTTTGTGGTTTTTTTTTAATTGCCCGCCACACTCCCACATGAATGGTGTGGATTTCGCGATTTGTTTCTTCATCCGTCTTTTCATTCCAGTATGGTTTTGAGACACCTTGTTTCAACTCTCCTCTACGATAAACTTCTAGTCTTATTGTAATGTTATAATCACATTAACGTTCCTGAACTAATAGTAATAATCAAGATTCTTTACTGAATTAGCAACAGTGATGAACATTCTCAGTTTTGTTACTTCTACCTCCTTTCTAGCCATATAATAAGTATATGCATTTGTTCTAATTGTTCACTCCTATCAGCTTCTGAAGCTAGGAGCAAAGTGACCATAATTCAAAATGAACCAAATTGTACCGATGAGGATACCAATTTACCTGTTTTCAAAAACCCGTATTATTTGTAGTCGTAAATAGTATCACTGGTCATATTAACGAATTTAATCAATGCAGAATATCCTAGAGGAAGTGTTTGAAAAATAATCCATGACCAAATCAATAAAAATGGGTTTCAATTTTTTTGATTCTACAGTTATAGTAAACTAGTGGTTAAGTAAAGTATCTTATTATTATTACTGTTAGCATCAGTGCAGAAATCCCTGCATTTGCAAGTGTCAATTTATACGTAGATCTACACTGTGAAAAATAATGATAATAATACATGTCATTTTAAGGAATTTTATTGTTGATTTATGATAATTTATAATTTAAGGAACAGTTATTGTTGATTTATAATATAAAAACAAATAACTGTTTTAACCCTCCTCGGTCTCCCCTCATTCAGTAAATTTGAACGACTGTAGAATCACTGCGATATCAGTTTCAAAATTAACATTAACAAGATTTCCAAAATGCTTATTAGTCAATAGTCTTGGAAAACAATTATTATAATATTTAATATAATTTGTTCATTATTTTTTCTCCATACTAATTTATTTTGGTTTGGGATGGGGTTTAACCTACCCAATCCTCTGTCTACGTCACTGCTGTTATTACTAAAATGATTCCATGTGAGAAAGATATGGTAAACTAGATATTGTGTATATTTAGTATACATGCACGGTAGATGAAAGGAATTTTTGCTAATCTAAGAAAGATCCGACCATTTATTGTCTATTCTTCAAACTATTTAGCTATTGTGAGTTAGCTTTATTCTTATTGTATTTTATTATATACAATAATTTTTAAAATCTTATAAAAATGTAAACGTTGTTACATCATTAATTACCGTAGAGCAACCGGCTTTGAAGGACTTTTCTCAAAATATGCCCTCTAGCACTATAAATATAAACATTAGAAACTTGCATAATTCGGTAAAATTTTTTGAAAAAGTACTTACTACAATTTTTTCGAAAACACGAACCAACTAAACTCTCCTAATCTCCATACTATTCAAATCAATTTCTATGCCTCTTTATATACAAAAACGTGTTTAATCCACCTAACAGTGTGATGAGACATTTCTTATAACTCTTATCACTCTTCGGATATTATATCGTTTGAGAACATTTAAAACTTGATGCTTCGCGATGTTTTTGATTACACATACTACATGGGATAGTGGCAGGACTCAGAGAATCGCTCAAATCAGCATAGGACAACATCAGTGCTAGAAATCTCAAACCAAATCAATGGGAAAGCTAAAAAATGGCCCATAAAATAGACATACCAACGAATTATTGTTAATGCTCTGTTAATAAAATACCTATATTGTGGTGGGAAAACTGAATTTTCCTAAAGGGGTTATATATTGTACTGAGCCAAATAAATCGATTTTTTTTTTGTTGAATCGATTTGAAGTTTATACTTTACTCAAATTTCCAACGCGACTGAGAACTAAGAAATCAACGCTTTTTCTTGAAAAGGGCGATACTAGCAGTGATACCATTCAAAGAAAATCAACAGTGAATATTTCCAGACTTGGTTTTATTTCCTATTTAATAACTATTGTATTTTTTACATCCTAGATTGCATGATTCAGTGATCGAAACCCAAAACTTTTTAAAGTATTAGAAATTATTAAATTAAAATTTGAAATTGACAAAATGATAGTATCGCCTCTTTGGCGATTGTTTACTTTTTCGGTCTCACCTATCAGCATTGCAGTATCGCGGGCGAAACTTTAAATAAACAAAGAAAAATACAGTTTCGCCCGTTGTATTTTTTGCTGTAGTTTAAGAAAGCAATATCGTAGAATCAAAATTTTTAGGTTAATTTGTTGCGTTTCAAAGCCCTAATTCACATGTATGAAAAAGCCCTATGTTTACATTTGTAAGTATCGCCCTTTTCACAAAAAAAGCGTTGAAATGAAATCGCAGCTCCTGATATCACGCTATCTCTGAAGTACATGCGTGCATAGTTTCAAATTTTACTTTGACATCGACTTTTTCTAAAGGTGACTTCCCAGTAGTATCCTTGATTTGAATTATTATCGCTAATCCTAATGCCAAAGAACAAATAAAAACCTCACGAAAACGAACCGTTTGGGAAAATCATCATCATTACTGGAATTTTCATTTTCACGAAACTTTTCGATAACCTTCCGTCACTTGCGTTAATGCACTGGGTGCACAGTGCTCTAAAAATCTAGCGAAATCGTTTTAGGGCACCAGCGGGTCTGTAAAGGATACTAAAAATTAATTTCTATTCCATAATTTTCAGTTCAGCAATTCGAGAGATCGTGCTCACCGCAAGCCATGAAAAATAGACTACGTTGTGAAGCAATGGTCACTATTTATTAAAAAATCACGGTTAAATAAAAAATAAAACTATTAAAAAATTTCAAATAGTTTATAATTTTCACAAACTTATTAGGAAAAATTGTTTAATAAGCTTTCGTAATATTGTGTAGGAAAAAAGCTGAAAATTTCAGTATTTTCTCTGTCTGCAACATATAAACCCTTCAGTATACCAATTAATTGGTATACGAATTGGAATAGGTTCGCCAAATTTTGGAAGAAGTCTATAAAATAACCCCTTGAAAACTACCTAAAAATTGTTGTAGTTCGATGCAATAAAAAAATCTCCAAAAAAGAAATGTACCTATTAATGTGAAACACAGCGAATAATACATACAATAAAGACCCATTTTTATCAGTCTCATGGTGTATTTTAGGGTGACAAAATGAGGACATTGGCTAAATCAGGCAATTTTTTTTCTCTATAATAAACTGAAGCTATTAAAATATTCTTCTCGTCCCTTGATGTAGTCTGATAACTATTTCTGATTATGATGAACTTTTTATTTTCGCATATTTCGCATATCTTCATGATAAGGAAAACATGCCCAAGAAAGAATTTACTCGAATTCGGTCTTGTTCGTCTGCCAAAGCCCATCAAACATATGTTCATATTTGGCTGATAAAATCGGGGTTTCAATGTGTTATAATAGATATTCAGCATTCGAAGAAGTTTCTTGTGAACGAGTGTAGAACGACTTTGTTTCTACTTACTTTAAGTCAGCGGCGTAGCCAGAAATTCGTTTTGGTGAAAATCGATCATACTGTCCAAACGGCATAATTCCGAAACCGTAATTTTTGAAGTTTTAAAATTATGCAGAAGTAATTTTTCAGAAAATAGTAACAGAGTTCGTGTCTTTAGCGAATTTTTTGAGACTTTATTGTAGTCATGAATATTAACCTGAGAAAATTCACCATAAATACTTCTTGGACGATATACCGTCAAAATTATTTTATCAAATGATGCGCTGTTTAACGTTTGTAAAACTCATCGAAGATACTAAACCTCCGAAATTGGCGGTTTCAAAATGATGTTATCTTGGCCTTAAATTACTTTTTTTGAACATTTGACCTATACATATAATTGGTCATACAACAAAAATCAAATGCTCATCAAAATCGATCAGGACCTGCTAGAGTCGAATGGAAATCGTCATTTTTCATAAATTTATCTCTACATTCGGAAAGTGTTATTCTCGTTATTAATCATATTACGTTTTCGTCTCAACTCGACGCATTCTCAAAATAAAAACCTGTTTCAATCCACCTAATGGTGCAATTGTGCTTGTCTCATTTGTCCAGACTACGATTCCATGGCTGGTTATGTTCAACACAATGGTGGAAATGAATATTACATATTCAGTACGATTTGCACATACATACAATGAATCGACAACCACGATCTTGAGATACTATGTGATATTGAAACATCGCTTGAAACCAGCAGCGGATCATGGAGAAAGATCCGGGAGGTCCAGGTTCTGCCGAAAATGTTCAACTTGTTAAGAAATTTTAAACTAGTTTTAATTTTAAAGTATGATTGACGATTTTTGGAGTGATTGCATAACCTTTCTATATGAGAAAGGCAAAAATGTACCAAAGTCCAAAGAAGTCAATTTTTGTCAAACATCTCAATGTTTCATGCATTTTAAAGTCATTTGGCATCAAAAATACAAATTTTATTTTGAAATTTTTTCATTTCAGTTTATATGGGAATTTGCAGTGTGATTGTACTTTTCAACTCGTAACTCCGGAACCGGAAGTCCAATCAATAAAAAAATCAATAGCAGTCGATGGGAATGTTGTACCTTTCATTTGAGATTAACTTTGTGCAAATCGGTTCAGCCATCTCTGAGAAACGGAGGTCACATTTTTTTCCACATACACACATACATACACACACACAGACATTTTCCGATCTCGACGAACTCAGTCGATTGGCATATGACACACGGCTCTACGGGTCGGGATTAGATTGACGAATTTTAGAGTGAATGAGAAAGGCAAAAACATTTTTAGCAAATGTTGAAAGTTATGCATTTTTTTGGTGAGCAGTTCTATGTTTCATAGAGGTTAAATCAATTTTAACTTCGCTTCCTATTAAATAAAGACCCTTATTACAGTACATTTCTACAAAAATGAGCTCAATTTGAAAATAAATCTGAGGATTATGATTGATTACAGAACTCTGGAATTTTCTATTGGAATGTTTTCAGGCAGGAATTTGATATTGATGCAATTAGACAATTGTGAAAACAAGACCAAGAGATCAGTTACATATCAGGACCCCATTCCGACAATTTATCAAAAGTCCTCATGATGTTTACAACAACAGGTTATCAATCTACGGATCAGATAATTGTTATTGTAATATTGAATTAAATCAGTCAGCATCAATAAATTTTCAACTTCAATCCAGTTTTTTTGTGTTGTGGGGGGAGGGGGAGTTTTATGGTATTAAACCCCAAAACCTTCTCTTGGCTACGTCGTTTCTTGGAGTTATTTATTTCGCTTTTCATTTTCCGATATGTTTCAGATCGATCCGATGGTTATAAGTTAGAAAAATTGCAGTCAGAAGGTTCGTACAAATGAACATTTTTGCACTGATAAGTTATCAAGTTCCTTCCAGACAACTTGGAAGTGTTGGGTGATTATTTCTAGCGGTTGTAGATAGAAAAATGAAATACAAAATTCGTTTTATCGAAATAATGTTTGGCTTATTTCAATGGATTATTACTATATTGAACAATAAATAGGCGACAAAGAGTAATCAACAAACAACAAGCCATAACTTTTAAAGTATTCAAAATAGATATTTGAAGTCTTCAGTAAAGTTATTCGCAAAAGTAAGAGCTACAAATTTGTTGAAGGCATCATTTCGATATATCACTTCTAAGAAAATTTGTGAAAATATCTCGCTCATAGGGGGATTAATCAGCAAAAGCACAATACCAAAAGAAAGGGCATATTACCTCCATTAAATTCTCCGAAGATACTATTAACCTAAAATAAGCCGTTTTGGCGTTAATAACAGATTACATGTTTTTGGTCATATTTCTGGCAATGGAAAATGATAAAAATCTTTCGTCCGCATTTAATGTTAAATATCTCTTTTGATAATAGTCCGATTTCAACAATCTATAGCTTGTTCGAAAGGTATTCGTTGAAGCTGTCTAAAAACATATAAATTGTTAATCTATATTGTCAATTTCGGCAGATAATTTTGAAAAACTGCAAAAAACGCCATTTTTACGCATTCACTCATTCATATCTTGGAAACCAAACATCAAAATCAAAAACAAATTAATAGCGTTCATACTGTTTTTTAGTTCTTTCATTTAAAATTAGTTTGGATAAGATCGGTTCAGCCATTGCTGAGAAACACGAATGAGAATTTGTCCGTTACATACACACACACACAGCCACACACACACAGACATTGTCCCAAATCGTCGAGCTGAGTCGATTGGTATATAAGACTCGGCCCTCCGGGCCTCGGAAAAAATCTTGAAAGTTTGAGCGAATTCTATACATTTCTTTTATAAGAAATGTAAAAATAAATAGGCGACAAAGAGTAATCCACAGTTCGTATTTGCCTTTCATCCAGAGAAGTCGTCTTCTGTAGTCGCTCCTCAAGCCATCAGACAGACACAATAGCACATTACACTAGTGCAGTATAATAGTGTATGTCAATCAAAATGAGTGAACAAAGGAAAGATTCTGCTTCGGCCATAGTGGTGATCGACTTTAGTGGTATCTCAATCCGGCCATCTGTTCGGGAAGTGGAACAATTGTTATTAAAAAAAATGAATATCGACCTTGGAATGGTCACGACTATTCAATTTCAACACGTGAAAGACGTTGTTCTTGTGTCGTTTCGAGCATTGTCCGACGCAACACGATTCATCGAAAAAAATAATTTAAGACATGTCATCGAACACGAGAACGTCAAGTACACGATCCCCGTATACCTCGATGACAAAGCAACCAATGTACGCATACATGATCTATCGAAGGACACTACACTCCAATACATTAAAACGCACATGGCACAGTATGGAGAAGTGATTTCGGGGAAAAAGGAATCCTGGAAGAATTTCTTTCGTGGCATCGACAATGGAGTTTGGCTGGTGCGAATGCGTCTAAAAAAGCCTATACCATCATACGTCGAGCTAGCACAAGGTACTATTCACAGTCAAAAGTCACTTTGCACATACGAAGGGCAAATTGTTACTTGCAAATACTGCCACCAAACTGTGCATTACGGAAAGTCATGTGCAGAGGCAGCAACAGAAAATAAAACTGCACCCGAAAGCAATCAACATTCAGAATCCATGCCATCAACACCATCAGTAGAACCTCAAACTTGCACTCAACCTGAAAAACCTACTCAACAACCAACGAAAAGCCAGCAAACAACAGATACATCCAGTATTGCGAAACCAACATCCAGTGATTACAAGACTACAACAACCAAAGAAGGAATAAAACTTGCTTCAAACGGAACACACTGCTACCTCGTATCAAATAATGACAGCGATGACAAAATGGAAGAGGACGGATGCGAGCTGAGCGACCCACAGACATCTGCTAAAGATTCCCCGCCTAGGAAAAAAATCTCCACGCGCAATGGTAAATTGCACGCGCGAGATTTAAAAGACCATCATTAAATTAGCGTTTTTTGAATATTTAAATACTATTATAAATATATAAAAGACCCATGGCTCGGTCAAGCTAACGCAATGAGCCGTGTCAAATAAACGGAATAAAAAAAAAAAAAAAGAGTAATCCACAAACAACAAGCCATAACTTTTAAAGTATTCAAAATAAATATTTGAAGTCTTCAGTAAAGTTACTCGCAAAAGTAAGAGCTACAAATTTGCTGAAGACATCATTTCGATATAATCACTTCCACGAAAAAGTGTGAAAATATCTCACTTATAGGGGGATTAATCAGCAAAAGCACAATACCAAAAGAAAGAGCATATTGCCTCCATTAAATTCTCCGAAGATACTATTGACCTAAAATAAGCCGTTTTGGCGTTAATAATAGATTACATGTTTTGGTCATATTTCTGGAAATGGGAAATGATAAAAAATCTTTGGTCCGCGTTTAATGTTTAATATCTCTTTTGATAATAGTCCGATTTCAACAATCTATAGCTTGATCGAAAGGTATTCATTAAAGCTGTCTAAAAACATATAAACTGTTAATCTATATTGTCAATTTCGGCAGATAATTCAAAAAAACTGCAAAAAACGCCATTTTTACGCATTCAAACATTCATATCTCGGAAACTAAACATCAGAATCAAAAACAAATTAATAGCGTTCATACTGTTTTTTAGTTCTTTAATTTAAAATTGGTTTGGATAAGATCGGTTCAACCATTGCTGAGAAACACGAATGAGAATTTGTCCGTTACATACACACACACACAGACACACACACAGACATTGTCCCAAATCGTCGAGCTGAGTCGATTGGTATATAAGACTCGGCCCTCCGGGCCTCGGAAAAAATCTTGAAAGTTTGAGCGAATTCTATACATTTCTTTTATAAGAAATGTAAAACAGTTTATATTCCTAATTTCAACTGTTTAGACGTCATTATCAAGGAAACTGTATAATTTAGCCGCCATATAAGCCATATTGGCGGCAATCTTAAAGATTTCGCATCCTATCCAAAAATTCAATAAAATAGGAAAAGCATATAATCTCATAACCATGCTATTTCTTATTCAAACAAAACATTGCAACGGAATACATAAAAATTAAACAATAAAATGAACCGACCATCGCCATGGTGTACTGCAAAATGAAAATAAAAATGCTCCACCAATAACTAGCCAAATCAGCATAAAAATTCCAAGCTCAATCAAGCGACAAAGTCAACCCTTCGTCCAGCTCGATTCTCACCAGCCCATTGCGTTATTTGCACAAGCTAAAATTGCAAGCCCAGCATCATCACCGATTCATTCGTCTTTGTTGCTCCGAAAAACCTGACCAAAAATGAAGCAAAATCAGCAAGCCTCGTAAGCTATTTTTTCTGCTTCTTGTATAGGAGGCAATATCCACTGCCTACGGCCCCGGGTAGATCGAATGATGTGCTAGCTAAATACGTAGCTAGGCCACTGAACGAATGGCACTACGAGACGGGAAATGGATAATAGGGTTTTAAATTTTTCACCACCCACAGCAATCTCTCTGCCTTTATTGCCGAGAAGAAAAGCCTTCGTTGATACATGCCAACCGTTCCTAAGGGAGTGCAAAAGGCGAACGGTGCCGCTTTTTTTTACGAACAGCACGGTTATATGGTATTCGAGAAAAAATGGGGAATGTATGCTGCCAAAATTGGTTCGTCTGTAATAACGTATAAATCTATTCAACAAACAATACAACTTAAATCATATCAAGATTAAGATTTAACTATGTTGATCTCTTATTTATCGGTGTATGAATGGAAACAGAAACAATATTATACACAGTGATGCGAATTTTCATTTTCAAGTGCTAATTTTTCAGCTGAGTCTACCGTAACCAAGATTTGATTTCAAAGCCTCCCTCACTTTCAAGTTGCGGGGATTTTCATGACAAAACTGTACGCCTTCATTTCAAATTGATGCTTTTTCATTCAGCAACGAAGGCTGTCATCTGCTCTGCAGTGGCGATTTTAGGTTAAATGTTGGCATGTTTAACATTTCCCAGCGAACATGTGATCAGTGTGGAGTATGTTCAGAGAAGTTTTACTTCGAAACCCTAGTCATCACTCGAGTAGGGATAATCACAGAGTCAATGGAACTGAAAGTCAATGCAAAATTTTCGAGCAGCTAAGATATTTGAATGAATTATGCAACTAACATCTGCAGTTTGAATATAGTAGGGCATGATGTGAGATTTGTTCCTTCTTTATGTTCGAACAAACCTGTCGAAAATTAGCAGCTTTGATTACACATTACACGGATA
The DNA here is from genome assembly GCF_030247195.1 of Topomyia yanbarensis. Classification (NCBI taxonomy): domain Eukaryota; kingdom Metazoa; phylum Arthropoda; class Insecta; order Diptera; family Culicidae; genus Topomyia; species Topomyia yanbarensis. Next base: position 112,543,025 of record NC_080672.1, on the reverse strand, counting down.
AAAATCCGTTCATAAAATCATGATTACCATTTCGTGAACTTAAAGATTTCAGAAAATCGTTATCAAGTTCCTGAAGTTATGCATAATAAACCTCGTGATCATGAAACTATTTGTGCTTTCAAAAACTAGTTCACGCCAAAAATATACATATGGCGATATATTTCAATGTTTGTTTGGGTTACCCAAGTAGCATTTCTAGTTTTATAGCATACTACAAGTGCGTTATTAGTTTTAAGAAGGGCTCCAAGAGCGTCCTAAAACCTCAATGTCAGTTTTTATTATGATTCTTGATAACAATTTTCTTGATACATTGATTTTTATGAACTATATCAAATAAAAGAGCTGATAGTTAAACACGCTGCCGTGATATTTTATTCATGAACTTATACCAGTTTTTTTCTGGCAGAGTAGCTCGATCTATGTTCATGATTTCAGGACCATAGTCACCAATTTCGTAATTTATATTCACGTTACCGTGATGCTTTTTTCACGAGTTTCGCATTGAATTTTTCTAGCAGAGTAGTGTGTTCATGATTTTTGGATCAAAGCCACGATTTCCATAATTTATATTCACTTTATCGTGCTATTTTAGTCACAAGTAGAGTAATTTGTGTTCATGATTTCAGGATCTTAGTCACGACATATGTAATTTATATGCACGTTATCGTGATATTTCAGTCTTGAGCTCTAACTATCTGAGAAACACAATGGCATAATCATTTTCAAAACAAAAATGTACGAATTGTGAGAAAAATGTAACTTAAGTTTTTAACTGGAAGCATATTTGGCAACACTGTTACCAAAAATAACTATTTTTTTCTGACTCATTTCCTTCAAAATACATCTCACCGATTGTTTATAGACCAAATGAAGCCAAAGTTATAAATAAAAGTTAATAATTGACGATTTTTTTCTATGGAAAATTTTCCATGCACGAATATGAAACGCTATACAAATTTTTCCATCAATACACACGTGTGACTCGTGTGAGTGGGACTTTTGTTTACATTTATAGTAAAAACTCGCAACATAGTCAAGTGATCTTTGTAATATTTGAGAGATTAATACAGAATAGATAGAAGCATCAATTGTCTTCTTTGAATTGTTTATACCATTTATAAGTTTCAAGATATTCAATCTCTTTTTCTCGAAATGTGCAAAATGGCGTTTGTCGTACTACAATCTAACTCGTCGTAAATTTCTATTTTTTTTATTGTAAACCATTCCTGCAAGAGTAGTTCTGTATAATTGATTACATGTATTAAGTTAAGCACTGTTAATTGGCAAATCGTATTCGATAGTTTACACGACGTCACCCACGTTACTGGTTAGTAGGGCATTGCAAAAAAAACTTTTTTTTTTAATTCTCAAAGCCCCCCCCCTCCCATATTGTGACAAATGTCAAAGTAAGCTTAGATGCCAACTTTCAGATCATTTGGACAATTTTAGACCCCCGCCCACTTCGCTTGAAATTTTTGAAATTGGTACTATGGGAAAATATAGAGGAAAAATATACTAAATGCTATAATTTTTGAAGTAGCTATCAGAAAATTACAATTTATACCTCTTTTTAAAGGAAATGATCTAAGTCTTTAAAGGGAGATATTCCTCTTTCTAGAAAAATAGGGGAAAGGTGGGTAATGGGCCATTTTGACCCCAAAATCCCCTATTTTTCATAATTTTTCTGCTTTGTGATGCAAATCATACACATTTTGGAGTTTTTCTAATGTGAACAAATCTCAGAAATCGAACGGAACCTTTTTGACCCTTGTTCGAATACGGGAAGTTGGGCTTATAGGACCTTTTGTCATTAATATTAAATTTTATAATTTTCTCGTGCATATATCTCTATTATCCTTCAATCAATTTTCATGAAATGTTGCTTATTGAACGCGGAAAATTCTTATGAATTGAACAACAGAAATGAATTCATTAGCGGTAAAATTCAGAAACATAAAATTTTTGGACATTAATTGTACAAATCACATTTTTTTCGTTAAATGTCCTAATACCTCAACTTCCCCTATTTTTTCAGGATGGAAACTTTTCTCATGCGATCCTCAAGCGTATTTTACACTAAAAGTAGTAAATTAAATAAGAATTTTGTTGTTAAATGGAGTTAATATGTGCAATTTTATGATAAAAATGTGAAATCGAGACTATATATAAGATAATTTGATGTTTCTGAATTTTACCGATAACGAATCTATTTTTATTGTGTTCCTAAGGATTTTTCACGTTTAACAAGGTATATTTGCACGAAAAAATGATAAAATTTAATATTAATGACAAAAGGCCCTATAACCCCAACTTCCCGTATTCGGACAAATTGATTCCGTTCGATTTCTGAGATTTTTTTACATTAGAAAAACTCCAAAATATGTATGATTTGCATCACGGAGCAGAAAAATTATTAAAAATAGGGAATTTTGAGGCCAAAATGACCCAGTACCCCACTTTCCCCTAATTGTCTAAAAACAGGAGTGTCTTCCTTCAAATACTAAGGTTATTTACTTTAAAAAGAGGTATAAATTTTAATTTTCTGATTGCTACTTCAAAAGTTGTAGCATTTAATATATTTTTCCTCCATATTTACCCATATTACCAATTTAAAAAATTTCAAGCGAGCGAAGTGGGCGGGGGTCTAAAATTGTCCAAATGATGTGAAATTTGGCATCTGAGCTTACTTTGATATTTGTCACAATATGAGAGGGGGGCCTTTGAGAATACAATTTTTTTTTATGCGATGCCCTACTGGTTAGTATGGTCAAACTGAAACTTGTGTCGAAGGGTGTCAACCAAGATTCTCAGACGCATTCTTGATGTCACATCATTAGCTAGTACAGCTTGCGCGCCAGTGGAGATGCTTCTACATCTCCAATGGAACGGAACGGAACGACTCCAAACTTCTACAAATCCGGTCATGGCTTGAACAGAACACACAATATTTTTATGATTAATTCCTTAAAAATTCATATATTTTCATGAAGGGCCTGTATTTTCATGAAGGAATCTGGATAGCGCAACGGCTTAGCCCGGGGACAATCTGACAGAAAGTGCTTGCGTCATATATGTACCACTGATTTGATAGTGGCGCTAGTATTCCATTACCATATGAGTGCCATCGTTTGATAGACTATCTCTACTTCCCGTAGATTTCTACTTGCTTGAACCAATATATTTTCTGACAAATTTACTTTGACTTGGTTTATTGATGATCAAATCATTTTCATTATCATGAAAAATAAATCGCATAGAGATTTTAGACGAGAAACAGTTTTTGTTGAATGCTCTCTCCTGAGTACTCGTTTAAAAAATAAAATAATTCGGAGAGTTTGTGAATCTGTAGAGAAGACATTTTATACATGAATAAACAATACAAGAGTTGAGCATAAAAAAAATATAATGAATTCTAGCGATTTAAAGGTGGTAAAATTTAGTTCGGTTATATGTGTCATCCACTCGTATCACGAAGTAAAGTAAAGTTAATAAAGTTAATACTACAAAAAGAGACTGTGTGTTGTGTATAGACGCAAACAGCGTCAAGAAATGGTTGGGTGTGATCTGTTCAAAACCCGAATCCGAAAACTCCAAATTCGAAAAACCCGAACCCGACCCGAACCCGAAAGTTTAAAATTTGAAAAAGCCGGACCCGACCCGAACCCGAGCAATTCAAATTTGACCGATTGTCACGGTAAAGATAGATACGTCTACCTTTATCAGGACACATGATAGTGAACTCGGGTGATTCGTAGTTATTCTGCCTAAGCTCGACCCTCATTATCAGAAGGCAAAAATTAAGCCCGCATGATATTAAGCCTGTTCTAATGACCCTGCCACTTCTAGCTTTCCGATCTGTTTACTTCACATCCTTGCTCTCACTTGAGTACTATGGCTCTAAGTTTCATAACTTTCCCTACCCAGTAATCTCTAGCTAATTGAATGTCGTTAAAACGTAAAAAAAAACAAGTTTGCAAAACAAAATCAAATATTTTCACTAATAAAAGCGTTATATAAGCGGTACAGAATGGATATTGAATATGATTATGAAGCACATGATTTTTTTGCATGGTCCTGTTTTCGTAACATAAAAACGTGATTGTTCCAGTATTCATGGCACTTTATTCACGATTTTGGGAACAACTTTCTTCCGCGTGGGTTTACTTACATAACCATCGGCGCTTTTTTACGAATGCGGTAATGAGCACATTTTAAACTTTTGATTGCCCGACAAGTCTTTGTTGATTGCTTGTCCCCAAATTCAATAATCAAAATCTTTCCGTGCGCTCACCATTAATTTAAAATGCTATTGTTTTAATTTGACAATGATTTACATTCACAATCAGTAGTAATATTGTGACCTACTCCAAGTCTTTTACGCTGTACTTCGACGGAGCCAACGAAACCATGCGCAGTCACCGGGCTGGGTGCTTGAAATTGCATAGCTTCTCAAACACTAAACGAAGAGCAATGTTTCCATTTCATTATTCGGCAGTCGGCACAATGACGACTATAGTAGGTATACGATGAAGAGATGATGTTTTCGTTACCGAACAGCCAAAAATGAGCTTGGCATCTAGATTGAAGCGTGCTTAGTACAATATACATGTGCATGGGAAATATTGCAAACATCCGAATCTAACAACTAGAGTAATGGGCCTATGACGACGGTACTAAACTACGAATTTAACCCTCCAGCACTCGCGCCGTTGTATTTTGTGCAACACCTTACGAAACTCTAGCGAAATCTTCTTGCAGCACCAGCGGTTGCTCATTCGGGGAGCCATTCGTGCGAGTTCCGGAGGGTTAAACAGTTCCTTTATATGATAAAATCAATATATGAACCAGCAATTAAGCTGATATTATAAAAATTCTAGTTCCCGAAAGGAGCAGTACAGAATTGTAATTAGTAAAACACTTGTTTGTGGTTCACGGCACACAATCAATAAAACAAACCTAAGATTACAATGTGAATAAAGCCAACACCAAAGGATGGAAAATGTTTTATGTACACTATTACTAAAGTGAGTGTCAGAAAGAAGGGGTGCCCAATGAACAAAAACGCCCTGATGATACCGATAGGTAAGACAACCCAGCATTAGTGTTTGCAGTAAAGTAACATTTTAATTGCGTTACAGACGCTTCTAGTTGCATAAAAGCATTTTTACTACTCAACTTGGATAATAGCCGAAATTGAGAAGTATTTGAATAGTCGTATATTTTGGCAACAGCGGCTGTGAAATAACAATTAAAGAGAGTAAAATGTTTAATTGATCGTCAAGACACCTTTAGCACGATCATAGGTTTTCCACATGGGAACGGTCAGAGTCGCACTCTTCAGCCAAGAGTCCGTAAAGATGTATCGTGGTGAGTGGCTCTCTTTACTAATCACCACACACTTGCTGCATCGGGCCTTATCGCTTGTGTTTAGTTCCATACCTGACGCGCAGTACAAACAGCCGACGGCAGACGAACCTCGCCGAAGGAGACTTCAATTTCCCGGCTGTCTCATTAAACGTTACTCAATATAAATTTGAAGAGACAAACAAGTTTGTCCCGTTCTGTGCGATTGCGCTCACTGGAGAAAGAGTCCTTGAAATAATTACGAATCGGTGACCACTCCGTCGATCTCAACTCTATGAACGGACATGTAGATGTGGTAATCGTTCATAAAAGATTTGACTTTCGAGATATCTTTCAAGGCTAAATATTTCGGCGCCAGATTTTTAGAAATCCTTAGAATATGTAGCTGATTATCTTTAATCCGAAACATTATCAAATATGGTTCAATCGAGTTCAGTGTGCGTTATTTTGAAAAGAAGGTCGAACTTCTCGATAACGCATGTTTTCAGCATTCATTGCACCATAAGCTGGGTCTTTTACAGAAGAATTCATTTATGCGCGGTTCAAGACTCCAGTGCAAAATGAAAGCTCAAAGAATACGAAAAAGACATAAATTACAAATCATGGCGAATGACGTGGGTAGTATGGGTAAATATTCGAGTGTGTAATTACCCACTCGAAATTTTGGAACATACCTAAAATGTAAAATCTACCACATATCCCATGTAACAATTGCGGTTTTAAGGCACTCTTGAAGAGCTACTTAAAACATAAATTGCACTTGTAGCGTACTATAAAATTTGAAATGCTATTTGGGATGTGTCTTGCGCATAATGCACAATACGCTTCTATGCACAGTGGCTCAAAACACCGTTTTGAGATACTTAATTTATTGGAGTCAAAACTGTCCGTATTAGCGATTTTACATATTCTACGACGTTTCAGTGTGTAAAAAGCGCCAACTTTTTGTAGAAAGTAGTCTGTGGGCTTGTAGCAAGGATTACCACGACATCGAGTACGTTGTCTACTCATGTGCTGAGTATTGTGACGCCAGATCTCAGTTGAAGGATTCGTATTGGGCACGAGAGTGACTATCCAATATTCTGGTCCGAAAAATACTGGCAAACCGGGACCATTTTTTTTTATTCATTTCGTTTATTTGATAGGCACAAATGCGTTAGCTTGGCGGTGCCAAATGCTTATGTTTTTACATTTTGGATATCTTAAAACTAGGAGGTTACAATGTTGAAATATTTTTTTTACAAAGGAAATGAAAGTTTACAGCTATCTTAAGACTAGAAATAAGATTCAATATACAAGAGAGGGCCAAAAGATTTTTTTATGAAAAAATTTAAAACAATGGATTCACTTTGATATACAAGAGGGGGAGTAATAGTATTTTACGAAATATTTTACGGTTATCTTAAAACTAACAATTTAGTTTAGTACACAAAAGGGGGAACAAATATTTATGAGAAACTTCACAGAAATCTTAAAACTAGGGATTCAATTCTATTTACAAGATGGAGGACAATAGTTTCAATAAAGAGTAAAAATTATAGCTATCTTAAAACTAGGAATACAGAATACTAATTTGAATTTTTTAACTAAAACTTATGCTTGGTCAAGATATTCAGAGGGTGGCTTATTTCCGCATCAGTGTAGCAGCAGTTGTATCAAGGACAGGGGAGAGACAGGGAAAGAAGAGCAAAACTTGCAACTTTCGCTCGAACGGAGGGGGGGGGGGGGGGGAAGGGGGAAAACCGGGACCATATTCATATGTCGCTCATCTACCGTTTTCTAATTCAATAAATAATAAACATACAAATATAGCTGCTTTATTTATATTTCTCGTCCTCAGATGCCCCATGAATCGCCTTATGGTCCTGACCAATACCCGAGTGCCACACGAGCAGAGGCTGTTTCGCTCACGCGTTGTTTGTGTCATGTCAGGTAACACAAAAAATCAAGTATTTTAAAAACCCTGTTTGCTCAAACAATTTTTTCTTGAAATTAGAAGTTGATAATATATGCGACATTTTACAACTTAAATAGTATGAATATCGCGTGAAGAAACCGATTAAAACTATTTGTTTATTGTTTAGAAATAGTAGAAATGGTTAACATTTGTTAAACATTCTTTCGACATTTTCTAGACTAAACATTTATTTAACCACCAGTGAAGTTTCGTACAATTCGAAATTAAACTGTGGCTGTAAAATATTATAATGAAAAAGGTGTGTAAATTTTTAAATAACAAAAAATATCATAAATTTTCATCTTTGCTGTTAAAAGCATATTCAGTCACCGGAGTATTCCATGCACTGATGGTGCAAATTAAAACATTTATTTCAAAATTCACTTTGTGAAAACTGGGTGAAGGAACGGTGCTCACTTCACAAATTTTTACTCCCTCGTTTAAGGCGGCGTCTGGTGGAAAGTGCTTAAGCCAAAGGTTATTTTGGTTCACGATTTTGAAGGCAAGGTAGCAATGGATTTTTTTTTTGTAATATTAAGATCTATTCATTGTGTATGAAAAAAATATATTCAGTCACGCAGAGCCACACATAGGAGCATTCCAAGAGTATACGTCCAACCATTTCCACGTCCAGGAGCGTCGTGGCGAATACTATAACTCACGATAAAATTGTCAAATACGGGAAATATAATATGTTTTGTAAAGCTTAGACTTGTAGTTAGTCGACGAACTACAAAAAATAGAAGAAAAGTTCGAGTTTCGGAAAATGGCTCCATGAAAACCGAAAAATCTCATATTTTACTGTAAAATGAGCTTATTTTTCTTCAAAATCATAGGGAGAAAAAATTTATTCAGTTTTGTGTTGTTCATCAACAGGCTACACACATTGTGCATTCTCATAAAAAAATCAAATGAATTCGTTGATTAGTTCTTGAGTTTTCGTGTTCGCCAATTTGAAAAACGCGGTTTCGCGAAAAACGCTATTAAAGGGTGTCACTTATCATATTGCATCACGGAAAAAACGCTGTAGAAAATTACCCAATTGGTATTTTCTCTTGAAATTTGGGTTACAACTGTTCTTTTGAGGGCAAATCATTCGGTTAAAAATCTTGCTAGGATTTTTTTTATTTGTAGCATTTCATATTTTTTTTTACAAGTCCACTACCCAATAGATGCTGCAACTTTTGCTGCTAATGGTTCTGGCGCGTTCGTGCCTTGATTTTCCATGACAAAAAAATGAATTCTGCTACCAAATCAATATTAATTCTTCAAAAGGGCTAATGAGATTTTTGTAAACAAACTTCTTTCGCTCATTACTCCGCTACCGAGTTGAATTTCATGAAAAATACACTTGAATCAACATATTTACCCGTGGTAGAATCAATTTCAAATGTTTTCTGTGGTGAAATCATAAAAAAAGAGAAATCAGCAAAACAAAAGTTTGTTTACAAATCTTATTAGCCCTATTCAAAAGTTGATATGGAAATCAAGTTTACTAGCTAAAAAGGTGAATTTTAGTCTATATACCAGTGCAGTAAAATATCATTTCATTCAATCGAAACTGAATGAACGCAGTCAATCTGTCGTCTACGGCAGCATTCACATTCATTTAACGCATCAGTTGCTGTTGATCTGAAGCTGGGTTCATGACACTTCACTCACCGCTGCTTTCAAATGAGTCGCAATTCATATTCAACCTCCTTCGTTTGATCCTCTCAAATGAATAGATCCGCTTTCAATTTACCCAGTGAGCACCAGTCAAATGAGATCCGGGTAAACCTAAGACAAAAAGAGACAACTGGCTTCGTATTTTTGGTTATCATGCCTCTCTTGTGCCAGATGACAGATGAGTGTATGCAGCTAGCGAGGTTGGCAGTGCAGCCAATTTCTTTGTCATATTTAGATATGTTGCTATAATACACATAATAATGACTGTTTTATTGACACACATTTCGCCAACATTTATCTGGTACTAATCAATCCAACATTTTTGTCACATACTACATGTTTTTAGCAAATTTGGCCAGCATAACAGCCTATTCATCAGAATCAAATTTCCAACAAAAATATTATAGAGATGAACGTACTACCAAATAGCATTTTTCATTGCAACCAGTTTCAATAAGCTGTTATTAGTAGATTCATTATTTTCGTCTGAACTCTGCGAATTTAAGAAATTTTGAAAAAAAATATGATAGCCGCAGTATGCTATCATAATTGTACGAAGCTGTCAAATTTATTGCTAAAATCAAATATGTAATTCAGCTATTTTTTGCACCTCTACCAATAGTTTCCTGTGTAAAATTCCGATGACATGGTGAAGAGGTAAAACACTTCCACACTGGTTCTATAGGAACACATTACGAGCACAGTCTACAGATACGAGAATCTTTTCTTTTTCAGAAAGAATTCGAAAAGGTTTTGCTCGATATGAATGCTATAAATAGGTCATATCGAAGGTGGGTTTATTGATTTGAGGTAACCAAAAGGCGCCATATTGGATTGATTGATTGCAAAATGTCCTCAATCATCAGTTTCCGTCATCTAGTGACCATCATTGCAAATGCGATATAGATATATATTGATCATGGTTTTTACTGTGGTGGTTACCCGAAACCGCCATCTTTGTTTTCAAAATGGCCTAAATTTATAAATTACGGTATTTTATGATTATTTTAAATGATACCCATATTGATAGTTGTTTTCACAGTTTCTTGGTCACTATAGGCCGCAATCTTGGATTTCAAAATGGCCTAACCTCCTTTCAAATGGTATCCATGTTACCCTCATCTCTGATTTAAAAATGACTTTAACCATCGAACTTGAGCTTGAGCTTGACCTTGTACGACCACCTCTAGCTGCTACTCCGTTATCGATCTAGACTAGCTGAAGTTGCACAGGGAATCAGTAGATAGTTATGCTTGGGATTAGGGAAACATCTTTCAATGTGCAACTCCTGGTAATCTTAAAGTGTTTATTGATCAAAACCGGCGCCGGCCTGGCCCGAACGTAGATCGCGGAAGGAACGTTAGTCCGATACTTGTTTTGCTAGAGACCGTAAATACTACTGCGCACTCCACAAGTATCACGGGAGGACGATATTTGGTAGTAACTAGATATCGACTCATCAACTCATGGACCGGGAACCAACGGCTTTACTTCCCTTCCGAAGGAAGATTTTGCACCTCAGAAAAATCTCAGCGACCTCGGCTGGGATTGCACTCAGACTAACTGGGATTGGTGGCTGTCACACTTACCACTCAACCAACTAAGCCTTCATTTAAAATGACTTAAACCATCGATTTCCGTTATCTATCATCTTGGACCTTTAACGAGTTCGCCCGTTTACACCTAAGACAAGATAAGGCAACTAGTAATACGATTTCTGTATATTTCTGTATTTTGGTAGTACGTCCATCTCTATTTCAATGTTTGTGGCAAATTTGATTCTGATGAATAGACTGTTATGCTGGCCAAATTTGCTAGAAACATGTAGTATATGATAAAAATGTTGGATTGATTAGTTCCAGATATATTTTGGCGAAATGTGAGATAATAAAACAGTCATTATTATGTGTATTATAGCAACATATCTAAATATGACAAAGAAATTGGCTGCACTGCCAACCTCGCTAGTTGCATACAGTCATCTGTCAACAATTATTCAGCAGGGCACAAGAAAGGAAAGAAAACTCTCCAAGAAGAAGAAAAAGAAAGGTTCGGAACATTTGTCATTTTTGAGTGAATTTGTTTTATACTTGTAAAATTAAGCAGAAAAGCCCACTACGTCATTTGTTTTATTCTTTTCTTTTTCGTATCCTCCTGATTTATCAGCTTCATCAATACAACCTCACTCATACAGAGAAAAAATGCTCGTACCTGTATCCGTCTTGAGTTGCCTCGTCTTATCATAGCTTTTACCCTATATTATTTATTATCTTGGTCGGAGTTATTTTTATGTCAGTGAGTGTTCCTTCATATTCATTTGTGAGTGGTTCATTGGAATGGTTCACTTCCATTAGCTGAGACCGTGCTAATGTGAGGTTGGTGTTTAATAGAAACTAAACAGGCAAAAACGTCAAATGACCAGAACCTGTTATTCAATTGACAGTGAACTTTGAGTGACTCAAACGAAGACGGCAGTCGAACTCAACTGATATAGTGGTGGTATGTTTACAGTGAAAGACTCGAAGTTTCACTTGAAACGTTTTTTTTCGTTTGAAATTGATATTTTACCGCACTGCTATATACACTAGAAAATTTTTTTTGGCGACGGAAACGTGTCGAAAAAAATCAATTCCTACTGCTTTGTTTTTTATCCACTGCACAAATAGTACAGTAGAGAAACGTGCCTCTACTGCGAGAATTACCAAACTCGAAATAAAGGAAAAGTGCGGTGGGTGGAACTGTTCCAAAAGGTAATAATGGCGTCAGAAGGTTAGCCGAGGCTGGAAGCATCATTGTGAAGATGATTCCCGTGTACATGGATGATGATGAAGTCGAGGTACATCGATTTGCATCGCACACTAACTTGGAGTTCCTTAAAGGATAGTATAAAATAGTTTCACTATTATTATCACACACACACATTATCTCTCACTCTCTATTATCAAGTGTATATATTTTCAATACATGGATGTATACTGCAGGATAGATACTTATTTCCCACGCAACAGCAGTAAAAATGCTTTTCGGTGTTAATGCGGAGATTCTCGCTCAATTACGAATTTAGTAATATAGAAATGGCGAGTTTCGGGTTATTGTTGACGGTGCACGAGAAAAAAAAATAAGTAAAACACACAATACTTCCAAGTATAAAAATAATGCCAAAAGACATCCAGGTATAACAACAGTAAAACAAGTAATCAGCCAAACTGACATTAATAACTACTTATAAACTGGCATCATAGCAGATCATATAAATTTAACTGACTTCTTTTATTCCGAGAACAAAACTTTATCTAGAAGTACTGAGTAGGATTTTATAGAGCATCTAGATGCACAAAACAAATTCTGAAACAAGCACCGAATATCAGAATCCCAATGTTGTTTTCTATCCCGTAGAAAAACGTTATCATCAAGGCAAACCATTATCATCAGACAGGCGTAAATAGTACAACAGGAACAGCTCTCATTCCGCCAAACCAGCGCTGCGATAGCTTCAAAATTTACTCCCCGGCAATAAATTAGAATCGTGGCTACAAGGAATGAACCTGTGTGGCGAAAAACTTTACGCATAACATTTTGCGCGCTCCCGGAAAAATTTTCTCGACTGTTGATGCCGCCTCAAGGGCATTTTGGCGCTTCTCGGCTCTAGTTCCGACAAGCCAATGTTCTGCTCTTTTATCGTGCCAGAACCACACCGGCGCAGCGTTGCCCTGTCTGTATACGTATAGTGTAACATTCAAGCCACACTGGCAAGGTACTCCCCCGAACTTTCTGCAAATTTATGTGCCCTCAATAACCTCTCCGAACAGATCTGGCAAGTTTTGAATATCGCTCATAAAGACTACACTTGCTCGGTAGTGTTTTGAAGTGGGCATTTGTTAGCCCTTTCATTAGGATATATTCCGTTGGGCTTGGGAAAATTTTTGATGTACAATTTGTTAGATAAAAGCGTGGGCTAGATAACACGAGTTTGATAATTATATTAACCTATTTTTATGGGAATGAAGGGAGTTTTGGATGCATTTGGCTCATAGTTGAATTTTTTGAGTGATTGAAAGGGGCATAAAACGAAGCGTTCTTCTTTTGTCTACAAGGGACAAGCTAAATTGGAGCGAAAAGTACTACACATGTTCCATGAGACTATTGTGAGCATTTGCGTACCAAGGCCCAAAGAACTAGAAATGGGGGAGGGGCGCACATAACGTAGTTCGTAACTCGCTTGCTTTGTACGTAGCTTACTAGGGTTTCTATTTCAAACCCCGTACATAGGTTTAGAAGATTTTATAACCCGAAAAAATAAGGCGAATAAGCCAAATGATCCTGCAGGAAGAAAATGATCCTGAACATCACAGCCGCTGAAAAATTTGGTGTATTTGGGAAACACTCCCCACACACAATACGGAGAATATATGATTTACAGGTTAGTGTCCCAGTCTCCAAATAATTATTTACAGGTTTCTTTCATTTATTTAAAAAAAATAGGTTATCACTTACCAAACGCGTTTTATCTTGAACTTTTACCTTACTGACTATAATCAGACCGGTTGCAAAGAACAAATGATCACCGGTTTAGGTTTTGAGGATATATTCTTTCTCGTTTTAAAATTAAAAGTTTATGTGAAACTTTTACTTTTCAGAGCGTCGAGTGTTCTTCACTTTTTGGTTTAAATAGAACGGAACTCAAATCGTTAATATACATGCATTTTTAAACTAACAACGTTTTGGTGGAACGAATGAACAACTATGATCTATTAGTAGTATCGTGAGCCTCTCAAACATTTAATATAGTTACATCTTTAGGATCTCCCGAAAACACCGCTCTACTTCAATTTCTTTTATTTGTACTCCTTGAGCGTGTCAAATCCTTGAAACAATATAACTCTAGCTGAAAAGAACAATTTCACGAAAACCCTCTGCTGTGCCGTCAGCGTACCTCTTTGATAATAAGTATTGCACTCTAGATTGCAAAACTATTCATCATCACTGTGCACGAACGCGAAAGAGAGCATCAGTCAAGCTAATAATTTTCATTAGTATGCAAATTTCCGCGTGCTCTTTTAGTTCTTTCTCTTAGTCTCCCTGGTGGTGGTTGTGGCACAGCAACCAGCTCCAATGAAATGGGATGTCATAATGTGACAAGTGACTGACCAACCATGGCCCGGTTTTCCAGCGGCAAACCATGACCAGAGGATGTTTTATAACTAAGGAACTTTTACACTTTGACTGGCCTGCTGCCAGCGCAGTGTGGATCCGGCATTGAAACGATGCCCGCAAGAACGCAGTTGCATTCCCGCAAGAGTAACTTTTTTTTTGAAAAACACCTCTGGCAACTATTCATTTTTATTCATTTCACGTGACGAATGAATCATACCTCAACGGAGAGAAAACGCAATTGTCTGATTGGAATAGCCGACGATAATAAATAAACCAGTGGAGCAGTTATGGGGGAATTGTATGGTTTCGTTTTCCTCCCCAAAACTAAATAGAACTAATAGGATTTTTTGGATTCGATATTCAAAGTGAATATACACCAAGAGAAATGTCCTAACTATTTTCTGCTGACTTTCACGGATTTGAACTAACTAGGCTGCCTCCTGCATCATCCTTGTCCCATGGCCATCCGGAGTAATAGCAAGTATTAGCGATTTGTGCAGAGGTTACGCTCCCTCAACTGACTTCGCTATTCGCAACGGCAGCATTAATAATTCGGATTTATAACGGAACCGTGGGCATTTTATTGATTTACAATATGTCATTGCTTTCTCTCTCGTTGTCGTATACGTCCATGTCATCATCATGAGAGCCGCCATGATGCTCGGAACCAATTTTTCTTTTTCACTTCTTGTACTTACGGGTCACGTCGTCTCTCGAAATTGCTCCCTCACTGATTGTATATTTTCAAGGACTAGGTATAACTTTTGCAGCTCTCATTACGGCCTAAACAGCAGCTAAAAAATTGGCTCCTTTTGTTATTCGGGTGATTGTATGTATTGCACTGTAGATTGTAGGTTGGATTTGAATTCCATAGACAAGCTTTCCTTGGCGGTTTGTGAGGATGGTTTTCCGAAATGTGGCGTCTGATCACAGAACTGGCATGTCATAATTTGTATAAATGTAAATATGTAATTCAAAGCAAGGTAGAAAGGTTCAATCGTATTCTCATCTTAAAAAACGTCACTGGATTTACCAGGGAAGTAGTTTCATTTAGATTTAAAGATGGCTTTTTGGTGTCGAGTTTCAATCACAAAACATTTACTTTGCATTAACAATCGTTCCCGTCCATAATAGTTTCTTCCTGTATCATCGGTAGCAGATTTCACTTTCGGTTGTTATGCAAAATGAATCTTTTGGACGGGGTCAACTTCCTGAAGATTTTCTATGGATATATTTTTTTATTTAATCTGTTTATTTGATAAGACAGGGTAACGTTACAGCTTACTGGTGCCAATTTTCGCATTTTACATTCTAAACTTCTTAAAACTAGAAGATCGCAGATTTTTTTAAAAACTGCATTTAAAAAGTAAGAAGCAATTTTATACTATCTTAAAGGCATGAACAATTTCCAGACTAGGAGTAAGGTTCAAAATACATGGGGAATAATTCACTAAGACTAAAAGGGAGAGGGGAGAGGGTAACTAAACATAATACTGTAAATACACCTTAGTTTTAATTTCAAGAGGAACGAGCATGGGGGCATTAAGGGAAAACAGACGCCTCACAGAGGCGTAACTAACTTCAAATCCTGGCCAAAATAGAAAAAAATATATTGTTTTTGTTTATTTGTCCATATTTTCAGCTTAAATTTTTGCTCGAATTTAAGAGAATACAATTAAAAAAATCAGTATTGGGGCTATTTTGAAGATCTTGAAAAGAATAATCTGAGACGGCGCCGGTGGTTGAATGGTAAGCGTGACCGTCACTCATTCCAGTTGGCCTGGGTTCAATTCCAGCCAAGGCCTTTGAGATTTTTCTGAGGTCAAAAAATCTGTGGTCTGTGTCCTTTGGAAGGGAAGTAAAGCCGTTGGTCCCCGGTCCATGAGTTGATGGATCGATATCTTGTCCAGAAGTGAAGTCATCTCTCTGGCGTCGGTAAAGAAGAAGTAGTATCCAATTTCTATACTTACTAACAAATATCCTGCTCCCGTGATACATGTGGAATGCGCAGTAGCATATACGGCCTCTAGCAAAAGCATGTATCCGACTAACCATTCCTTCACTTTCCTCCCACGATCTACGTTAGGGCCTGGCCGGCGCCGGTATTGATCAATAAACAATTTAGGATTACCAGGAGTTGCACATTGAAAGATGTTTCGGTACTCCCAAGCATACTTATCTACTTATTCCCTGTGCAACTTCAGCTAGTCCAGATCGATAACGGAGTAGCGGCCAGGGGTGGTCGCACAAGCTCAAGCTCCAGCTTATATGACAAGTGTTAACGTGAATAATCCAGATTGAATACGATAATCACTTAGAGAAATATCTGTTACCGAATTTACAAAAACTTGAATATTTTTTTCTACTATAAGAAAATCAGAAAAGCAAAACAAACATATGAACTTGAAACAAAATGTTTTAATTTATGAAAACAGTTGAAACAGACTAAATCTTAATGCGAGGTTTCCTCAAACTGATAGATTACTTTAAAAACACGTTTACATTGAAAATAATAATGCTCGTGGTATTCATTTATGTTCGGTTTTGCATCACACTGTAAGGAGGTTAAATATTTTCATATTTTGGTCATAAATTATCTAAAACCATGAAAAACCATTTTTCATCACATGTTTTCGTATAAAAAAGCTTAAAAATATATGAAATAATTTTGGCCATGGATTTGATATAGAGCCACTGTGCGCCGGCTTAGCCTGCCGGTGGGTCTGTACAGGATCTAGGAAAGCTACTTCCAGAACCGTGTACTACTATACGAGACCGATGCCAGACAGAGAAGCGTTCCTATTACCGCAGGTGTCCCGCAAGGCTCGATTCTGGACTCGGTATTATAGAACCTTATGTATGACGTGGTTCTGCAACTAAAGTTCCCTCCTGGTGTCAAGATCTTCGGCTTCGCCGATGATGTAAGCTTGGAGGTCTACGGGGAGTCAATCGCCGAGGTAGAACTGACTGCAGCACATGCGATCAGCACTCTGTGGAGGAATGGATGAGCGCGAGAGGCCTGGAGCTCGCTCAACATAAGACGGAGGTGGTTATCGTCAACAACCGTAAGTCGGTACAACATGCAGTTATTCAAGTGGGAGAAGTCGTGATCACTTCAAAGCGGAGTCTGAAGATTCTTGGGGTCATAATAGATGGCAAGCTGACTGGCAGGCGTTGCCGTATCTATCCTTAGGTACGGCGGCCCGTCGGAAACTGGAGAGCACCTACCGCTTGATGTGTCCCACCGCACGGTATCACACGATGCATCCTGCGTGATAGCGTGCATGATGCCAATCGGGCTGGTCATCCGGGAAGACGAGAAGTGTTTTGAGCTGCGTGACACTAGAGGAGTTCCAGCGAGCGTACCAGTGTGGCTTCGATCACCAGATGGTAGCGCGAGTGGGACAACTCCTCAAAAGGTAGGTGGACCCACCGGCTGATACCTAACATATCGAGCTGGGGAAGTTCACTTCCATCTGACACACACAGCAGACGACAAGCATGTGATTGGTTAGTGAGAGCGGAAAGGGCCGATCGCGGAGAAGTGAGCGAATGGTCTGCTCATGCTGAGGCAAGTGTGGCGCAGCGGGAGGCAACCGCGGTAGTCACACCAAAGCATGGCAAAAGAGTGAGTGGATAGACGTATGTATGGACTACCCATGTCGAGATGGGAGGGTCGTAGCATAGAATGTTGGTACCTATCGCTGTTGATACCTCGTGGCGTGGCAGAGGAGTGTAGGGTGAGCGTCCAATTCAGTCTCACATGGTATGCTAGAGGTGAGCACACAAGTCAGACTCACATGGAGTGTCAGAGCGAGCATCAGGGTGTGATAGAGCGAGCACCCAAGTAAGCCTCATACTGGATGTGTGCGTGCGTGAGAAGTAAGTGGTAGTTCCTGGGGGAAAGATAGCGGAACCCAATGGGGTTTAGTCGGTATTACCCGTTAGGTAGTTTAGTCATGGTCGAGCCCGATACTCCAGTACACCTCCGTGTTGTAGCTTGGCAACTACTAAGCACGTGTACTGGGTCAGTTTTTCATCTTCAAAAAATCGAAGAAAAAAATACTATATCTACAAGTACAACTCTTTGAGAATATATTTCTATATTTTCAGACATCCGAGCAATAGACCTTCGATGCGCCTGACCTTTTTCGTGATCACGATTGCCAAAAAACCACTCAACCGATCTGCTTGATTTTGTTTTCAATTGTTACATATAATACAGTCTAACAGTAAAATCAAAATAAATCAAATGAAATCACCGGTGTTTAAAACGTGTTGATTTCAGAACACATCATACTCGTTAATATTACTCTCGACTTTGATTGTTCGCCAATGTTTCGCTCCTGAAGGTAACTACAAAATGACGTATTTACTGTTGCTGCAAATGAGAAGCAGCAGGCACATCAGTGGCCTTGACTCTACCTATGGACCTCAAAAAAACAGATCATTTTGGCGAGCGTGAAGTGAATAGAATAACCTCTTTCACTTGTCACTCTACTACCACTAACTGGACGAGCTCTTGGAAGAGCGAAAAAAGGTCCAAGCCCTCCTCTCAATCATTTTCATTATATTTTACAAAAAAAAAAAACATTTCAAAAAATCCTTTCAAAAAATTTGCGGATCGGAACAATGACCACAAAACCTCATGTGGATCTGATTATGTACAACACTTTTTCTACTGATATATGAAAAATAAAGTACCTAAACGCAACTTCACGTAACCTGTCAAAATATATTATTTTAAAAATGCAGCAAAAAATTTAAAAAAAACGAAGAATTCACATATGAATTGATCCAGCATAACAAAAACCATATTGTCAGTTGGTTTTTTTTTTAATTTTTTTTTTGGAATTCTCTCACCCGATGAGTTCCGTGATGATCTCGATTTCTTCGCGCTGTATGCGCGGAACCAAAAGTATTCTCAAAAACGTGAATAAAGTGCCATAAATTCAGGAACAATCACGTTTTGACGTTACGAAAACAGGACCATGAATAAAAATCATGTGTTTTAAAATTAAAGGTCCATTTTCAGTCAGAAACTCCCAAATAACGCTTTTATTTGTGAAGTTATTTGTTTTGTTTTGTGAAAATCAGTCACGGTTTCCGCCATACCATAACTAAATCGACTTTCTATAGGTGAACTAGTTCAGAACTTTGTGCACATTATTCATACAACCAAAGGTAGAATCGTGATTTTATTCATAGCTTTTGGAAAACATATTTACGCGTGAACTATTTGAGAAAACAAGGAATATTATTCAAAAATCCTTTCAACCATCGTGAACTAGTTCATGATTCCCGATATAATAGTCACGATTCAATATCCGTGCTCGTGAAATAGTTCACAAAATCACACAATGTGATTCATGTATACGTGAACAGATTCCTGGTTTTTAGCAAATTAATCACAACTCACCATTCACAAAGCCATGAAATAATTTTAAAATATTCGTGACCTAATTCATGTTTCCTAGTAGGGGAGCCCGGGGCTAGTTGACGGTTGGGGTAAGTTGGCGGAATCCCTTTTTCTCTGTTTCTAATAAACATATAGCGCTTATAGTTTTTGGCGTATCCACACATACCGCCAACTTACCCCGGGGCCAGGGTAAGTTGGCGGGTTTTCCGCGTCACATATTTTTGTCTCTATAAATGGAGACAATGCATCAAACACATTAAAAATATCAGAGGTGTTGCCGACAGTCTGCTCGTTCATGCCGCGTGTTCTATTTTGCGAGATCTACCTACACCAAGCGGTAAAAATTGAAATCTGAAAACACCGCCAACTAGCCCCGGTCTCCCCTATGATAGTTACGACTTACAATTCAAAAAATATTATTCATGTATACGTGAACTGATTTATGATTCCTAGTTCTCTTGAAATAATGAAATAAATGCAAAATCATGAAATCTTCTTCATAGAAACGTGAACTGATTCATGATTCCTTATATAATAGTCACACCTGACCATATGTGGCCGTGAAATAGATCGCAAAATCAAAAAATATCATTCATGTGTTCGTGAACTGGTTCATGATTCGTAGCATAATTTTCATGACTGACCATTCATGCTCGTGAAATAGTTTACAAAATCATTAAATATTATTCATAGATTTGTGAACTAGTTCATGGCTAGTAGTATATGATTCACGGTCTATCTTGGTGATATTTAGAAGACATCCGTAATAATTTTCTATTTTATACAACTCTGCATGTGGTCATGAAATTTTCACGTGAACTATTAAAACCTTGAAATCATGAGCATAAATCATGCTACTCTGCCAGAAAGACCGGATATAAACTTATGAATAAAATATCACAGTAACGTGATGAGAGACAACGAAAATCACGACGAAGCTCCTGAAATCATGACCGTCGTTTTAGTTGATATACTACAACCCAATCCCCATAATCATGAACAAGAATCATAACAAAAACTAAAAATGTCCAACAACCACAGCAACCCAACCAAAAATTGCAATGTAACGCCATGTAAATTTTTGCGCGAACTATTTTTTTAAACACACATTGTTTCATGAATACGAGGATTATTATCCATAATTTCAGGAACTTGGTCACGATTTCCGTAAATCCCTCAGTACACGAAATCGTGATTGTTTGTTCATGGATTGAGGAACGGATTTTTTTTTCTGTGTATGAAGATCCGATTCCAGATCTTCGAAAACTCAGTTCCCCACACGCCTCATCTCTGCAATAACACACTCGGGTCATCTATCTTTGGCCAGACACGATAATAAGGTTCAACCGCTGCAATTGTTTTCCAGGTATTGAACACAGTGCTTGGATTTCTTCCAGGCCAAATGTACTAATGTTGTTGATTACTTAGTTATATCACTATCAGAATCCACCTTCCGGAGATCCACTCGTATTTTCCAATTGCGAAAGTAGAAATTTCTTTTGAATAAAAGCTGACAGCAGTGAAAAAATATACATCCAAGAAACCGATTCTAACAGTGTTTCGTCGCTGTTGTGCTATCTTATGACAACGCCATTTTGGGGTAAACTGAGTTAGATATGCCACATTACTTGTTTGAAAAATCTCTACAAAGTGGCGTTTTCAGAATTTTGAAATTCTACTTGGTTGCTTAGATATAGCGAGAAACATGATGAGAAATTGTGAGTTTTTTGCTTCAAATCACTGTATCTAGGGATTTGCTCAAGTTATATTGAAGTTTTAGATGTTTTACATTTCTTATAAAAGAAATTATAGAATTCGCTCAAATTTTCAAGGTTTGTTTCGAGGCCCGGAGGGCCGAGTCTTATATACCAATCGACTCAGCTCGACGATTTGGGACAATGTCTGTGTTTGTGTATGTAACGGACAAATTCTCATTCGTGTTTCTCAGCAATGGCTGAACCGATCTTATCCAAGCCAATTTTAAATTAAAGAACTAAAAAACAGTATGGACGCTATTAATTTGTTTTTGATTCTAATGTTTAGTTTCCAAGATATGAATGTTTGAATGCGTAAAATCGGCGTTTTTCGCAGTTTTTTTAAATTTTCTGCCGAATTTGACGATGTAGATTAACAATTTATATGTTTTTAGACAGCTTCAACGAATACCTTTCGAAAAAGCTATAGATAGATCGGACTATTATCAAAAGAGATATTTAACATTAAATGCGGACGAAAGATTTTTATCATTTCCCATTGCCAGAAATATGACCAAAAAACATGTAATCTATTATTAACGCCAAAACGGCTTATCTTAGGTCAATAGTATCTTCGGAGAATATAATGAAGGTAATATGTCCTTTCTTTTGGTATTATGCTTTTGCCGATTAATCTCCCTATTAGTGAGATATTTTCACAAATTTTCTTGGAAGTGATTATATCGAAATGATGTCTTCAGCAAATTTGTAGCTCTTACTTTTGCAAATAACTTTACTGAAGACTTTAAACATCTATTTTGAATACTTTAAAAGTTATAGCTTGTTGTTTGTTGATTACTCTTTGTCGCCTATTTATTGTTCAATATAGTAATAATCCATTGAAATAAGCTAAACATTGTTTCGATAAAACGAATTTTGTATTTCATTTAACTATCTACAACCGCTAGAAATAATCACCGAACACTTCCAAGTTGTCTGGAAGGAACTTGATAACTTATCAGTACAAAAATGTTCATTTGTGCGAACTTTCTGACTGCAATATTTCTAACTTATAACCATCGGATCGATCTGAAACATATCGGAAAATGAAAAGCGAAATAAATAACTCCAAGCAACGGCGTAGCCAAGAGAAGGTTCACCACACCCAAAAAAAATATTGGATTGAAGTTGAAAATTTATTGATGCTCACTGATTTAATTCAATATTACAATAACAATTATCTGATCCGTAGATTGATAACCTGTTGTTGTAAACATCATGAGGACTTTTGATTAATTGTCGGAATGGGGTCCTGATATGTAACTGATCTATTGGTCTTGATTTCACAGTTGTCTAATAGCATCAATATCAAATTCCTGCCTGAAAACTTTCCAATAGAAAATTCCAGAGTTCTGTAATCAATCATAATCCTCAGATTTATTTTCAAATTGAGCTCGCTTTTGTAGAGATGTACTGTAATAAGGCTCTTTATTTAATAGAAAGCAAAGTTAAAATTGATTCAATGTTTATGAAACATAGAACTGCTCACCAAAAAAATGCATAACTTTCAACATTTGCTAAAAATGTTTTTGCCTTTCTCATTCACTCTAAAATTCGTCAATCTAATCCCGACCCGGAGGGCCGAGTGTCATATGCCAATCGACTGAGTTCGTCGAGATCGGAAAATGTCTGTGTGTGTATGTATGTGTGCATGTGGAAAAAAATGTGACCTCTGTTTCTCAGAGATGGCTGGACCGATTTGCACAAAGTTAGTCTCAAATGAAAGGTACAACCTTCCCATCGGCTGCTATTGAGTTTTTTATTGATTAGACTTCCGGTTCCGGAGTTACGAGTGCAATCACACAACACAAATTTGTATTTTTGATGCCAAATGACTTTAAAATTCATGAAACATTGAGATGTTTGACAAAAATTGACTTCTTTGGACTTTGGTACATTTTTGCCTTTCTCATATAGAAAGGTTATGCAATCACTCTAAAAATCGTCAATCATACCGGCCCGGAGGGAGTATGCAGTGAGGGGTTGCTACTTTAAAATTAAAACTAGTTTAAAATTTCATAACAAGTTGAAAATTTTCGGCAGGACCTGGACCTCCCGGAGAAAGCTCCATGATCCGCCGCTGGTTTCAAGCGATGTTTCAGTATCACATAGTATCTCAAGATCGTGGCTGTCGATCCATTGTATGTATGTGCAAATCGTACTGAACATGTAATATTCATTTCCACCATTGTATTGAACATAACTAGCCATGGAATCGTAGTCTGGACAAATGAGACAAGCACAATTGCACCACTAGGTGGATTAAAACAGGTTTTTATTTTGGGAATGCGTCGAGTTGAGACGAAAACGTAATATGATTAATAACGAGGATAACACTTTCCGAATGTAGAGAGAAATTTATGAAAAATGACGATTTCCATTCGACTCTAGCAGGTCCTGATCGATTTTGATGAGCATTAGATTTTTGTTGTATTACCAATTATATGTATAGGTCAAATATTCAAAAACAGTAATTTAAGGTCAAGATAGCATCATTTTGAAACAGCCAATTTCGGAGGTTTAGTATCTTCGATGAGTTTTACAAACGTTAAACAGCGCATCATTTGATAAAATAATTTTGACGGTATATCGTCCAAAAAGTATTTATGGTGAATTTTCTCAGGTTAATATTCATGACTACAATAAAGTCTCAACAAATTCGCTAAAGACACGAACTCTGTTACTATTTTCTGAAAAATTAATTTTACATATTTTTAAAACTTCAAAAATTACGGTTTCGGAATTATGCCGTTTGGACAGTATGATCGATTTTCACCAAACCGAATTTCTGGCTACGCCGCTGACTTCAAGTAAGTAGAAACAAAATCGTTCTACACTCGTTCACAAGAAACTTCTTCGAATGCTGAATATCTATTATAATACATTGAAACCCCGATTTTATCAGCCAAATATGAACATATGTTTGATGGGCTCTAGCAGACGAACAAGACTGAATTCGAGTAAATCCTTTCTTGAGCATGTTTTCCTTATCATGAAGATGGAAACATGCAAAAATAAAAAGTTCATCATAATCAGAAGTAGTTACCAGACTACATCAAGGGACGGGAAGAATATTTTAACAGCTTCAGTTTATTATAAAAAAAAATTGCCCGATTTAGTCAATGTCCCCATTTTGTCAGCCTAAAATACGCCATGAGACAGATAATAATGGGTCTTTATTGTATGTATTATTCACTGTGTTTCTCATTAATAGGTACATTTCATTTTTGGAGATTTTTTTATTGCATCGAACTACAACAATTTTTAGGTAGTTTTCAAGGGGTTATTTTATAGACTTCTTCCAAAATTTGGCGAACCTATTCCAATTCGTATACCAATTAATATGTATACCTAAGGGTTTATATGTTGCAGATAGAGAAAATACTGAAATTTTCAGCTTTTTTTCTACACAATATTACGAAAGCAATTTTTCCTAATAAGTTTGTGAAAATCATAAACTATTTGAAATTTTTTAATAGTTTTATTTTTTATTTAACCGTGATTTTTTAATAAATCTGTAAAGAATACTAAAAATTAATTTCTATTCCATAATTTTCAGTTCGGCAATTCGAGAGATCGTGCTCACCGCAAGCCATGAAAAATAGACTACGTTGTGAATCGATCATAAACTTCGCTTCACAACGTAGTCTATTTTTCATGGCTTGCGGTGAGCACGATCTCTCGAATTGCTGAACTGAAAATTATGGAATAGAAATTAATTTTTAGTATTCTTTACAAATTTAACTCGCCGCGCAGATTGCTCTGAATTAGACCCGCTGGTGCCCTAAGACGATTTCGCTAGATTTTCAGAGCACTGTGCACCCAGTGCATTAACGCAAGTGACGGAAGGTTATCGAAAAGTTTCGTGAAAATGAAAATTCTAGTAAGGGACCATTCATTAATTACGTAACGCAAAAATTGCCCAAAATTGACTCCCCCCTCCCCCCATGTAACAAATTGTCACAAATTTCTTTATCCCCCCCCCCTTCCATGAAATTTTTTTTTCTTCGGTGAAAACATGTTACGTAACGATCTAGCTTACTCCCCCTCCCCCCTATGTCACAATATGTAACAACTTGTCGAACCCCCTCCCCCCCCTAAAAGCGTTACGTAATTTATGAATGGTCCCTAATGATGATGATTTTCCCAAACGGTTCGTTTTCGTGAGGTTTTTATTTGTTCTTTGGCATTAGGATTAGCGATAATAATTCAAATCAAGGATACTACTGGGAAGTCACCTTTGGAAAAAGTCGATGTCGAAGTAAAATTTGAAACTATGCACGCATGCACTTCAGAGATAGCGTGACATCAGGAGCTGCGATTTCATTTCAACGCTTTTTTGTGAAAAGGGCGATACTTACAAATGTAAACATAGGGCTTTTTTCATACATGCGAATGAGGGCTTTGAAACGCAACAAATTAACCTAAAAATTTTGATTCTACGATATTGCTTTCTTAAACTACAGCAAAAAATACAACGGGCAAAACTGTATTTTTGTTTGTTTATTTCAAGTTTCGCCCTCCACGCTCCATGCAAACAAACAGGGCGATACATTTTTTGCTAGCAGTTTAGAGGTGAAACTGTTATTTTCGTATTTTTTTAGGATTATCAAGCTGATATCAGCTGTAAATAGTAACAATGATCTCTATTGAAAAAACACGGACGAAATCGGTGGTGTAGAACGGTAGTTATTGTAAAAAACGTAAGGGCGATACTTCAATGCTGATAGGTGGGACCGAAAAAGTAAACAATCGCCAAAGGGGCGATACTATCATTTTGTCAATTTCAATAGCAAAAACAAATTTTAATTTAATAATTTCAAATACTTTTGAAGTTTTGGGTTTCGATCACTGAATCATGCAATCTAGGATGTAAAAAAACACAATAGTTCTTAAATAGGAAATAAAACCAAGTCTGGAAATATTCACTGTTGATTTTCTTTGAATGGTATCACTGCTAGTATCGCCCTTTTCAAGAAAAAGCGTTGATTTCTTAGTTCTCAGTCGCATTGGAAATTTGAGTAAAGTATAAACTTCAAATCGATTAAAAAAATTCAATTTTTTGGCTCAGTACAATATATAACCCTTTTAGGAAAATTCAATTTTCCCACCACAATTTAGATATTTTATTAACAGAGCATTAACAATAATTCGTTGGTATGTCTATTTTATGGGCCATTTTTTCGCTTTCCCGTTGGTTTGGTTTGAGATTTCTAGCACTGATGTTGTCCTATGCTGATTTGAGCGATTCTCTGAGTCCTGCCACTATCCCATGTAGTATGTGTTATCAAAAACATCGCGAAGCATCAAGTTCTAAATGTTCTCAAACGATATAATATCCGAAGAGAGTGATAAGAGTTATAAGAAAAGTCTCATCACACTGTTCGGTGGATTAAAAACGTTTTTATGTGTGAAAATGTCTGAGGAACACATTGACATAAACATTTTCAAAGGAAAATTACACGAGTAGTGAGAAAAACACAGTTTTAGTTTTACACTGGAAATAAAGCATATTTGGCAACACTGTAATCAAAAATAACATTTTTTTTTCTAGATTCTCTGACTTATTTCCTTCAAAATGCATTTCACCGATTGTTTATAGACCATATGAACGCAAAGATGTGAATAAAAGCAAAAAATGGTTATTTTTTTCTATGGAAAATTTTCCATGCACGATTATAACACGCCATACAAATTTTGTCATCAATACACGCCTATGACACGTGTGAGTGCGACTTTCCTTTACATTCATAGTAAAAACTCGCAACATAGTCAACCAATCTTCGTAATATTTGAGAGATTAATGCAGAATAGATAGAAGCATCAATTGTCTTCTTTGGATTGTTTATACCATTTATAAGTTTCAAAATATTCAATCTCAAACTTTAAAAATCGTTTTTCTCGAAATGTGCTAGATGGCGCTTGTCATAAGATAGCACAACAGCGACGATTTGTATTAAAGTTTGTTTAAAAAGCAGTAAAAACAGTTAACATTTGTTTTGTCATATTCTAAGTTAAACATTTATTCAACCATCCGCGAAGTTTCGTGTAATTCGAAATAAAGTTTTAGCTGTAAAAATATTACAATAAAAAGGTGTGTAAATATTCAAATAACGAAAAATAACAAAATATTTCACGAACATGTGCGTGGGTACCTAAACAACAAAATTAAAGCACTTTTTGCAAAATTTGCCACTTTGTATTTTGTATGTTTATTATTTCAGTTTGTGTAAAACGACCATTTCAAGCATTTTTATGAGGTACCGGTTTAGCTATTCTAGTCAAAAGAAATAGCTTGATCGCAAATATTCTGTTTATATGTTTGTTAAATGTATTGTGTATTAAGGAGGATTGCGACTAAGAGCCACGATTCAAGTATATTCACTATCTGTATATATGTATATATGGACAACCATCTTACCTGAGTGTTCCTTGTATAACCATATCCCAGAAATCTTTCATCGTGGGGCGGCACGGTGTCCGGTGCAACATAAAACGGCTCATACAGGAACTCAAAATTAGTCACGTTGTGAGAGACACGCGTTTCATCGCTCTCCGAAACTTCTGTTTGCCATCTGCGGATCAAAAGATTAAAGAAAAACTCGTTACCTACATCACATCGTATTCAGTTGGCGGCTGTACATTTATAGACGTATTCTACAGAATATAATCAGCTGATGATTTTTGATCCACTTAGCGAAATTTAAGAGCTTCATTAAACTTATATTGCTCATGCAAGCTTAGCTTTATGTCACCATAAAAATGGAAGCGCACTAATCATTGCGATAACACTTTCAACACTAGAAAACCCCCTTGAGAGCACGTCAGACAGAAGCCTGTTCGTTTCTAGGGGCAAACTGTCAACCCCAAAGCACGCGTCTAAATCAAAGCATTATTACTTTATGAACTTCTAAATTATCACAGTAAATGTCCCTCCCCCGAGTTGGCCTTCCTTGTCCCAACGAACTGCGGACAAATCATAAACGAGATACGGTTGCTGTGTCGGGGACGGCACCGGAACGTTCTCCCTGGTTGTCTATTTATAGGAGGCAAGAAGGAAATGCCACTGCGATCGTAAAACGAACGGAGAACGAACCTTTAAATGATGGTTCCCCCCCCCCCAGCAGTCTTAGCACCCGAAGCATCCCGATTCTGAAACCTCTGAACTACAAGCAGCATCTGGGGCATCTTAGCAGTGGTCGCGTATCGGCTTGGGCTTGGGCAACCAAGCAAATGAAAAACCGAACAATGAATGGTCATAAAATTCTAGACTTTATGGGAGAATGCTTTTTCCTGTCGCAGTTTTTCAGACGAAATTTTAGTGGTGCAGGGTTTTTCGTTTTATTGCCTGCTTTTAGCCAAAGCTGTCACAGTTTTCCTCTGTTTAACCAGATGCGTCAGTGTTGATATCAAATATAATGCATCCCGACATGGCAAGTAATGTTTGGAAAAAAGATCTTCAGAATCTATGACAAAAGGTCTTGTGATGAATATCGATAGATATAGATGTGAAATTCATGTTTTGCCTTTCTCAATAGAAAGGTATTGCAATTGCTCTGAAAACCGACTTTTTAACGGAGGCCCGGAGGGCCGAGGTACATATACCATTCGATTCAGTTCGTCGAGTTCAGCAAATGTCTGTGTGTATGTATGTGTGTGTGTATGTGCGTCTGTGTGTGTACGCGAACACAATCTCACTCACTTTTCTCAGAGATGGATGAACCGATTTTTACAAACTTAGTCCCAAATGAAAGGTGCAACGTTCCCATAGGCTGCTATTGAATTTCTAATGGATCCGACTTCCGGTTCCGGAATTACAGGGTGATGAGTACGATCACGCAGAAAACGTCGATTTTAAGAAATTCTGCAATGAATGTATAATGGTGAAAATTTTTCCAAAATGTGACCACAACTGCTTCGATTTGTAGTACTAGGTCATTAACAGCCATTCAAAGTCTCTTTGGTCACATTGGCCACCATCATCGGTTCCGGAAGCCCCGGCGGAAGTATCCAAATTCAGAGTAACAGTCACATCGGTTTCTCGGAGATGGCTAGACCGATTCGACTAAACTTGACCTCAAATGAAAGGTATTGCGTCCCCGTAAATGGCTATTAAATTTTATCCCCAACCGACTTCCGGTTCCGGAGTTACAGGTTGTGGCGTGCGATCACATGGCAAATTGTGATTCAAACCGATACCCCGATGGAAGCAAAAAAGGTAAAAATTTCGCTAAAATGTCTCTCAAATAACTTAACTTTACAGTTCTAAATCACCGACGGCCAAACAAACTTTCGTTGACTACATTGACCACCATAGACGGTTCCGGAAGTGCCCGGGAAAAGCGGCCATCTTTCATAACTAGCAAACTCATATCAGTTTCTCGGAAATGGTTGGGCCGATTTTCACAAACTTAGTCCCAAATGATAACTCTATTATCCCCACAGATGTCTGTAAAATTTCGCACGGATCGCTTGTATGGTTCCGGAAATATAGACTGAACGGTCCGGTCACACATAAAATTCCCATATAAGCCGGAACTCTAATTTTTTTTTCCCCATGAAATTTCAAAAATCGAATTCATATTTTTGATGCCAAACATCTTTAAAATGCATGAAACATCGAGATTTTATGTTATCTCGAAAATTTTTTTTTTATAAAAATCGACTTTTTGGGACTGCCGATTTCGCACCTTTTTGCCTTTCTCAATAGAAAGGTATTGCAATTGCTCTGAAAACCGACTTTTTAACGGAGGCCCGGAGGGCCGAGTGACATATACCATTCGATTCAGTTCGTCGAGTTCGGCAAATGTCTGTGTGTGTATGTATGTGTGTGTGTGTGTATGTGTGTGTGTATGTGCGTCTGTGTGTGTACGCGAACACAATCTCACTCACTTTTCTCAGAGATGGATGAACCGATTTTTACAAACTTAGTCCCAAATGAAAGGTGCAACGTTCCCATAGGCTGCTATTGAATTTCTAATGGATCCGACTTCCAGTTCCGGAATTACAGGGTGATGAGTACGATCACGCAGAAAACGTCGATTTTAAGAAATTCTGCAATGAATGTATAATGGTGAAAATTTTTCCAAAATATGACCACAACTGCTTCGATTTGTAGTACTAGGTCATTAACAGCCATTCAAAGTCTCTTTGGTCACATTGGCCACCATCATCGGTTCCGGAAGCCCCGGCGGAAGTATCCAAATTCAGACTAACACTCACATCGGTTTCTCGGAGGTGGCTAGACCGAATCAACCAAACTTAGTCTCAAATGAAAGATGTTGCGTCTCCGTAAATGGCTATTAAATTTTATCCCCAACCGACTTCCGGTTCCGGAGTTACGGGTTGTGGCGTGCGATCACATAGCAAATTGTGATTTAAACCGATACTCCGATGAAAGCAAAAAAGGTAAAAATTTCGCTAAAATGTCTCTCAAATAACTTAACTTTGCAGTTCTAGGTCACCGACGGCCAAACAAACTTTCGTTGACTACATTGACCACCACAGACGGTTCCGGAAGTGCCCGGGAAAAGCGGCCATCTTTCATAACTAGCAAACTCATATCAGTTTCTCGGAAATGGTTGGGCCGATTTTCACAAACTTAGTCCCAAATGATAGCTATATTATCCCCACAGATGTCTGTAAAATTTCGCACGGACCGCTTGTATGGTTCCGGAAATATAGACTGAACGGTCCGGTCACACATGAAATTCCCATATAAGCCGGAACTCAAAATTTTTTTCAAAGGGGGGCCCCATGAAATTTCAGAAATCGAATTCGTATTTTTGATGCCAAACATCTTTAAAATGCATGAAACGTCGAGATTTTATGTTATCTCGAAAAAATTTTTTTTGTAAAAATCGACTTTTTGGGACTGCCGATTTCGCACTTTTTTGCCTTTCTCAATAGAAAGGTATTGCAATTGCTCTGAAAACCGACTTTTTAACGGAGGCCCGGAGGGCCGAGTGACATATACCATTCGATTCAGTTCGTCGAGTTCGGCAAATGTCTGTGTGTGTGTGTATGTATGTGTGTGTGTATGTGTGTGTGTGTGTATGTGCGTCTGTGTGTGTGTACGCGAACACAATCTCACTCACTTTTCTCAGAGATGGATGAACCGATTTTTACAAACTTAGTCCCAAATGAAAGGTGCAACGTTCCCATAGGCTGCTATTGAATTTCTAATGAATCCGACTTCCGGTTCCGGAATTACAGGGTGATGAGTACGAACACGCAGAAAATGTCGATTTTAATAAATTCTGCAATGAATGTATAATGGTGAAAATTTTTCCAAAATATGACCACAACTGCTTCTATTTGTAGTATTAGGTCACTAACATCCATTTAAAGTCTATTTGGCCACATTGGCCACCATCATCGGTTCCGGAAGCCCCGGCGGAAGTATCTAAATTCAGAATAACAGTCACATCGGTTTCTCGGAGATGGCTAGACCGATTCGACTAAACTTGGCCTCAAATGAAAGGTATTGCGTCCCCGTAAATGGCTATTTAATTTCATCCCGATCCGACTTCCGGTTCCGGAGTTACAGGTTGTGGCGTGCGATCACATAGCAAATTGTGATTTAAACCGATACTCCGATGAAAGCAAAAAAGGTAAAAATTTCGCTAAAATGTCTCTCAAACAACTTAAATTTGCTGTTCTAGGTCACCGACGGCCAACCAAACTTTCGTTGACTACATTGACCACCATAGACGGTTCCGGATGTGCCTGGGAAAAGCGGCCATCTTTCAAAATTTACGAACTCACATCAGTTTCCCGAAAATGGTTGGGCCGATTTTCACAAACTTAGTCCCAAATGATAGCTATAATATCCCCATAGATGTCAATAAAATTTCGTACGGATCGCTTATATGGGTCCGGAAATATAGACTAAATTGTCCGGTCACATATGAAATTCCCATATAAGCCGGAACTCAATTTTTTTTTCAAAGGGGGGACCTCATGAAATTTCAGAAATCGAATTCGTATTTTTGATGCCAAACATCTTTAAAATGCATGAAACGTCGAGATTTTATGTTATCTCGAAAAAATTTTTTTTTTTATTAAAATCGACTTTTTGGGACTTTGCCGATTTCGCACCTTTTTGCCTTTCTCATATAAAGAAAGGCTATGCAATCACTGTAAAAATCGACTTTTTACCCGAGGCCCGGAGGGCCGAGTGTCATACACCATTCGATTCAGTTCGTCGAGATCGGCAAATGTCTGTGTGTGTGTGTATGTATGTGTGTGTGTGTATGTGTGTGTGTGTGTATGTGTGTGTGTGTCATTTAAACTCACACAATTTTCTCAGAGATGGCTGAACCGATTTTCACAAACTTAATTTCATCTGAAAGGTATAACGCTCCCATAAGCTGCTATTGAATTTTTAGTTGATCCGACTTCCGGTTCCGGAGTTACGGGTTGAAGAGTGCGGTCACACAGCAAATTCCCATATAAACTGGTACCACCATAATGTTCAAATGATGTAAAACATATTAAAATTGATGTAACATTACTCTAGTTTGCGGGTCTGGATCACTAATGATCAATCAAAGCAGCTTTGACCACATTGGCCACCTATGACGGTTCATGACGCCCCCGGGGAACATGGCGGGTGTTCCTAAGCTAATATCACACCCATTCGCCAACGAATTCTTTACCGATTTTTACAAACTTGATTTCAAATGAAAGATACAGTAATACCGTTGACTGCTGCTGAATTTCATTCGGTTCTGACTCTTGCTTCCGGAGTTACAGGGGTGTTAGTAAGGATACACTGGAATTTCCCATATAAATCGGTACAATCGTAATACCTCAGAGGCTAAAAACAATTGAAATGGTCACCAAATTACTTCTAATCGCAGATCTAGATCACTGATTGCCAATCAAACATTCTTTGAATATATTGTCCACTATCGACGATTCCGGAAGTCCGGAATTCCGGGCATATTCCACAATTAAAGTCACATCAGTTCTTCGGTGATGACTGAATCGATTTTCTCAAACTAAGTCTCAAATGGAAGGCAAAATATGCAGTTCAGTATTGCGTCGCCGCCCTTCCCCCCGCCTTGCCCTTACACCTCCCTCCTTCATCCCCTTGGATCTCCCTCACGCCCGCATTTCCTTCATCCACCCCGTATACCGAAATAAGATGAAGGATTTCTGACGCATCCTCCACTCCCACTCTACTAACCCCCCATTCGCTCCACTTTCAAACCCATTCCACCAACATTTCAAAATATAATCACATGAAGATAATATTGAACTCATGCTGATTAAGCTAATTAAATATTATTCTTTTGCCTTTCTCATATTGAAAGGTTATGCAATTGCTCCAAAAACCGACTTTCTAACCGAGGCCCGGAGGGCCGAGTCTCATATAACATTCGACTCAGTTCGCCGAGATCGCAAAATATCTGTGTGTATGTATGTATGTATGTGTGTATGTATGTATGTATGTATGTATGTATGTATGTATGTGTGTGTATGTGCGGATTTGTTAACAAAATGTCCACATCGGTTTCTCGGAGATGGCTGAACCGATTTTTACAAACTAAAATTCAAAAGAAAGGTATAATATTCCCATAGGTTGCTATTGAATTTCATTTTCAACCGACATCTTCTTCCGGATTACGAGTTGAAGAGTATGGTTACAAAACAAAATTTGTTGATTTGTCCACATCGGTTTTTCGGAATTTTCTGAACCGATTTTGACAAACTTGATTTTAAATGAAAGGTCCATCAGCTGCTGATGAATTTTGTGTGGATCCAAGTTCTGGTTCCTGAATTACAGGGTGATACGTACGATCACGCAGCAAATCCCGATTCTAACGAATTCTGCGATGAATGCAAAAAGGTGAATTTATTCCAAAATGTAAACACAACTGTTGAATTTGTAGATCTAGGTCACCAACAGTCATTCAAAGTCTTTTTGGCCACACTGGCCACCATCGACAGATCCGGAAGTATCCAAATTCAGAATAACTGTTATATTGGTTTCTCGAAAATGTCTAGAACGATTTGATCAACTTAGTCTCAAATGAAAGGTGTTGCGTTGTCGGAAACTGATATTAAATTCCATCTCCATCCGACTTCCAGCTCCGGAGTAACGGGTTGTGGAGTGCTATCACATAGAAAACTCCGATTCAAACCGATACCGCGATGAATGCAAAAAGGTGCTCTAATATATACTTACCAAGTGTAATAAGAATGAAAGACATTTCCATAATGTTATATTGTATGAACCAGCTATTAAATCATAGTTTGGAGAAATGAGAAAGGCACAATTGCACCTCTAGGTGGATTAAAACAGGTTTTTTCAGTTCAATATTACCGTGGCTGTTTTTTCTTTTTCAAAATTTTAAAACTCGAATAATGATTTATTTTACTGTATATAGTTGTCATGTGATGTATAATAATAAAATGTAATATATGCATTTAAAAGTTTTTAATGAATATAAACAACGCACACATTCTCGTGATTCACGATTGAGAAAGGCACAATTGCACCGCTAGGTGGATTAAAATAGGTTTTTTCAGTTCAATATTACCGTGGCTGTTTTTTCTTTTTCAAAATTTTAAAACTCGAATAATGATTTATTTTACTGTATATAGTTGTCATGTGATGTATAATAATAAAATGTAATATATGCATTTAAAAGTTTTTAATGAATATAAACAACGCACACATTCTCGTGATTCATGATTGAGAAAGGCACAATTGCACCGCTAGGTGGATTAAAATATGTTTTTATGTAGTGTTTTGGTTTATGTTTTTGGCCTTTCTTGTATAGAAAGGTTATGGAATCGCTCCAAACATCGACAGTATAACCGAGGCCCGGAGAGCCGATTCACGTATATCATTCGACTCAGTTCGTCGAGATCGGAAAATGTCTGTGTGTGTATATGGAAAAATAATATCACCTCTGTTTCTCAGCGATGGCTGAATCACTTTGCACACACTTAGACTTAAATGAAAGGTGCAACTCTCATTTTTTTTGTTCATCGGAATTCCGGAGTTCTGGGTTGAAGAGTTCAGTCACACGGGAAATTCCTATGTAAACTGGTATCACCATGATGGCCAAATGATGCAATACATATTAAAATGTATGTAACCTTAGTTGGATTTGCGGGTCTAGATCACTATTGACCAATCGAATTAGCTTTGACCATATTGACCACCTATGACGGTTCTTGATGCACCGGGGAACTTGCCAAATTCCTAAGCTAATAAGTGTTGTGTCCAAGTGTGTCGCTAGCATGGAGACAAAATCGCAGATGGACGTCATCTACACTGATCTGAAAGCAGCATTCGACAAAATTGATCATGAAATACTTTTATGCAAGCTGTCTCGTCTCGGCATTTCTTCACAATTTGTGTCTTGGTTAGATTCATATCTTTCCGGAAGAATTCTGCGAGTAACATTAGATAACTGCACATCGTCACAATTTTCCAACAAGTGTGGTGTTCCACAAGGGAGCAACTTGGAACCTCTGTTGTTCGTACTATATTTCAACGACATCGCATTGCTGCTGAGAGCCGGCTGCAAACTAGTTCATGCTGACGACTTGAAGTTTGTACCTTATTGTTCGTTCTGTAGAAGACTGTTGGCGCCTACAAGGTTCACTACAACTTTTCGTGGATTGGTGTGGCAGCAATAGGCTTGTCATTAACGTGGCGAAATGTCAAGTGATTACGTTCCATCGCATTTTATGCCCGGTGCAGTTCGATTATAGGATTAACGGTACAATTCTGACAAGAGTTGAACAGGTGAGTGATTTAGGAGTGCAATTGGACGCGAAACTGACGTTCGATTTGCAACGCTTGCAGATTATTTCAAAAGCAGCACGTCAGTTGGGATTTCTTTCCAAGATTGCTAAGGACTTCAACGACCCGCATTGTCGGAAGGTACTGTACTGTTCGCTCGTCCGCCCTATTCTCGAAAACGCCTCAGTGATCTGGTGTCCGCATCAAGTAACGTGGTGCGCCGGAACAGAATCTGGGATAGCACTTTGTAAGCGGCATTTGTCACTGTGATCGCTCTGTAGTTTTCACTGTCCAATTTGTCGCCTTTCTTGTATATCGGGGTGATGACCCCTTCCTTCCACTCCTCCGGTTGCTGTTCTCTGTCCCAGATTCTTTCGATTATTGGGTGCATGCTTTCCGTCAGTTTCTCCGGACCCACCTTGAACAGTTCCGCTCCTAGACCATCCTGACCAGCTGCCTTGTTGTTCTTGAGATGTTGAATAGCCTCGTTAACCTCATGCATAGTAGGCGCCGGATCATCCCCGTCGGCTGCGACACTGACATAATCGTCCTCCTCGAACGCCCGATTGTCCGCCTGCGCACCATTCAGATGTTCATTGTAGTACTGTCTCCACCTTTCGACCACCTCACGTTCGTCCGTCAAGATGCCACCTTCCTTGTCTCTCCACATTTCGGCCCGCGGCACAAAACCGTTGCGAGAGTCATTCAGCTTCTTGAAGAACGCCCGCGTTTCCTGAGAGCGATACAGCAGCTCCATCTCCTTTCTCTCAGACTCTTCCA
This sequence comes from Topomyia yanbarensis, assembly GCF_030247195.1. Lineage (NCBI taxonomy): Eukaryota > Metazoa > Arthropoda > Insecta > Diptera > Culicidae > Topomyia > Topomyia yanbarensis. Next base: position 112,506,162 of record NC_080672.1, on the reverse strand, counting down.
GGCGGCGCTTTTTGTCCTGAAAAAGACGAGTCTGCTGTTTTCGCTTCCGTCGATATGACTCCATGTTCTGACGAGTGGCTTGAAGCTGCTGCATTCTTCTCGTCCAATATCTCTTGGCACTCGCCATCGAACCAATCGCTCTGTCAAATTACAAATTGATCGTAATTTGGTTTTCGTGGTTTTGAATTAGATCACAAAACTTTCACGGTCTCGATGTTTTCTCATGAACTATTTTAAGTAACTCGAATTACAACACTTGGATCTCGTGCCTCGTAAACTGGTTCATGATTCGTTATCGTGAAATAGTTCCCACAATCATACGTTTCACTGTCATGTTTTAGTTCGTGATTTATCTAATTGTTTCCGTGATCTTAATATCTTTACATGAACAATTTCACGGACTGATATTCACGGACATTTAAACTAGTTCTTGTGTGCTTTCGAATAAGTTCTCAACTTTAGAAAATATTCCAAAACATTTTCATTTTTATGCAACTTTGCATAAAGTCTTGAAATTTCCATGTGAAGTAATGGCTGTCGGCTTCGGGATTGGCCCAGCATTTGCTAGTTGTGCGCAATCAGGGAGGATGCGCATGCTGCGGGTATGTGGGGAAATCATGTAGTGACGGCCTAAAACCAAACATGCTGGAAGCCTTCAATCGTTAATAGTTTGGAAAAACATCCGAAACCCAAACCCAACTCTGCACAGCAGGCCTGACCTTTTTAATATTTGCGACATATGCTTCAAATATTGATATTGACAAGAAAAATACTACAGAATAACTGCAGTGTTTTTCAGGATGCTTTTCAATACTGGCTGTGTAAAGGTTAGAATATAATAGAAATTTTGAAATCCAAGATGACGGTTGAGCAACATTCTTGATAACCCCAACAATATGAGTATTTGTGGAACGGGATTGACAAATAGATGCTGAAAATGTATGTTTTTCGCAATTTGGAAATGCGAGATGGTGGTTGAGCAAAATTTTCGATAACCCCAGCAAAATAGGTATTTTTGGAACGGGATTGACAGTAGATGATGAAAATGGACGTTTGACGCCATTTTAAAATCCAAGACGAAGACTTCCGGTTGAACAATATTCTCTATAACCCCAACAATATGGGTACTGTTGAAAGGGCCTTGACAAGTAGATGATGAAAACGAATGTTTGACGCAATGTTTAAATCCAAGATTGCGACTCCTGGTTGATCTACATTCTCGAATACCCCAACAATATGGGTAATTATGGAACGAGCTTGACATATAGATGATGGAAAGGGATGTTTTGTGCCATTTTGAAATCCAATACAACCCCAATAATATGGGTAATTTTAGAATATGCTTGATATGATCCAAGATGGCGGCTTCTGGTTGATCAATATGCTCGACACCCTAATAATTAATACCCCAACGGGCTTGACGAGTAGATGATGAAAATTAATGATTGGAAAGATTTTGAAATCCAAAAAGGCGACTTCTAGGTGTGCAATATTATTGATAATCCTTACAATGGTTATTTTTGGAATAGGCTTGACGAGCAGATGATGGATATGGTGGTTTGGTGCCATTTTGGAATCCAAGGTGCCGACTTCCATTTGAGCGAAATTTTGTATAACCATAACCAGAAGGGTATTTTGAAATGGACTTGACGAGTAGATGAAGGAAATCTATGAATGTCGTCATTTTGAAGAACGAGATAGAAATTTTTGGTTGAGAAAATTTACGATAATAGGTTATACAGAATTCAATTTAACTTGAAGACGCCATCATAAAATTTTGGAATAGCTTCAGACATCGATTTCCGTCATCTGCTCTTCAAGTATATTCTGAAAAATCCATATTGTTGAAGTTATAGAGCTTTTGTCAAAACCGGAAGTCACCCTGAATTTCAAAACTATTTCAGACATCGCTATCCATCATCTACTCTTCAACCCCATTCCGAAAATAACCATATTGGCAAGGTTACAGAGGATTTATCAAAAGCGGAAGTCGCCATCGAGCATTTCAAAATGGTAATACGTCTGTGTCTTTTAAACTAGCCGAAAAACATTGATATCCACCATCAAACAAGCGTGTTTTCTGAGATAACACTTGACAGTTTGTTTAGTACCTATCAGCAAATTTGAATAGATGCAACAACCGCGGAACTACAGATAAGTGGCCACCGATTCGAGTGTGACTCATGCCATCTCTCGTCAGGTGTTGGTAGCCACCCGTGCAGGTCGAACGTGGTCTCGTGGTTTTTGCTTGTACCAAGCTCAAACAATTTCAAGTCAAACAAGATTTCTTTGTTTGGTGTCTAAACGAAACACACACATTTGAACGCGAAGGTGCAAAACCGGCTGAGCTGACATTGGCGATTTAGTGTCGAACAACCAGGGCTGGGTTTGAATTAGTTTGACGTGAGACATTTTCCACTGTTATTTTATCGCTGTATAATGTATAGCCTCTTATATAAAATAAAAATATATCGCACAAAAAATTTTGCTTCCTATTTCAGAGATACCCTCAACCGCAAAAGTTTATCCTTCTGGTTCAACAACCGACCGACCTCTTGCTGCGATACGATCACACCAGCTCCAGATCGATAGACACTTTCGATACCCTGCGGTTGCCCGAGCGGGTGAATGAAACCTCTCTGGCATTTGAACGAGCCAACGGTCAGGGTGTACTCGGTCTTCAAATAGTCCGACACGATCCCTGTCAACCAGAACATGTACTGCTGCCTATCAGTCTGCTCCTGGTCAGCCAGATCCAAATCGATAAAATTGAATTTCGTGGACATCAAAAGCACCGGTAGATGGTCTTTGAATTCACTACTACCAAAATTTCTGAGAAGGTGAAGAAATTTAGAAATCTCAAATTCAAAGATATCGTCCTATAATGGGGAATAACCTACCGCAACTTACTGCCCAAGTAATGGACAGCATTACAGTGACAAACGCCATACTCTTCAATTGCCGGATCAACGAGAACCGTATGTGTCTGTCCGGGATCAAGAAATCTTCGCAGTATTTGGGAATGATCCCTCTTCAGGTGCGAGGAAAAAAAGGAAGAACAAACCTGCTCCTGGCAACCGGTAATGGGACAATGAACAGGCATGCGTTGTATCTTGAGCAGTTTAGCAGATTTGACTTCTAATTTGACACAGTCGCTCTCTGATTGTACTGTGGTCTTATTCATAATCTCAGAACGCTCAGATGTTTTCTTGTCGGATTCAGATGTCGGCTCGTTCACTTTTACGAATGAAAAATCACCACAAAGAGTTTTCTTTCGCATAACAGTTTCCGTTTCGACCGAATTGCTCGTCGACTCGATCGCCCATTGTTCCTGACCTTCCGCAGGGGGAGCTTTCGTATCAGAATCGTAATCTTCGATAGTCTCATATGGGAGAACATATCTTATCCCTCCGATCGTGCCTGTTATCATTTTAGAAGGGTTTTTTCGGCGAACTTGGGCTTTGGAGGGAGTTGCAGTAGCATCGGACACATCTTCAGATCTCACTGCTGAAGAATGATCACAAATAAGTTTGGCTTGTTTTGGGTAGTGGTCTGATTTGTGACCAATAATTGTGTGGTCTAGATGCTTTCTGGAAACGTGTTTATTCGAGTTATTCTGTAAACGATGGCTCAACGATCCAGTTGTGATAAAAGAAGTTCTTTCTGTAAATAAACAAACTGTTAGTTGGTAGCGACAAGAAATTATTATTACATACTATCACTCCAGTTGTCTTCCACTTCAGAAAGCGAAGTGCTGTCACTGTCCGATTGCATTGAGCTAAGGGGGAGATAGCTTCTGCGAGACCCCATGGCCGGGCGATATGCGGCGAATTTGGTATGTTTGGTTTAAATAACAAAAAGGGAAAATTTTCACTTGTGGTTCGGTGATACTAACCAGTCGAATGAAATTAGCAACCTCATGACAGATAGAATAAGTCAATGCTAATTTGATGAGCGTCGCTTGAAAGGATAAAATTTTGGGTGTCGGATTCTTTGCGTTTCCTTTTTTCTTGTTGGAACATCAGTGTAGTGCAAAAAAGAGATAGACTGATTAGTCCCAAGTTTGAATGAGTGTAGCACCGACAACACCGTCAAAAACGAAAATGGCCTAAGTGATAAACACTTGATATTATTGTTTTATTTTTTTTTTATTCATTTCGTTTATTTGATAGGCACAAATGCGTTAGCTTGGCGGTGCCAAATTCTTTTGTTTTTACATTTTGGATATTTTAAAACTAGGAGGTTACAATGGTGAAATATTTTTTTTTTACATTTTGGATATTTTAAAACTAGGAGGTTACAATGGTGAAATATTTTTTTTTTTTAAAGAAAAATTTTACAGCTATCTTAAGACTAGAAATAAGATTCTATATACAAGAGAGGGAGCAAAAGATTTTTTTTATGAAAAATTTTAAAACAAGGAATTCAATAGTAATAGTTTTTTAGGAAATATTTACAGTTATCTTAAAACTAACAATATAGTTTGGTACACAAAAGGGGGAACAAATGTTTATGAGAAAATTCACCGGTGTTTTAAAACTAGGGATACAATTCTATTTACAAGATGGGGGACAATAGTTTTAACAAAGAGGTAAAATTACAACTATCTTAAAACTAGGAATACAGAATACAAATTTGAACTTTTTTAGCGGAGACTTATGCTTGGTCAAGATATTCAGAGGGGGCTGTAGAAGCAGTTGTATCAAGGACAGGGGAGAGAAAGCGTAGATGGTGACCGGGAGAGAAGAGCAAAACTTGCAACTTTCGGGCAAACGGGAGATCAGCGAGACAAATTAGCGCCTCAGTCTAGTAGGTCGGATTGGCGGATGGTATTCTTCGGACCCGCGGGGAATCCTTCAAAAGTCATCGGACCTCGAGTCGCTCTCGCTTCAGTTTCCGTAGTGGTAAGTGCGACGGCGGTTACATAGTTGCAGTCTGGAGCTGATCGGTCCCAAAAGGCAGGAGAAAACTTCTAAAACGAGAAATAAAAAGAGAGGGGCTAAATTGGGATATTTATCGTTTTTATGAAAGTATAAATAAGGGACATATAGGGGAAATCACGATTTGCCAGCATATCTCGGACTGCGACATTGGGTGGTCTACCTCGGGCCCGAAGGGAATTCTTTAACTGAGACCTGGCGTCTAAATACCCGGCGCATACCCAGACAACGTGCTCGATGTCGTGATAGCCCTCGTCACAAGCGCACAGACTACTCTCCGCAAGCCCAATACGCCGCAAATGCGCATCCAAGGTGTAGTGGTTGGACATAAGTCGGGACATTACACGAATAAAATCCCGACCCACATCCATCCCCCTGAACCAAGGCTTCGTTGATACCTTTGGGATAATGGAATGTAGCCATCGTCCAAGTTCACCATTGCTCCACGAGGTTTGCCAACTGCTGAGTGTCCTCTGACGACAAATACTAAAAAATTCGTTGAAGCAGATTGGTCTTTCATATATGTCACCATTTAATGCGCCCACCTTTGCTAATGAGTCGGCCTTTTCATTGCCCGGAATAGAGCAATGAGAGGGGACCCAAACAAAGGTAATTTGATAAGATTTTTCAGATAACGTACACAAGGACTCCCGTATCTTCCCCAGGAAATATGGGAATTGCTTTTTGGGCTTCATCGCACGAAGAGCCTCGATGGAGCTGAGGCTGTCCGAAATGATGAAGTAGTGATCTGTGGGCAGAGTGTCGATGATCCCAAGGGTGTACTGAATTGCAGCTAACTCTGCGACATAAACTGAAGCGGGATCATTGAGCTTGAATGAAGCGGTGATAGTATTGTTGAAGATACCGAAGCCAGTGGACCCATCGAGATTTGATCCGTCAGTGTAGAACATTTTGTCACAGTCGACTTCTCGGAATTTATTATAAAATATATTGGGGATCACTTGCGGGCGTATATGGTCCGGGATTCCACGAATCTCTTCCTTCATGGATGTGTCGAAGAACACAGTAGAATCAGAAGTATCTAGGAAACGAACACGGTTGGGAGTATATGAAGAAGGGTTAATGCTCTGTGCCATGTAGTCGAAGTACAAGGCCATAAATCGGGTTTGAGAATTAAGCTCGACGAGCCTCTCGAAGTTTTCAATCACCAACGGGTTCAGAATGTCGCATCGGATGAGCAATCGATATGAAAGTTCCCAAAATCGATTTTTTAGCGGAAGAACGCCCGCCAGCACTTCGAGACTCATCGTATGGGTCGAGTGCATGCAACCCAAGGCAATGCGCAAGCAACGATACTGGATTCGCTCCAGTTTGATGAAGTGTATGTTCGCAGCGGAGCGGAAACTGAAACACCCGTACTCCATCACCGACAATATCGTTGTTTGGTATAACCTGATCAGGTCTCCTGGGTGGGCACCCCACCATGTTCCAGTTATTGTTCGGAGAAAATTGATCCTTTGTTGGCATTTCTGTTTCAGATACCTAATGTGACATCCCCAGGTACCTTTAGAGTCGAACCATACCCCGAGATATTTAAATGTGAAAACCTGATTGATCGTTACACCCATTAATAGAAGCTGGAGTTGCGCCGGCTCACGCTTCCTAGAAAAAACAACCAACTCAGTTTTCTCCGTGGAGAACTCAATACCCAGCTGAAGAGCCCAAGCAGACAAATTGTCCAAGGTATTTTGTAATGGTCCTTGCAAGTCGGCAGCTTTGGGCCCTGTGACAGAGACCACGCTGTCGTCTGCAAGTTGCCTTAGCGTGCATGAATTGGCAAGACAATCGTCAATGTCATTCACGTAGAAATTGTAGAGCAGGGGACTTAGACTTGAGCCCTGGGGAAGACCCATGTAGCTAAATCGCAATGTTGTTAAATCGCCATGCGAAAAGTGCATGTGCTTTTCAGACAACAGGTTTAGCAAAAAGTTATTTAAAATTGGCGAAAGACCATGCTGGTGCAGCTTCTCTGACAGAATGTTGATAGAAACTGAGTCAAAAGCCCCCTTAATATCCAAGAAGACTGATGCCATCTGCTCTTTGTTAGCATAGCCCATTGGGATTTCTGTAGAAAGCAACGCAAGGCAATCGTTCGTCCCTTTGCCTTTGCGGAAGCCAAATTGTGTATCTGACAGTAAGCCATTTGCTTCAACCCAATTGTCGAGGCGATACAAGATCATTTTCTCGAACAACTTCCGAATACAGGACAGCATTGCAATCGGCCGATACGAGTTGTGGTCGGAGGCTGGTTTTCCTGGTTTTTGGATGGCGATGACCTTCACTTGCCTCCAGTCATGAGGGACAATGTTACCCTCAAGAAACTTGTTAAATAAATTCAACAAGCGCCTTTTTGCAGTGTCAGGCAGATTCTTCAGCAAGTTGAATTTGATTCTGTCTAACCCTGGGGCGTTATTGTTGCATGATAAGAGAGCAAGTGAGAACTCCACCATCGAAAACGGTGTTTCGTTCGCGGTATCGTGAGGAGACGCGGCGCGGCACGTTTTCTGTACCGGGACAGAGTCCGGACAGATCTTCTTGGCGAAAGCGAATATCCAACGGTTTGAATATTCCACATTCTCGTTGGTACTATTACGGTTACGCATACGTCGAGCCGTACCCCAAAGAGTGCTCATCGCTGTTTCTCTCGTTAACCCGTCGACGAACCGGCGCCAATAACTGCGTTTTTTGGCTTTCATTAGACTCTTCATTCGCCTTTCTAACGACGCGTACTGTAGATAGCTAGCGGGTAACCCGTCTTCCCGGAAGGCCTTATATGCAGTGGACTTTTCCGCGTACAGCTCTGAGCACTCTTTATCCCACCACAGGGTGGGAGACCGTCCATGGGTATTCGCGCTGGGTACTGGTTTAGTCTGAGCTTGATTCGCACTGTCGAGAATCAAGCCAGCCAAAAACCTGTACTCTTCCTCCGGAGGATGTTCTTGAGTGGATTCGATTTTAACGGATATCGCGGTCGCGTAACTCTTCCAATCAATGTTCCGTGTGAGGTCATACGAGACATTGATTGTTTCCGATGGTCTTGAACCGTTAGCAATTGAAATCACGATAGGCAAATGATCGCTACCGTGGGGATCAGGGATCACCTTCCACCTGCAATCTAACTGTAGCGATGTCGAGCATAGCGATAAATCCAACGCGCTTGCGCGTGCTGGTGGTGTAGGAATCCGCGTCATTTCTCCCGTGTTTAAGATGTTCATGTTGAAATTGTCGCAAAGATCTTGGATTAATGTTGATCTATTATCATCATGAAGACAGCCCCATACCGTACCGTGCGAGTTAAAGTCTCCCAGAACTAGCCGCGGTGCCGGTAAGGATTCCGTGATATTACAAAGCGTTCGGTGCCCTACCGAGGCTCTAGGAGGAATGTAGATGGAAGCAATGCAAAGGTCTTTACCTTTGATTAGAACTTGACAAGCGACAATTTCAATGCCTGGTGTCGAAGGGAGGTTAATTCGGTTGAAAGAATAGCACTTTTTGATCCCCAAAAGTACTCCTCCATAAGGGTTTTCTCGATCCAGACGGATTATATTAAAGTCGTGGAAGTTGAGATTTATATCGGAAGTTAACCAAGTTTCACATAATGCGAAAACATCACATTTTAAACTGTTTAGTAAGAATTTGAAGGAATCGATTTTCGGGAGGATACTTCTGCAATTCCACTGTAGGACAGTGATCGCATCAGTGACCTCGTTTGATGACTTAGCCATCGAAGGATACGATCGCTGCAAGGAGGGGCCATTTAGCAGTCAACTGTTTCAAAAATGTTTGCACCATAGGGAGAAAATGTATCAGAATGCTTTTAAGAGGATCAGTAACATTGAAAGCTGTGAAAATTAAGTCCACTATGTCAGAAAATTTCATTAGTCCGCTACTGGACTGAGTATTTGTTTGAAAAAAGGGAACACTTGGGGTTTTTGGTGTCCCTGGAAGTGGTGGATACTCCTTGTTAGAATTAAAATTTCCAAGTCCTGGAGCAAATTGCTTCGGCTTTAGTGCATCACTTCCGTTGGATTTATTGATTGTAGTTGGCGCACTCTGAGTGGACGACACCTTGGCACCCTTACGAGGCAATCTAGGGGAAGCTTGATTTTTCCTCTTCCTGGACTCCCCTGGGTTAACCAAAGATGTTCCCTCTTGTGGGTCGTCAGATTCTTGCTCAACGCCAGCCAAAAGAGCAAAGGAATTTTCGGAAGGGACAGATGGCGAAGCATTCTTAAGAATTTCTGCATAAGAGCGCTTCGAGCGTTCCTTAAGGGAGCGCTTAATTTTATCCCCGCGCTGTTTGTACGCGGGGCATGATTTAAGATCATGCGGAAGGCCCCCGCAGTAAATACACTTCTCAGTTTCTCCACTGCAAGCGTCATCCTCATGTTCTCCCTCGCATTTGCCGCACCTTTTCTTATTGCCACAATAGGTGGCTGTGTGGCCCAGCTGCTTGCAATTGCTGCAGTTCATTACCCGCGGTACAAACAGGCGAACCGGTAGACGAACCTTATCCAGGAGAACATAGTTGGGGAGGGAAGACCCGGAGAAAGTCACCCGAATCGAGTCTGACAATGAATAAGTTGTCTTATTATTCTCAGTTTTTGCTGAATACAATTGCTTGCATTCCAGAATCTTCACATGTTCAAGTGAGGGGTCCTTAAAGCAACCAACTCCATACTTCAACACGTCTTCGCACTTCAAACCCGGTTCGGCAACGACCCCGTCGATCTCCACTGCCAAACAAGGTATATACACCTTAAATTGCTTTGTAAAGCGCTCGCTGCGAGCAATCTGGTTTGCCTGGTCGAGGTCATTCACTAATATGCGTATCTTATTAGCTCTAACACGTGTTATCTGAGCTACGGCCGGGTAGTTAGCAGTCAGCTCCCGTGAGATCTCTAAAATATTAAGCGATTTCGTAATGGGCCGGAAATAGACCACCCAGGGCCCAGTTGAACTGGGTGGGTATGTTTTAATACGAGGAGGACTGGGGGAATCAGGGGAGGGAGTAATTTCGGGTTTATCCGGTATATCCATGGGAATATCATTCCCATCCAATGTTACTTCGCCCTCGGCCATTTAGGCACGAGGATAGCACGTGGTGTAAACGAGAGATGAAACTTATATTCAGGGGAAAGGGATCTAAGAAGTAGCGACAGATCGGGGGAAAGGGAAATGAGAAAAAAAAAAGATACTTAGCTTATATAGCGGCTTGTCCGGTTATTGAACTATTCACTTCACCAACCTAGGCACCGGCGAACAAAGCCTGCCGCAAACAATGACTGGCCTTCACAATGTATATATTTATATTGATCCACTCTATGCACAGCACAAGAAAACGATCTGCTTCGATCGAGAGTTCAGACGATTGATGATATTATTGTTACAGTTGAAAACTGTAAAATCCAACCAGCGACAATCGTTTTTTCGCTTGTTTAGTGCTATTCCATCACGTCGGAAGTGGTGCGCATTATAGCGCATCAGTGTACGAATATTGCGCACTACCTCCAACGTGATTCCACAAGAGAAAATACGATTGTCGTTAGTTGGATTTTCCTGTCTTCAATTGCAACCAGAAAATTGCCGCAACTGCCTTGACAATGTTGTGTGACAGTTAAAACCGGAGCATGAATCAATATTAAGCGGATGGCTTCTACTCCACTCCCGAAGCCTTGTTAGGTTTGTTCAGTTGTTAACATCCCTCCTACGGGCGGCTACTATTTGTTTCTGAGTTCTGGCTCCAGAATGGTTCAATTGGACTCAGGTGCCTTGAAAGACCATCAATAGTCTAATAACATTCGCTAGAAGTTAGAGTCGATACACAAAAAGCTTTTTATCACCACGGGCAAAGATTTTCTCAAACATAGTGTTTGAGAAAATCTCATCGTAGCCGTTTTAGGAAAGATGGAGTCGAATAGGAAAAGAGTCTACTCTGCTCGCTACAGCTGAAAACCGTAAAACTTCTTACACCCGAAAATACCCAAAAATAGTTTACTGCAAGAAATGTATGTTTTACCGGGAAATACTTATCTTACATTCCGGGTTTCGAACTCAGGCCTTCCTACTTGCTACGCTTACGTTTTCGTACAGCGCTTTATCCAACATGGTCAACAACCGCCAATGAAGGATGCCACTTAGCCCACTGAACTGGTAATTGAGAGTTAAAAATAAATTGTTCATGCGCATGTCAAATAAAAATTACTACGCAAAAAATATTACGTTTGCAGGCAAAGTCTGACCTGATGAAGGTCGTTGTTCCACGTTTTCCATGTGGTTTGGTAGGTTGTCGGTGTCCAGCAAAATGGGCGTACGCTGGAAACAACACTACTCCCTGCCTATCGCGAGTTTAACAGTCGCCACTCTTTCATTTGGTTCTCCTTGAAGGTAGATGGCGGGGTCAGAAGGTAGGAACTGGGAAAAGAAAACTAATTGAAGGCAAGTTGATGCAAAAAATCTCACGATTTTTTTATGATACCTATTAAATCACATCGAGGCGCAAAGAAAAGTTGAATGATTGTTGCTTTTTCCATGATCCAGAACAAAGTGAAAGATCAGATCTTTGGAGACCTCAGTTCAAAGCATGAGTAAAAATTTCGTAACCGGAACTACGAAATCGTTTAAGAAATGACGCAAATTTTCTCTCAGAATTTGCACCTTCATCGCAAAATCCCGGATCCAGCCGAATGACTTTCCAAACTCAGAGACAAAAAGTATCGCCTCCACTATAGTTTATTCTGTGGTTAAAGGTCGCAGAAGCTATTGTCTCAAAATAGGGTGATGCCTGCGTCGTGATCATCCGCCAAAAGTAGTTCGACTCCAACCACGACTGGATCCAGTTGGTGCTCAACCACTTTTCTGACAGTTTATTCGAAGAAACTCCAACCAACGCTCGCTCTTCTTCACATTGCGGGATAATTTACAGAAACCTTTATCTATGTTGAGCTGGCCGCCAATTCGAGGGGCCAGTCAATATTAACATGTAAACCGTGTAGAGGGCCAGTCAATATTAACAAATTGATTTGTTCCATCTCAATTAACAAAACTACCTTATTGTATACCAGTTATAAATTTGACACCGTAGCGGACGATAGTTGAACTATAATATAGAAAGCTCGATTATGGCAACTCTTGCACAAAAAACGCCTACTTCTCTGCGTAAAATTATTCTCACTTACGTTAATCGCGGGAAAAGTGGAACAAATGAAGGTCCGAACAAAGGGAAATGATCAAAAGGAAACAAAAGGGATTTATTCAAAAGCCAATCAGAACGAATTACGCGCGAACACACGATACCGCCAAAGGGTACGCATGAACAGATTCCCGATAAGTTCGTTACTTTGGTGGAGACCGTTCTGGAGATCAGTTGCGTTTGACTAAAAATTTAAAGTTCGTGTTGCGCGTATAGAGTTTGAGGCAAAAGTACTGTGTGCCTTTAATTTGAAATTGAAAAAAATGTTTAATAGTTTTTCCAACTAATTTTAGATTTTAGGTGCGAAATTCGTTTAATTGATTGAGTGATTGTGTGAACTAAGCTTGGTGCTAATCAGGTAAGCCATTTTCCGTTTTAAATGAGTGCGTTAGTAACGTGAATGTGCATTGAACAGGTAATGCTACCCGTTCAAAGTGGGTGCTAGTTCTGGGTGAAGAACGCAACATCGTGGTCGAATCGCTAGTTGGCAAGCCGTTGGATCTCCACCAATACCTATACGGGGACACATCTACCCCAAGAACTCGGCCGTCGTCATTTCTAGCCTACGGTGCGGCCTCCTAGCCTGATCGACCCGACAACAATGAACTACGCTACTGCCACCCGAAGATCCTCGAAACCCAAACTCCGAGGGATTGTCATCGTTACCCTGCCGGCCGGCATATCAAGTAAGCTCGTTCCGTTACCGTTGTGCGCCTTCACTGTGGTTTCAAGATTTCGTCCTGATTCGCGTGATCAGAGTATACTGAACTACCGTAGGTTAGAGTAAGATCGGGAATACCTAACCCGCCCGAGTTAAGAGTCTTTGGCCGGACACTATCTGGTACAGTGATCCTTCTTATGAAGGTGGCGCTTAAATCACTGTAACTTGATAACCGTGTTACTTCAATTTCGGTAGTAAAGTCGCGAGGTTATGCGTTTAGTTGAAAGGAAGAAAGAAGACGATTACAACCGTAGTACTTTAATCTCATGTGTCAATTACTTAATAACGCGCTTCCCTACACTGGACACGTGCCCTATGCTAATCGGAGGTTTGTACCTCGCAGTGATGGGGAGGGGGAGGTTGGAAAGTTCTAGAAAAGTCTTGCGTAATTAGTATATGGCCCCATATGCAACTGCATCACTGCAGTTCAGTTACTCATCAAAAATTATATGAAATTCAGTAATCGGATTCACAAAGATCACACAAATAATGCTCAGCACGCTGAATAATTGCGATAATTGTGTTTGCAATGTCCAGACAGTGCGCTGACTAGTATACTCCAATTGTGCTTGGATAAATGCAGCAAATTCTTTGACATTTTCGGACTCACACAAGCACAAAAGTTTGTATTTGAACGCAAGTTTGCAAGCTCCGCCAATGGTTGGCATGTTTGGATGCAGTTCAAAAGCGAATCTTGTGCTTTATCCAACTCATCGACAGTTGTAGAACTGGTCCTGGACCAACAAAATTAGTCGCAGCGCCCCCTCTAGCTAATTTGTCCGACCGCCAACATTGATTTTCAGCAATATCGCAATGACAGGGTACCTATAGAAAGTGGATAACATTATAAATGCCAAGTTCTTCAATTTGGGTTCGGCATGCGATTAATAATTTCGATCTCGAATCTGCCGAACTAAGCTCTTACAGGGCAGCCTGATTGTCAGAGCAAAAATAGATCCTTTTACAACAAATTTCTTATTGAAGTGCTGATTATACGCCACACAGAATCGTAAAGATTTCTCCTTGGAATACGATAAAGTGTCTACCAAGTGATTGAGATTGGTTTAATCTCATTTCACGACAATAGACCGTATTCTTCAAGTTGACGCTCAAGACAGCCATTTCTCGCGAGGAGGAATTTTCATATTGAAAGTTTTAAAAGGAAAACAACATGGTTACTGTTTCAGAGCCCAGTAAGCTCAAGACGATATGCGCAAGAAAGTGTTTCATAAAGACATATAGTGGTTATATGTTCAAGCATGCCTCTTAAGCAGCAGTAGGTATTGTCGAGAACCCAACAGCCATCGCCATTAAGACAATCTTTTGAGGATGGTTTAACTTTAATTGGATTGTCATGACTTCCCCCTTCTGCCACCACACAAGGCACCTGTATGCCAGTTTTGGTCTAACAATTGTTGTGTAGATCATGTAGTTGTGAATGTAGTTGGGTTTGAGTCCCCAAGATTTGTCAAAAGCCTTCTGAAATCGATGTGTCTAATAAAGTTATAATTCTAGAGTTACCCCAACGTAATTAACTTGATCTGCGACAATGATTTCAGAGTCGAAGAACTGCAACGGTCGAGCTCCGAATTTAATCCTTCGTTGCGTGGAAAGCACCATTGATGTTTAATTTGGATTTACTAATAGTCCAACATGAAGACATCATTGCTAACGAACACGTAAGGCTTGATGCATCATATCAAAAAGCATGTTAATGCAAATACCAGTAATCATTATATGATAATCATCGGCGAAACCAAATGTCAGATACCCAAGCTGATTAGGTTTCCTCTCTTTCCTCCTTTGTGTTACCGCTCTTTCGCGCACATGCTTAGAATAGGAGATTTTCAAAAATTCTGTTGACCTTGCACGATCAATTTCATTACATTTACGAATTTATATTTTCAGTGCAGAATCGATCAGTATATTCAACACGAAGTGATCAAAAATAGATGCAAGCTTGAAAGCGACCTTCATGGGTTTAAATCAATTTTGGAGGAGTTTTTCATCTACGGCCAACAAATAAAAAATTTAATTTTTTGTGTCAATTGAGTCACCTCTCGAGCCATGGAACCCCCGTTTTGCAAAATTGTCAAAACTCTTGTTTTTCTTTTGATTATATCTACGGTTCTATTTATTCCAGAATCAAACCGCAATATGTTATTTTGGAGGAATTTGTTCAAAGAGTTTAGAGAAAATATCTGTTTCTAGTGGCGATTGTTGCCTTTCTCTATGGAAAGGATATCACTCTGAAAGTTGGCTTTTTAACCGAGGACCGGAGGGCCGAGTCTCATATACCATTCGTACCAGTTCGTTGAGATCAGCAAATGTCCGAATGTGTGTGTGTGTGTGTGTGTGTGTGTGTGTGTGTGTGCGTGTGTATGTATTTTCTAATCTCACTCACTTTTCTCAGTGATGGCTGAACTAAATTGCTCAAATTTAGTTTCAAATGTAAGGTATAACGCTTCCATAAACTGCCATTAATTTTTTTCTATCGGACTTCCAGTTCCGGAGTTACGGGTTGGAGAGTGCGGTCACACGGCAAATTCATATAAACTGGTAAAACATAATAAAAAGGGGCCAACATTACTTGGATTTACGGGTCTAGATCACTTATTACACATTGAACACTTATGATCGTTGTTAATGACCCGGGACTTTCCAAGTTCGAAAGTAAATGTCACACCTTTTTTCAGCGAATTCTTGGCCGATTTTTAAAAATTTAATTTCTGAACACAAATGTCGGTTTCTAAGCATTGCGTGTATCCAGTTCGTGATATAAGAAGGTACTTCATGACCTCGTGCTGCTTCCAAAATGGATTCGAAAGATACGTTGTCAGAAGCACCTTCAATATCGAGAAAAACTTCTAAACTTGATTGCTTTTCGAAAAAGCTGCATTATCTAACAGGGTGGTACTAGACTACCCCCTCTGATATTCATGTTGCATTACATGCAGCGTCCAAGCCAACATCCTGTAAGTAGTGGTCCATTAAACGTTCCGCTGATTTGAGAAAGAACGAAGTCAGACTGATCATTCTAGCTAGCTCGTTGCCCCCTCATAAGAGACGCGACCACCCTGGGGAATGAATTTAAAAATTATTTCCCGCCACGCTAATGGAATGTATCCTGTTACAAGACTGCAAGAACTGTCCCGGAGACTTATAGGGAGCAAAACTTTCAATCGCCTATTCGATCGATTTAGTTTTCACAATTCTACGAGCAAATGCCCAAAAATCAAAACTACCTGAAAAGAACTCTGTGGCAGTCGTCAAAGATGGCTCCGTAGAGCTTAGAAAGTGTGCGTCAAAAAGACGGTTAAGCACTACATCTTCGTCAGAGGAGTATTCACCATTAGCAGTTCCAATCGAACTGGCACGAAAGTCTTTCGATTTCGAAACTGACTTCTTTTATCTACTAGTCTCGTTGAGACTTGAGGCATTTGTACAGAGGCTTTTTCAATTACTTCGCTCAGAGGATGGAGGGCATTTTTCTACGCTTTGCGAGCCAACAGGCGTCTGCAATTCCAAGGTCTTCTACATAACTTTTCAAGTCGAACAAGTTCGATATTCCACCAAGGTTTTCCTCTAGAAGCACGCATAACTTGAAAGATATTCGCCAAGCTCTCTTCATAGAGGCCCCAACGAGATGTTTAAATGATCACAGACGATATTCCTATGATCAGATAATGACGATTCGAACTCGTTTAGTACTAGCCAGTTTGCCATCCCACGCGTAATGCCATCCGAGCAGAGAGTTTCGTCTAACGCCTCTTCTCTGCCAGCTCGTGCAATTATTGGGCGATTTCTACATTAAGTATGTGCAGATTGGTTCTTCTTAACTATTCCATCAATTCGGTGCCTTTCAAATTTATATTTGAGTTGCCCCAAATTATGTGGTGTTTATTTGCAGCATCGCCGAATATGAGGGGAGACCCTTTTCTGTTACAATATGCAACCCTTTTGAAATCATTAGAAGGTCGTGGTTCATTATTCAGCAAGTATGACAAACTTATGACTTGACCAAAAAAACGATCACAGAAAAACTTTTGTAACTTTTCAAAAATTAAGATAAAAATTCTGCAAAAAAACATGAAGACGCACAATAACTTTGCACATTATATCTCAATGACTTTTGAGGGATTGAAGGCTTTTTAGAGATTTAGGCAGTTTTGCTGAAAACCTGGTCAAGTCTCCAAATGTTCCTCTACTTCAACTCGCCGTATGCCACACGGCTTCTTGGGTGGTTTTGTCCGGAGAAAGACAATAGATTCCTTTTTTGATTTTTTTACAATGGAGAATGCAATTTTCGCACTGACCCAGTACACGTGCATTAGTAGATGCTACCACACGGAATGTACTGGAGTGTCGGGCTCCACCATGATAAGGTAATACCGACTAAACTCCATTGGGCTCCGCCATTGTTCTCCCCAGGGACTACCTCTCTGTATTACTTCTGGGGGGATTGCTGTAGTTGATGTACTCACTCACTCTCGCTCACGCGTTCATGCATCCTATATGAGGCTTACTTGGTTGCTCGCTCTGTCACACCCAGATTCACTCTCTAACACTCCATATGAGGCTTACTTTTGTGCTCACCTTTTTCGTACCTTTTGAGGCTTACTTTTGTGCTCACCCCTAACATACCATGTGAGGCTGACTTGGAGGCTCACCCCTTCACTCCTCTGCCACGCCACGAAACATCAATAGCGAAGTCCCAACATACTACGCTGCGACCCTCCCATCTTGCATTAGGCAGTCCACATATACGCCTATTCACTCACTCTTCTGCCTTGTATCGGGGAGGCTGGGTTTACCCCTTACGCGGTTGCCAGTCGCTGTGCCAAACCTGCCTCAGCATGAACAGACCATTCACTCACTTTTTTGCGCTCGGCCTTTTTCCGCTCCAACTAACCAATTACTAGTTAGTCGTGCCCGTCGTCTGTTGCTCGGTGCGCCAGATTCTCTGTAGCCTGCAGGCAATCTGGGTGGTCGCAGTCGAGACTGCGTTCCACTTCTCCACCGCTTGACACATCCGCTGAATAAGGGTATCAGGGGTTGTGTCCCAGCCGCAGACGGATAGCATTGCTCTTCTTTCGACGTCGAAGCGAGGACATATGAATAGTATGTGCTCGGCAGTTTCGTCAACACCTGGGCAGTCAGGGCAGACGGGGACCTCCGCGTGCCCGAACCTGTGGAGGTACTGTCGGAAGCAGCAATGGCCTGACAGGAATTGTGTCAGATGGAGGTGAACTTCCCCATGGGGTCTACCGACCCAGCTCGATATGTTAGGTATCAGCCGTTGGGTCCACCTACCTTTCGAGGAGTTATCCCACTCACGCTGCCATCTGGCGATCGAAGCCACCCTGGTGCGCTCGTGGGCTCCTCTAGTGCCACGCAGCCGACTGGCATCGTGCTCGCTATCACGCAGGATGCATCGTGTTTTACCGTGCGGTAAGCAGATCTCACTCTGAGGCACATCACGCGGTAGGTGCGCTCCAGTTTCTCTAGGTAACTGGTTACCCTCAGTGCTCTTGACCAGGACGGGCCGCCGTAGGATGAGGATAGATACGGCAACGCCTGCCAGTAGCCTACGTTTGCTGGGGCACACCTTTGAGCTGTTGGACATCATCCTCGATAATGCCGCAACAGCAGTCGAAGCTCTCTTGCACGTATAGTCGACATGGCTGCCGAAGGTCAGCTTGTCGTCTATGATGACTCCGAGAGACTTCAGACTCCGCTGTGAAAAGATCCCACATGGATAACTGCATGTTGTGCCGACTTGCGGTTGTTGACGATAACCACCTCCGTCTTATGCTGAGCGAGCTCCAGGCCTCTCGCGCTCATCCATTCCGCCACCGTGTTGATCGCGTGTTCTGCGGTTAGTTCTACCTCGGGGATTGACTCCCCGTAGACCTCCAAGGTTACGTCGTCGGCAAAGCTGACGATCTTGACCCCGGGAGGGAACTTTAATCTCAAAACCCCGTCATACATGAGGTTCCATAATATCGGGCCTAGGATCGATCCCTGCGGGACTCCGGCGGTAATAGGAACCCTTTTCTGACCGGCATCGGTCTCGTATAGCAGTACGCGGAAGTAACTTTCCAGGATCCGGTACAGACCCACCGGTAGGCTAAGCCGGTGTAACGAGAGCGCGATGGCATCCCAGCTTGCGCTGTTGAATGCGTTCTTCACGTCAAGTGTCACTAACGCACAGTATCGAATGCTTCGCCCTTTCCGTTTGATCGCTATCTCGGCAGTCTTTATTACTGAGTTCATAGCGTCCACCGTGGACTTACCCTTTCGAAAACCAAACTGGTGGCTTGACAGGCCGTCCGTGCCTTCTGAGTACGGGGTTAGCGTGTTGAGGATGATCCTCTTCAGCAATTTGCCAGTCGTGTCGATCAGACAGATTGGTCTGTACGCCAATGGGTCGCCTGGCGGCTTCCCGGGCTTCACCAACAGCACAAATTTCTGCCTTTTCCATCTATCGGGGAAGCGACACTCGTCAAGGTATCTCTGCATAGCTTGCCTGAACATGTTCGGATTCGCTATGATCGCTGCCTTGAAAGCACTGTTTGGAACTCCATCCGGCCCTGGAGCTTTGTTCATTGCTAGGGAGTTAGCCACTACGAGTAGTTCTTCATTCGTCACCGGAGCCACCATTTCGGCCGCGCCCACAATGTCTTGCGGTGCAGGTGGCCAGGGGCTTGTGGATCCAGACGGGAAGAATACTTCGATAATTCTCGCCAACCGGTCCGGAGACCGTTCTGGGGGTGTAGAGCCCCATTTGGTCTTAGCCATCACGATTCTGTAGGCCACGGATTCGCGTTGGCATTATCGCACAGGTTGTTGAAACACGCTCTCTTGCTGCTTTTAATAATAGATTCCTATCAACCTCCTAGTGTACCACAGCCTCATCTGTTGTTACTCGCCTCTTACGATATGCGAACAAAAACCGAACAATTCTTTGCTGAAATATTTTGAAAGATTTCAGCCCGTCGGATACTAGACGACTGTAGTATCGGATTTGGGTGGATTTGATTGAAAGAATACCACTTCCTTCGTAAGAGTATTCTCGATCCAAACGAATAATAAGCAAAACGTGAAAGTTGAGGTGTATTTCTGAAGTAAGTCATGTTTCGCATAATCTGGCTTTTACAACGAAGCTTAGGTGATAGGATGTTTGTTGTTTTTCTATTACTTCTAGGTACAGCATATGTTCCCTTCTGGGGTTCATCACAGTCGCCTTCGTCAGTAAACAAGTTACGTAGCGTTCGGTGACGTAGCTATTCTTAGCATTTCTGCAAAAGTTCGCTTTGAGTGTCCCTGAAGGGAGCGCTTAGATTTATCCTCACGCTATTTGTACGCGGGACATGTCGGGATATCATGTGAATTTCCCCCACAATAGAGACACTTCTTAACATCCCTTCTTGAGAAACCATCCACATGATTCCCACCGCCTTTTCCACAATGCAATTAGTACAGAATGTGACCCGCGGCACAAAGAGGAGAACAGATAGACTAACCTTGCCAAAGAGGAGATAGTTAAGTAGAGCTGATCCGGCGAAGGTCCGTCAGCTGCGACTGATGCTGAATGCAAACGTTTGCAATCCAGTAACTTCACTTGCAGGAGTATTTAAAACAAATTCAAACTCGAATCGGAGACGGCCCCATAGACTTCAACCTGATTTACTGGTACATATACTCTGTATTCGTTCGTAAAAGGCTTGTATCCAGCAATATCACACCTGATTTAAACTATTTACCACCACCCGAAGCTTATCAGGTCGTATTTTCAATAGTTTCGTCACAACCGAATGTCATTCCGTTAGAACTCGAGAAATCTCCAATAAATTGAAACACTTCTTGTCTTTGGCCCGGAAGGTGATAACGTTAATCCCGGTGGACGAACATGGATGAATCTTGAGCCGAGAAACCGATTTTGTTTCGACATCCATCTCACCTTGTGGTGAACCACTTTCGAAGAAGTAATTTTTTGCACGGGCCTACTACTCAGTTCACGCTAGGAGGAGAACCAAGAAAGAGGAACTCAATATAATAGCGGTACTTATCTTGGAGAACGGTATCAAGGCAGTTCACAGCCATGTTTCGCATAATCTGGCTTTTACAACGAAGCTTAGGTGATAGGATGTTTGTTGTTTTTCTATTACTTCTAGGTACAGCATATGTTCCCTTCTGGGGTTCATCACAGTCGCCTTCGTCAGTAAACAAGTTACGTAGCGTTCGGTGACGTAGCTATTCTTAGCATTTCTGCAAAAGTTCGCTTTGAGTGTCCCTGAAGGGAGCGCTTAGATTTATCCTCACGCTATTTGTACGCGGGACATGTCGGGATATCATGTGAATTTCCCCCACAATAGAGACACTTCTTAACATCCCTTCTTGAGAAACCATCCACATGATTCCCACCGCCTTTTCCACAATGCAATTAGTACAGAATGTGACCCGCGGCACAAAGAGGAGAACAGATAGACTAACCTTGCCAAAGAGGAGATAGTTAAGTAGAGCTGATCCGGCGAAGGTCCGTCAGCTGCGACTGATGCTGAATGCAAACGTTTGCAATCCAGTAACTTCACTTGCAGGAGTATTTAAAACAAATTCAAACTCGAATCGGAGACGGCCCCATAGACTTCAACCTGATTTACTGGTACATATACTCTGTATTCGTTCGTAAAAGGCTTGTATCCAGCAATATCACACCTGATTTAAACTATTTACCACCACCCGAAGCTTATCAGGTCGTATTTTCAATAGTTTCATCACAACCGAATGTCATTCCGTTAGAACTCGAGAAATCTCCAATAAATTGAAACACTTCTTGTCTTTGGCCCGGAAGGTGATAACGTTAATCCCGGTGGACGAACATGGATGAATCTTGAGCCGAGAAACCGATTTTGTTTCGACATCCATCTCACCTTGTGGTGAACCACTTTCGAAGAAGTAATTTTTTGCACGGGCCTACTACTCAGTTCACGCTAGGAGGAGAACCAAGAAAGAGGAACTCAATATAATAGCGGTACTTATCTTGGAGAACGGTATCAAGGCAGTTCACAGCCATGTTTCGCATAATCTGGCTTTTACAACGAAGCTTAGGTGATAGGATGTTTGTTGTTTTTCTATTACTTCTAGGTACAGCATATGTTCCCTTCTGGGGTTCATCACAGTCGCCTTCGTCAGTAAACAAGTTACGTAGCGTTCGGTGACGTAGCTATTCTTAGCATTTCTGCAAAAGTTCGCTTTGAGTGTCCCTGAAGGGAGCGCTTAGATTTATCCTCACGCTATTTGTACGCGGGACATGTCGGGATATCATGTGAATTTCCCCCGCAATAGAGACACTTCTTAACATCCCTTCTTGAGAAATCATCCACATGATTCCCACCGCCTTTTCCACAATTCAATTAGTGCAGAATGTGACCCGCGGCACAAAGAGGAGAACAGATAGACGAACCTTGCCAAAGAGGAGATAGTTAAGTAGAGCTGATCCGGCGAAGGTCATCCGATGAGATTCTGAGTTGTTCTTTTTCCGTCAGCTGCGACTGATGCTGAATACAAACGTTTGCAATCCAGTAACTTCACTTGCTGGAGTATTTAAAATAAATTCAAACTCGAATCGGATACGGCCCCATAGATTTCAACCTGATTTACTGGTACATATACTCTGTATTCGTTCGTAAAAGGCTTGTATCCAGCAATATAACACCTGGTTTAAACTATTTACCACCACCCGAAGTTTATCAGGTCGTATTTTCGATAGTTCCATAACAACTGAATGTCATTCTGTTAGAACTCGAGAAATCTCCAATAAATTGAAACACTTCTTGTCTTTGGCCCGGAAGGTGATAACGTTAATCCCGGTGGACGAACACCGTTTCGACATCCATCTCACCTTGTGGTGAACCACTTTCGAGGACGTCATTTTTTGCACGGGCCTACTACTCAGTCCACGCTAGGAGGAGAACCAAGAAAGAGGAACATAATATAATAGCGGTACTTATCTTGGAGAACGGTATCAAGGCAGTTCACAGCAGACGAAATATTTCTACTGCTTTGCTGGTCAACTGACGGTTACCGCGCGCACACAAAAGAAAAAAAAAGTCCAGAACCTCGAAGAGGCGGAGTTAGTACAAGACAACTTTGAAAGCGGATTTGCACTAACTTTTATCGTTATACAATGCACGGACTGAAAATATCGAAATCTTGCTCCGGGAGTCATCATACGAATGATCGCACTATTGTTTAATTATTAATATCACGGTAAAACCAAAAAATAAACAAAAGTTGCGAAAACCAAAATATCTTTCTGGAGTACAAGCTCGTAGAATATGTCTATTTCATCATCCATTCATATCCTAGTTTTACCAGTCTTGAGATAAATTATAACAGCCATGAAAGAAAACTATTGTTTTTGAAAAACTATAGGTGGGAATCCTTAACTCGGAATTATTCACTTTCGTAATTATATTAACGTTCATTCTCAACTTTTAATAAAACATTGAAATTCATTCAATTATTTGACATGTCAATTTTTTGTCCTATTGGCAATCACTTATCTCCACCTCCTATATTTGTGAACATTTTCGAGTAGGTATTTTATTTGATATTAAATATTGAAATCATTTGACAACTATGGGATCTCAAGAACCAGTTCAGTTTTATTATCTATTTAATATTATCGCTTTTTTCCAACGCCGTAATGCTTAAAATAACAAATTTCCAATGTACTAATTAGGAAACAATTACATAAAATATATTATAATAAATAATTTGCTTCATTTTTTCCTACTACGCTGCGCCATTGATCATCCATGGATGGATTTCCAGTTTCAATCAATTGAAATATACTAAATCATCCTTGACAGAAGAAAAACTCAACATCGATTGCATTCCACCCTATTATCAGATAAGAATTCAATTAAAAACGGTTACAAAAGGCATGCAATCGATTTCATCCCGGTCCGGAGCAAGAATTTTCCAACCACTCAATTAAGACGATCAAATTGAATGTGTAATGTCATCCAGAGCACAACCAAAACTGCTAGGAATTCTAATCAAATAAAGCTATCCAGAACAAGGATCCTTGCCATTGAGTTTGAAAAAAAATCAATTCCCCTGGAAGCATCGAGATGTGCTAGTTTTGATATCACTTCAAGCAGGTCAATCCAGCTCTTGCCAACGTACGACGGCTTTTGAACAATCACAAACCCACAAAAGAAACCCTTCTGCTGCGATGCTATCTTGGAATGCTTCTTCGCCGGACACTCTCAATAGCATCACGAAATTGAATCACGAGAACAATCAAATCAGCAGATTGTTTTATGGACTACTAAACGACCTCGCTGTGAGTGAGCAGAGCAGTACATATATGTATATGCCATCCGATTCGAACCAAAATGGATGGAACAGAGTAGAATATGGTTTATTACATTTGGACGCCGGCACGCTTCGGTTGACGCGCGCTCATTCGTCGTTTCCGTTCGCATCACCTGCCAACCGTTTGCCACCATCGCAACGGATGACGAATGAATGAGCATTCTGCTCGAGCATCAACCAGTTATCACTTCACATGAATGCGATTGCAGATGAATGAGCGCTTGATTTAAGAATTAATGATTGCATTTCAAACGATGATAAATAACTCATCGAGTAAATGGACCTTGGAATCATAAATCTCCTGCTGCTGTATCGTTTCCAGGCGTTTTCCGACACAAGCTTCCCTTTTCATACATCATCCTTCTTGCGCGCGTAAGCTAGCTAGATGCAACACTAGGTATCGGTTTGAAGCTGCTTCGCCGAGACATCGGAAACCAGAATTCATGTTTTGGCACTACTAAAGCGTTCCCATCACCATCAGCTTAGATGCTAAGAGACAAAGAAATAAAACCTCATCGAATGGATAGTCGTAAAACGACCGAGCTTGCTTTTTTCCGGATTCCGTAACGCAATGTTCCGTCTTATGCTACAGCACCGTACAGGCCATATTTCGAACCCTCACGTACTTGGTGCAGCCGCGACTAGCCGGTATAAACCAAAACCAGGCAGCTGTCGTAAAATAAGCTTTCTCTTGAACTCGTTTGTGAGAAGCTTTCGGTATTGAAATCAATTTGCTGTCGTGTTTTATGGTGAGATCGTCGAAAGTAATTTCCGAAATAACTTTATCTAATAAACGGTGTTTTTCTGTAAAGGAAATGGTCGCTTATAAGCCTTGACCTATTTATTCATATATCTCATAATAAAAAAAGACTATCCAAGCTATTGACAAACTAGGCTGTTTAAACGAGGGCCTAGGTAAAAAGTTGTTGACACCATTTGATTCGATTCAACGAGATCCTTCAATGACAAATGTCAAATATCGACACTCATTTTTTTAAATTTTCTTTTAATCGATAAATTATCTATGAATATAATATAACAGTTTCAAAGTCTTATGAACAATTCCATCAGGATATCAATTGTTTTTTTGTAGTTCCGAAAAAAGTCAAAATTGTTGCCGGTCTAATACACATACACACTTTTTTTGGTTCAGTGTATTCCTACCGATTAGTTGTTTACATAAATCACTCCAACTATTTTTGCTTTTTGACGAGATTTGTGAAGTTTTTATCGTTGTTTGTCGTGTTAATCGACTCAGAATTTTGTTTTTAACATTGTTATTGTGCAGTGTGGAAGTGTCTCCTGTTTGCTTTCGTGTTGCGAAAAAACCAGCGAAGAATGCAATTGAGTGAACTTCTGTGACTTAACTACCAAAACTTTCCACTGAACGCAGCGCCATCTATATTTCATTTTTTTTTTATTCATTTCGTTTATTTGATAGGCACAAATGCGTTAGCTTGGCGGTGCCAAATACTTTTGTTTTTACATTTTGGATATCTTAAAACTAGGAGGTTACAATGTTGAAATATTTTTTTTACAAAGGAAAAGAAAATTTAAAGCTATCTTAAGACTAGAAATAAGATTCAATATACAAGAGAGGGCCAAAAGATTTTTTTATGAAAAAATTTAAAACAAGGGATTCACTTTGATATACAAGAGGGGGAGTAATAGTATTTTACGAAATATTTTACGGTTATCTTAAAACTAACAATATAGTTTAGTACACAAAAGGGGGAACAAATATTTATGAGAAACTTCACAGAAATCTTAAAACTAGGGATTCAATTCTATTTACAAGATGGAGGACAAGAGTTTCAATAAAGAGTAAAAATTATAGCTATCTTAAAACTAGGAATACAGAATACTAATTTGAATTTTTTAACTAAAACTTATGCTTGGTCAAGATATTCAGAGGGTGGCTTATTTCCGCATCAATGTAGCAGCAGTTGTATCAAGGACAGGGGAGAGACAGGGAAAGAAGAGCAAAACTTGCAACTTTCGCTCGAACCGGGGGGGGGGGGGGGGGGGGATCAGCGAAACAAATTTGCGCCTCAGTCTAGTAAGTCGTCGAGTACCGGATTGGCGGATGGTATTCTTCGGACCCGCGGGGAATCCTTCAAAAGTCATCGGACCTCGAGTCGCTCTCGCTTCAGTTTCCTTCTATGCAGGCGTAGTGGTAAGGGCGACGGCGGTTACATAGTGGCACTCTGGAGCTGATCAGTTCCACAAGGCAGGAGGAAACTCTAAAAACGAGAAATAAAAGAGAGGGGCTAAATTGGGATATTTATCGTTTTTATGAAGGTATAAATAAGGGACATATAGGGGAAATCACGAGTTGCCAGCATATCTCGGACTGGTACATTGGGTGGTCTACCTCGGGCCCGAAGGGATTCCTTTAACTGAGACCTGGCGTCACAATACCCGGCGCATACCCAGACAACGTGTTCGATGTCGTGATAGCCCTCGTCACAAGCGCACAGACTACTCTAAAAAATTCGTTGAAGCAGATTGGTCTTTCGTATATGTCACCATTTAATGCGCCCACCTTTGCTAATGAGTCGGCCTTTTCATTGCCCGGGATAGAACAATGAGAGGGGACCCAAACAAAGGTAATCTGATAAGATTTTTCAGATAACGTACACAAGGACTCCTGTATCTTCCCCAGAAAATACGGGAATTGCTTTTTAGGCTTCACCGCACGAAGAGCCTCGATAGAGCTGAGGCTGTCCGAAACGATGAAGTAGTGATCTGTGGGCAGAGTGTCGATGATCCCAAGGGTGTACTGAATTGCAGCTAATTCTGCGACGTAAACTGAAGCGGGATCATTGAGCTTGAATGAAGCGGTGATAGTATTGTTGAAGATACCGAAGCCAGTGGACCCATCGAGATTTGATCCGTCAGTGTAAAACATTTTGTCGCAGTCGACTTCTCGGAATTTATTATAAAATATATTGGGGATCACCTGCGGGCGTATATGGTCCGGGATTCCACGAATCTCTTCCTTCATGGATGTGTCGAAGAATACAGTAGAATCAGAAGTATCTAGGAAACGGACACGGTTGGGAGTATATGAAGAAGGATTAATGCTCTGTGCCATGTAGTCGAAGTACAAGGCCATAAATCGGGTTTGAGAATTAAGCTCGACGAGCCTCTCGAAGTTTTCAATCACCAACGGGTTCATAATGTCGCATCGGATGAGCAATCGATATGAGAGTTCCCAAAATCGATTTTTTAGCGGAAGAACGCCCGCCAGCACTTCGAGACTCATCGTATGGGTCGAGTGCATGCAACCCAAGGCAATGCGCAAGCAACGGTACTGGATTCTCTCCAGTTTGATGAAGTGTATGTTCGCAGCGGAGCGGAAACTGAAACACCCGTACTCCATCACCGACAATATCGTTGTTTGGTACAACCTGATCAGGTCTCCTGGGTGAGCACCCCACCATGTTCCAGTTATTGTTCGGAGAAAATTGATCCTTTGTTGGCATTTCTGTTTCAGATACCTAATGTGACATCCCCAGGTACCTTTAGAGTCGAACCAGACCCCGAGATATTTAAATGTGAAAACCTGGTTGATCGTTGCACCCATTAATAAAAGCTGGAGTTGCGCCGGCTCACGCTTCCTAGAAAAAAACAACCAACTCAGTTTTCTCCGTGGAGAACTCAATACCCAGCTGAAGAGCCCAAGCAGACAAATTGTCCAAGGTATTTTGTAATGGTCCTTGCAAGTCGGCAGCTTTGGGCCCTGTAACAGAGACCACGCCGTCGTCTGCAAGTTGCCTTAGCGTGCATGAATTGGCAAGACAATCGTCAATGTCATTCACGTAAAAATTGTAGAGTAGGGGACTTAGACATGAGCCCTGGGGAAGACCCATGTAGCTAAATCGCGATGTTGTTAAATCGCCATGCGAAAAGTGCATGTGCTTTTCAGACAACAGGTTTAGCAAAAAGTTATTTAAAATTGGCGAAAGACCATGCTGGTGCAGCTTCTCTGACAGAATGTTGATAGAAACTGAGTCAAAAGCCCCCTTAATATCCAAGAAGACTGATGCCATCTGCTCTTTGTTAGCATAGGCCATTTGTATTTCTGTAGAAAGCAACGCAAGACAATCGTTCGTCCCTTTGCCTTTGCGGAAGCCAAATTGTGTATCTGACAGTAAGCCATTTGCTTCAACCCAATTGTCGAGGCGAAACAAGATCATTTTCTCGAATAACTTCCGAATACAGGACAGCATTGCAATCGGCCGATACGAGTTGTGGTCGGAGGCTGGTTTTCCTGGTTTTTGGATGGCGATGACCTTCACTTGCCTCCATTCATAAGGGACAATGTTACCCTCAAGAAACTTGTTAAATAAATTCAACAAGCGCCTTTTTGCAGTGTCAGGCAGATTCTTCAGCAAGTTGAATTTGATTCTGTCTAACCCTGTGGCGTTATTGTTGCACGATAAGAGAGCAAGTGAGAACTCCACCATCGAAAACGGTGTTTCGTTCGCGGTATCGTGAGGAGACGCGGCGCGGCACGTTTTCTGTACCAGGACAGAGTCCGGACAGATCTTCTTGGCGAAAGCGAATATCCAACGGTTTGAATATTCCACGTTCTCGTTGGTACTATTACGGTTACGCATACGTCGAGCCGTACCCCAAAGAGTGCTCATCGCTGTTTCTCTCGTTAACCCGTCGACGAACCGGCGCCAATAACTGCGTTTTTTGACTTTCATTAGACTCTTCATTCGCCTTTCTAACGACGCGTACTGTTGATAGCTAGCGGGTAACCCGTCTTCCCGGAAGGCCTTATATGCAGTGGACTTTTCCGCGTACAGCTCTGAGCACTCTTTATCCCACCACAGGGTGGGAGACCGTCCATGGGTATTCGCGCTGGGTACTGGTTTAGTCTGAGCTTGATTCGCACTGTCGAGAATCAAGCCAGCCAAAAACCTGTACTCTTCCTCCGGAGGAAGTTCTTGAGTGGATTCGATTTTAACGGATATCGCGGTCGCGTAACTCTTCCAATCAATGTTCCGTGTGAGGTCATACGATACATTGATTGTTTCCGATGGTCTTGAACCGTTAGCAATTGAAATCACGATAGGCAAATGATCGCTACCGTGGGGATCAGGGATCACCTTCCACATGCAATCTAACTGTAGCGATGTCGAGCAAAGCGATAAATCCAACGCGCTTGCGCGTGCTGGTGGTGTAGGAATCCGCGTCATTTCTCCCGTGTTTAAGATGGTCATGTTGAAATTATCGCAAAGATCTTGGATTAATGTTGATCTATTATCATCATGAAGACAGCCCCATACCGTACCGTGCGAGTTAAAGTCTCCCAGAACTAACCGCGGTGCCGGTAAGGATTCCGTGATATTACAAAGCGTTCGGTGCCCTACCGAGGCTCTAGGAGGAATGTAGATGGAAGCAATGCAAATGTCTTTACCTTTGATTAAAACTTGACAAGCGACAATTTCAATGCCTGGTGTCGAAGGGAGGTTAATTCGGTTGAAAGAATAGCACTTTTTGATCCCCAAAAGTACTCCTCCATAGGGGTTTTCTCGATCCAGACGAATTATATTAAAGTCGTGGAAGTTGAGATTTATATCGGAAGTTAACCAAGTTTCACATAATGCGAAAGCATCACATTTTAAACTATTTAGTAAAAATTTAAAGGAATCGATTTTCGGGAGGATACTTCTGCTGTTCCACTGTAGAACAGTGATCGAATCGGTGACCTCGTTCGATGACTTAGCCATCGAAGGATACGATCGCTGCAAGGAGGGGCCATTTAGTAGTCAACTGCTTCAAAAATGTTTGCACTATAGGGAGAAAACGTATCAGAAGGCTTTTAAGAGGATCAGTAACATTGAAAGCTGTGAAAATTAAGTCCACTATGTCAGAAAATTTCATTAGTCCGCTACTGGACTGAGTATCTGTTTGAAAAAAGGGGACACTTGGGGTGTTGGATGTCCCTGGAAGTGGTGGGTACTCCTTGTTAGAATTAATATTTCCAAGTCCTGGAGCAAATTGCTTCGGCTTTTGTGCATCACTTCCGTTGGATTTATTGGTTGTAGATGGCGCACTCTGAGTGGACGACACCTTGGCACCCTTACGAGGCAATGTAGGGGAAGCTGGATTTCTCCTCTTCCTGGATTCCCCTGGGTTAACCAAAGATGTTCCCTCTCGTGGGTCGTCAGATTCTTGCTCAACGTTAGCCAAACCAGCATAGGGATTTTCGGACAGGACAGATGGCGAAGCATTCTTTAGCATTTCTGCATAAGAACGCCTTGAGCGTTCCTTAAGGGAGCGCTTAATTTTATCCCCGCGCTGCTTGTACGCAGGACATGATTTAAGAGCATGTGAAGGGCCCCCGCAGCAAATACACTTTTCAGTTTCTTTGTCGCAAGAGTCATCCTCATGCTCTCCTTCGCATTTGCCGCATCGTTTCTTATTTCCACAATATGTGGCTGTGTGGCCCAACTGCTTGCAATTGCTGCAGTTCATGACCCGCGGTACGAACAGGCGAACTGGTAGGCGAACCTTGTCAAGGAGGATGTAGTTGGGAAGAGAGGACCCGGCGAATGTCACCCGAATCGAGCCTGATAGAGAGTAGGTAGTCTTACCTCCCTCGGTGTTTGCGGTATACAATTGTTTCCATTCCAAGATCTTAATCTTTTCAAGTGAGGTGTCCTTAAAGCAGCCAACCCCGTGCTCCAACAGTTCTTCGCATTTCAGGCCCGGTTCGGACACTACCCCATCGATTTCACAGGCCACACAAGGCACGTACGCTTTAAATTCCCGCGTAAAGCGCTCACAGCAAGCAATCGCGTTTGCCTGGCCGAGATCATTCACTAGAACACGTATCTTGTTTGCCCGAACACTTGTTATCTGAGTTACGGCCGGGTAATTAGCAGTCAGATCTCGAGAAAGTTTTAATATATTAACCGGTTTCTCTCCGGTCCGAAAATATACCACCCATGGCCCAGAGGAACCTTCTGGGTACTGCTTTATACGGGGAGCAATGCGAGTATTAGGAGGATCAGGGACTTCCATGATTACATCAGATGGTATTTCGCCCTCGGCCATTTAAGCACGAGGGCAGAGCGTTATATAAACGGGAATGTGTCTTATTATTTGATTACAAGGTAGAGTAAAAGTAGGGAAAAGGAAAGAAAGCAAACGAGGAAAAAAAAATAAAGCAAAACTTATCTGCAAACAACGTCGATTGTTCCGCACCAGCGAAAACAATGTACTGGATTTACTGCCGGCACCAGCAGAATGGCAGCTAACGAACGAACAAAGGATGACCTTGAATCACTGAAATTTACACACCGAACACCACTGTAAAATATAACGATCCGTTCCGTTCAAAGGTTGGGAGACGTATGTCTATATTTCATTGTTCGTATTCTCAGATCGGCACGCATTATGGCAAGTGCATACGATCACTGTGCGAAAACCGTCAAATCGGATGACGACTTTATCGAATGTATGGGTTTTTGCAAAAAATGTGGTTCAAATGCAAAGTGGGAAACAACTTAACAAGCCGTTTTTGAAAAAAACTTGCGGAAAACCGAAATTTATTTTGGATGTGCAATGAATGTGTCAAGCTGACGAAGTTTGCTCGCTTTCGCGACACCGTTTCTTCACTTGGATGTGTTATCGCTGCTATCGCTGGGAAAACGGATGACGTCTGTGCTGAACTAAAGGCCGAGTTATCCAAAAATAACCAGCAAATTTCGCGCCTCACTAGAAAGGTTTAAACGGCTACTCCAGTCCGGCCAAACTCCGGTACCTCTCGACCACCTCAGAAACGTCGTCGCGAGGATGGCCCTTATCCGAGCAATATTTTTGTTGGTGGTCGAAAGCTAGTCGATAATAGCAACATTGTTACGGTTTCACCTCCCGCGCCGTTGCTCTGGATGTATCTTTCCCGCTTTCATCCTAGCGTTAGCAAAGAGACTGTCGAAAAAATGTCTAAAGAACGACTAAATTGTAACGAGGAGATAAAAGTTATTCCGCTTGTTAAAAAAGGCATATACGTCAGTACTTTGAACTTCATATCCTTCAAAGTTGGAGTTCACCCAAAGTACCGTAATGCAACTCTTAACCCTGACACATGGCCGCAAGGCATACTGTTCAGGGAATTTGAAGACAGCCGTACCCAGAACATTTGGAGCCCGCAGACTGATTTTCCACCGCCTCCAGAAGAAGCATGTACACTCAGGTTTTTTTTTACGCGGGGGATACGAGCCGCGTAAATGAAAACCGCGTAAATTTCAAAATCCGCGTAAATGAAAACCGCGTAAATTTCAAAATCCGCGTAAATGAAAACCGCGTAAATTTCAAAATCCGCGTAAATGAAAACCGCGTAAATTTCAAAATCCGCGTAAATGAAAACCGCGTAAATTTCAAAATCCGCGTAAATGAAGACCACTTAAATTTAAGAATCCGCGATAAAGGGAACCTCATTGAAGGATACCGCGTAAATTCCAAAATCCGCGTAAATGAAAACCGCGTAAATTTCAAAAACCGCGTAAATGAAAACCGCGTAAATTTCAAAATCCGCGTAAATGAAAACCGCGTAAATTTCAAAATCCGCGTAAATGAAAACCGCGTAAATTTCAAAATCCGCGTAAAAAAAATACCGCGTAAAAAAATACCGCGCAAAAAAAAACCGCGTAAAAAAAACTTGAGTGTACTTCTCTAATGCAACCTGGCACATCAATGGTCCTGCAGAGGACTCCGCAACGATTGACCATGCCACTATATCAAGCTACACCGCCCTTGTGAAGGAGTATCGATGCCGATCGCATACTGGGATGCAACGCAGTTGGTACTATGGAAGCCCTCGATCCCCCCGCTACAGTCGAGCCCTTGCCGCCAGCGTTCAGCAGTCGTCCCGGTCCTGTGTGTTGGATGGGTGAAAGGGTCTTCCAACCTGCCGCAAATGACAAGTATACATCTGTTCCGAACACTTCATGCGCTGATGCATTCTTTGCTTCCAGTTTTTTGCCTTTTGCTCCGACATCTTGTTATCAGATGCCAACCATTTCTCGTATTTTGTGGCGCGACACAGTTGATTCGGGATGCCTCGAATCCCTCACCACAGTCGACCAAGCGACCGTGAACCGTTCCGATACTGTTCGTGGGATTGACGAAAGGATCTTCCTACACGGCAACATGGCTTCGCTCTCTGCTGTACCTGATCCGTCCACCAACAACATCGAGGTTTCAGTCTCTACGCATCGCTCGATCGAGATAGAAGTGTTTTGTTTTCGGTCTGTTGGAAAAAGAACAGTGCAGTAATCCGCGTTCAAGGTTATTTTGCCATTCTCTGCCTCTTCGAGGTTTGGACTTTTATTCTTTTGTGCGTGTGTTAACCGTTAGGCCACATTCCTCAACCTTTTGTTCGTAAAGTGAGGATTGAACAATAACCAGCTATTTAAGCTGGACTGGTGCGTCGTGGGAAACGAGTATACAGATAAGTGAAATCTACCTTTTTGATACATTTACGGCTTTTTCCCGTCTGCGCGGGTGCTGACCCCGTGCATTGACGGTGTCGATGGCTTCCTCCCCGGATGGCCAAATGGAGATCGAGTCGACTCCTAAGGCTCTCCCCCGACCCAAACAATATCCAGAGCTCTCGACCGGTCCCTTTGTGGTCTTCTTTCGGCCCAAAACAAAATCGCTGAATCTATTACAGATTTCAAAAGACCTGACGGAACGGTTCTCGGCTGTGATCGAAATAAAAAAGGTCCGCTCAGACAGGCTGAGGGTCGTGCTGACTAACTCAAAGCAGGCAAACGATATTGCTTGCTGCGAGCACTTTACGAAGGACTATCACGTGTATATTCCAGCTGTAAAAGTACAGTCTGAAGGCGTTGTCACCGATGACAGTTTGACATGCGAGGATCTGCTGCAGTACGGGGTTGGCCGTTTTAGAGACCGCATACTTCAGCCAGTGAAAATACTCGAGTGCAAGCGTTTGCACTCAGTAGTAGTTGCGGGGGATGGTTCAAAAACGTACCCCCAATCAAACTCTTATCGGTTGACCTTCGCTGGTACCGCTTTGCCAAATTACGTCCTCTTGCACAAGGTTCGTCTGCCTGTGCGTCTGTTTGTGCCGCGGGTCATGAATTGCACAAAGTGTAAACAATTGGGTCACACAGCCACCCATTGTAGCAATAAGGCCCGCTGTGGAAAATGCGGGGAGAATCATCTAGATGATTCGTGCAGTAAGAATGCTGAGAAGTGTCCTTACTGTGCAGAGAATCTGCATGATATCTCGGCATGTCCCGCGTACAAACTACGCGGGGATAAACTAAAACGTTCCCTTGCGGGACGATCCGAACGTTCTTTCGCAGAAATGCTAAAGAAAGCTACACCACCAACCTCAACAAACATCTATGCTCACTTGCCTCCTAACGAGGGCGAGGCTGATGACCCACAAGAGGGAACATCTACTAGGGCGCCTAGAAGTTATAGGAAGAGGAGGAACATTTCCTCTCCTAAAGTTCGTTGTAAAGGCCAGAAGGTATCCCTTGACGGGACTCCGAAAGTCACATCTATTGGAAGTGTTGCAACCAAACCGAAGCAATTAGCTCCTGGTCTCGGAGGATTAAACTCAGAGAAGGAGTTCCCAGCACTTCCCGGAACATCAAAAATCCCAAGTGTTCCTCTGTTTCAGTTCGAGAATAATCGCGGCACTGGAATTATCAAACTCTCGGACATTGTGGACTGGATAATAAAAACTTTCAATATAACTGATCCAATTAAAAGTCTTATGTTAGCTTTTCTCCCTACAGTAAGAACATTTTTGAAGCAGTTGACTGCTAAATGGCCCCTCCTTTCAGCGATTGTATCCTTCGATGGCTAACTCATCGAACGAGGTCACGGATTTGATCACTGTTCTACAGTGGAATTGCAGAAGTATCATCCCGAAAATCGATTCCTTCAAAATTTTAATAAATAATTTGAGTTGCGATTCATTTACATTATGTGAAACTTGGTTAACTTCCGACATAGATCTCAACTTCCACGACTTTAATATTATTCGCCTGGATCGAGACACCCCCTATGGAGGAGTGCTTTTGGGGATCAAAAAGCGCTATTCCTTCTACAGAATTAACCTTCCCTCGATAACAGGTATTGAAGTTGTCGCTTGTCAAGTAACAATCAAAGGCAAAGATCTTTGCATAGCTTCCATATATATTCCCCCCAACACCGCGATTGGGCATCGCCGGCTACATGACATCATAGAATCCCTGCCTGCACCGCGACTAGTTTTAGGCGACTTTAACTCTCACGGTACGGAATGGGGTTGCCTTTATGATGATAACCGTTCCTCTTTAATTCACAATATTTGCGACAACTTCAACATGACAATTCTAAACACGGGTGAAATGACACGGATTCCTCCCCCACCAGCGCGCCCAAGCGCATTAGATTTATCCCTTTGCTCGACCTCGCTAAAGTTAGAATGCGCGTGGAAGGTAATCCCTGATCCCCACGGTAGCGACCATCTGCCGATCGTAGTCTCAATCAATAACGGCTCAAGGCCATTGGAAACAATCAATATTTCGTATGACCTCACACGAAATATCGATTGGAAGAGCTATGCTGCCACGATATCCGACAACATCGAATCTACTCAAGAACTTCCTCCGGAGGAAGAGTACAGCTTTTTGGCTGGCTTGATTCTCGACAGCGCGAATCAAGCTCAGACTAAGCCAGTACCCGGCGCGAACATACAAAAACGTTCTCCCAATCCCTGGTGGGATAAAGAGTGCTCAGACGTGTACGCAGAGAAGGCCGCCGCGTTTAAGACCTTCCGGAACGACGGGTTACCCGATAGTTTTCGACAGTACGCGACGTTAGACAAGCGAATGAAGAGTTTGATGAAAGCCAAAAAACGCGGTTATTGGCGCCGGTTCGTCGACGGATTAACGAGAGAAACATCGATGAGTACTCTTTGGGGAACAGCCCGACGTATGCGAAATCGAAACAGTACTAATGAGAGCGTGGAATATTCAAACCGTTGGATATTCGATTTCGCCAAGAAGGTTTGTCCGGATTCCGCCCCGGCACAGAAGATCTACCGCGCCGCGTCCCGTCACGATAACGCGAACGAAACACCTTTTTCGATGGTGGAGTTCTCACTTGCTCTCTTGTCGTGTAACAATAAAGCTCCAGGGCCAGACAGAATCAAATTCAACTTGTTGAAGAATCTGCCAGACTCTGCCAAGAGACGCTTGTTGAACTTATTTAATAAGTTTCTTGAGGCTAACATTGTCCCACACGATTGGAGGCAAGTGAAGGTCATCGCCATCCAAAAACCAGGAAAACCAGCCTCCGACCACAATTCGTATCGACCGATCGCAATGCTATCTTGTATCCGGAAGTTGTTCGAGAAAATGATCCTATCCCGCCTCGACAATTGGGTCGAAGCAAATGGCTTACTGTCAGATACACAGTTTGGCTTTCGCAAAGGCAAAGGGACGAACGATTGTCTTGCGTTGCTCTCAACCGAAATTCAAATGGCCTATGCTAGTAAAGAGCAGATGGCATCAGTGTTCCTAGATATAAAGGGGGCTTTTGATTCAGTTTCTATCAACATTCTTTCAGAGAAGCTGCACCAGCATGGTCTTTCAGCGACTTTAAACAACTTTTTACTAAACTTGTTGTCGGAAAAGCACATGCATTTTTCGCATGGTGACTTATCGACATCACGATTTAGCTACATGGGCCTTCCCCAGGGCTCATGTCTAAGCCCCCTGTTATACAATTTCTACGTCAACGACATTGATGAATGTCTTGACAATTCCTGCACGTTAAGACAACTTGCAGACGATGGCGTGGTGTCTGTTACGGGACCCAAAGCTGTCGATCTACAAGGACCATTACAGAATACCTTGGACAATTTGTCTGCATGGGCTATTAAGCTGGGTATCGAGTTCTCCACGGAGAAAACTGAGCTAGTTGTATTTTCTAGGAAGCGTGAACCAGCACAACTACATCTTCTATTAATGGGTCAAACTATAGCTCAGGTCTTCACAGTAAAATATCTAGGGGTCTGGTTCGACTCGAAAGGTACTTGGGGATGCCATATTCGGTATCTGAAACAGAAATGCCAACAAAGGATCAACTTTCTTCGTACAATAACCGGAACGTGGTGGGGTGCCCACCCAGGAGACCTAATTAGGTTGTATCAAACAACGATACTGTCGGTACTGGAATACGGATGCTTCTGCTTTCGATCCCCCGCGAACATACATTTCATCAAACTCGAAAGAATTCAGTATCGTTGTTTGCGTATCGCCTTAGGGTGCATGCAATCGACCCATACGATGAGTCTCGAAGTCCTGTCGGGCGTTCTCCCGCTGAAAAATCGATTTTGGGAACTCTCATATCGATTGCTCATTCGATGCGATATCTTGAACCCGTTGGTGATTGAAAATTTCGAAAGGCTTGTTGAGCTCAATTCTCAGACCCGTTTTATGTCCCTGTACTTTGACTACATGGCGCAAAATATTAATCCTTCTTCTTACAATCCCAACCGTGTGCATTTCATAAATACTTCTGAATCTACTGTTTTCTTCGACACATCCATGAAAGATGAGATTAGTGGAATTCCGGACCACATACGCCCACAAGTGGTTCCAAATATTTTTTATAATAAATTCCGAGAAGTCGACTGTTCTAAGATGTTTTATACTGACGGATCAAAACTCGAAGGGTCCACTGGCTTCGGTATTTTCAATCAAAAGTTCACCGCCTCCTACAAACTCAGTGACCCTGCTTCAGTTTACGCCGCAGAACTAGCTGCTATTCAGTATACCCTTGGAGTCATTGACACATTACCCGCAGACCATTACTTCATCGTCTCGGATAGTCTGAGTTCTATTGACGCTATTCGCTCGATGAAACATGGAAAGCATTCCTCGTATTTTTTGGGGAAAATACGGGAGCTACTGAGTGCTTTATCTGACAAATCTTTCCAGATAACCTTGGTGTGGGTCCCTTCTCATTGCTCCATTCCGGGCAATGAGAAGGCGGACTCCTTAGCTAAGGCGGGTGCCATTGAAGGTGACGTTTTTGAAAGACCAATTTGCTTCCACGAATTTTTCACTATTACTCATCAGAGAACCCTCGAAAGTTGGCAAACCTCGTGGAGCAATGGGGAGCTAGGAAGGTGGCTACATTCGATAGTCCCTAAGGTATCGACGAAACCTTGGTTCAAGGGGATGGATGTGGGTCGTGACTTCATTCGTGTGATGTCTCGACTCATGGCGAACCATTACACGCTGGATGCACATCTCCGACGTATTGGGCTCGTGGAGAGTGGTATCTGCGCTTGTGGCGACGGTTATCACGATATAGAGCACATAGTCTGGGCGTGCACCGAGTACAGTTTCGCCAGGTCTCGGCTTATGGACACCCTCCGGGCCCGAGGAAGACCACCCAACGTCCCGGTTCGAGATGTGTTGGCAAGCCGCGATGTCCTCTATATGTCCCTTATATACACCTTCATAAAAACCATCAATATCCAACTTTAACTGCCCCTTTTTCCTTATCATTCTCAGAAACGCTCTCTTCCACCTGTACCATACACCCACGATGGTTTGATGCGACTCCAAGGCGACACAAAACATCCCTGTCAAATGAGCCAACAAACACGGGACCTAAAGCACGAACATCACACGCACAACTCGAAATGTAGCCGATCAACATCTGAGCCGCACTACGAAATCGTCTGGAGAAACCCCTGCCATCTTAAGAACGACCACCCGGCGTCCCAGTACATGATTCTTCCTGATGAAGGCCACCCTGATTCTGTAATCCATCCGTTGATCTCCCGAAGTCTGAAACTGAAATAATGTTCTCCCCCTGCCATGTTTGTCCACCCTACTTCCCCTGACTCTTATACACAGAAGTAACACCCCTTCCCCCCCCCCCCCCCAAATATCTTCATGAAGCATATAGCTCTTCTTGCCTTTTCTAGTTTTAACTATTATATTATATGATCTCGTTGAAAATGCCCAACTCTACTACCACATAAAATAACTGTAATTAATGTCTCCGAATCTCTACAAAATTTAATCACGCCCTCTAATTATTTCTACTTTTAAGATAGTCGTATAAATTTTCCCCCTTAGTTAAACATTATTTGCTCCAATAATCTCATTGCTAAAAATGTCAAACCATATTGCCATAAAAACTAAATGACCCCCTAATCTTACGAAAATTATATTACCCCCTTGTGTATATGTATAGCTAATCAATATGTAATCCCCTAGTTTTAAGTAATTTAAAATGTAAAACAAAACAAAATTGGCACCTTTAAGCTAACGCAAACCTGCCTTATCAAATAAACGAATTGAAAAAAAAAAAAAACATCGAGGTTTACTACCAGAATGTTGGTGGCTTAAATTCATCAACGGACAGCTATTTGCTCGCGACCACGGGTTGTTGTTACGACGTTATCGCCTTGACCGAGACGTGGCTCGACGAGCTCCGAGCAAGTGTGGATATCAGTGGAACTTACCGATCGCAATCTGTTCCTGTGTGTTGTGTATTTTCCACCTGACAGAATTCGTGATTCCAGCCTGATCGATGTATGTCTTTCCTCTGTTTCTTTTATCGCCCCGATCGCCGCCCCGTCTGATGATATTGTTATACTGGGCGACTTCAACTTACCTGGCTTGTCGTGGTGCCAGGCAAGTAATGGTTTTCTACGATTGGATATCGAAAAATCTGCGCTTATTAACAATGCCAGTTGTATTTTGGACAACTACAGCATTGCAACTTAATAATGCCACCAATGAGAATGGAGGCACATTGGACCTCTGCTTTGTAAGAGCCCGGGACTACGCTCCGTACTGCTGCACTGCACCGACTCCTTTAGTCAAGCAGGTGCGTTATCATCCCCCACTACGACGTCTCAAGCTCTATCGTCTACGATTTTAAAAACGCTGACTACGACAGCATCGTTAGCACGCTGTTGGATATAAACTGGGGCGAAAATTTTAACAATGACGACGCGAACGAAGCAGCGATGACGTTTTCTAGTATTCTTAACTATCTTATCGACCGCCATGTGCCTAAACGAACAATTAGTACCGATGAACACCCTCCCTGGCAATCAACCGTCCTTAGACGTTTAAAATCTGCCAAACGAGCTGCATTTAAAAAATTCTCAAAGCATAAGACACTTGCATTACGAAATCACTACTTTCAACTCAACCACGAATACAAACAGCAAAGCAGACGCGCCTTTTTTAGACACCAACGAAACGTCGAGCGTCAACTGAAATCCAAGCCCAAGTCGTTCTGGAAGTATGTTAACGAGCAGCGAAAAGAATCCGGTTTGCCATCTTGTATGTCGTTTAATGGAGTTTTAGGCACTGACACTAAGGAAATTTGCCAACTGTTCTCCGACAAATTTTCAAGCGTTTTTTCCAACGAGCGCCTGCCACCACAACAAGTCGCTGCCGCCGCCAATTTGACTCCTTCTCTAGGACGAACCATCAACCGAATTTGTGTCGATAATGCTGCCATTCTTGCAGCAAAAGCCAAACTGAAAGCATCTTGTTCCCCGGGTCCAGATGGTGTCCCTCGATTTTTGTCAAAAAGTGCATCAGCGGGCTTCTTGAACTACGTCGGCGAGTCTTCGAGCTATCACTCACTACAGGTACATTCCCTTCCTGCTGGAAAGCAGCGCACATGTTTCCAGTTCATAAAAAAGGAAACAAATCGAACATTGACTATTATCGGGGAATCTCGTGTTTAAGTGCCGTATCAAAACTGTTCGAGCTGGTTGTGTTAGTTGTGTTTTTTTTCACTTCAATCACTACATTGCAGATGACCAATACGGTTTCATGCCTAAACGATCGACATCGACAAACCTGCTCTCGTTCATAACATATGTAATGGAT
Source organism: Topomyia yanbarensis (assembly GCF_030247195.1). Taxonomy (NCBI): domain Eukaryota; kingdom Metazoa; phylum Arthropoda; class Insecta; order Diptera; family Culicidae; genus Topomyia; species Topomyia yanbarensis. The sequence continues at coordinate 112,464,972 of NC_080672.1, read as the reverse complement.
GGATTCGCTGACGGATTGCAAACCGATGCTATTTACATGGATCTATCTGCGGCCTTCGACAAAATCAACCATGACATCGCAATAGCGAAGCTGCACAAACTCGGGATTCATGGACAACTTCTGCGCTGGTTTCGTTCCTACCTCGACGGAATTCAACTCTAAATCAGCATTCAAGACTGTCTATCTGCACCATTCTTCGCTACATCCGGCATCCCACAAGGAAGCCATCTCGGTCCAGTAATATTTCTTCTCTACTTTAATGACGTCAATATCACATTACAAAGACCCCGCCTTTCTTTCGCCGACGACATGAACATTTTTCAACAAATACGGGATAAAACCGATGCCGAGCTTCTTCAGAGGGAATTGGACAGCTATAGTACGTGGTGTGATCTAAACAGAATGGTTTTAAACCCGAGCAAATGCTCCATCGTTACGTTCACGCGGAAACGCCATCCGACTCAGTTTAACTACCATTTCTTCGGCTCGAGTATTCCAAGACACTCTCACATCAAAGATCTCGGAGTCATGATTTCGGCACTAACATTCAAACCACATACTTCATACATCGTGGATAAGACCTCACGACAACTTGGGTTCATCTTCCGAATAGCGAAAAACTTCAGGGACGTATATTGTCTTAAATCGCTTTACTGTGCGTTGGTCCGCTCAACGTTAGAATATTGTTCGGCTGTTTGGAATTCGTACTACCAGAACGGGATTGACAGAATCGAGGCTGTTCAACGCAGGTTCATACGCTTCGCCCTTCGGCATCTCCCATGGCGAAACAGATTTCAGCTGCCGAGCTATGAAAACCGTTGCAAGCTAGTACACCTCGATACACTCAGCATTCGGAGGGACTACTCTCGAGCCTTGTTCGTCTCGGACTTACTCTCTGCCAGAGTGGATTGCCCTACAATCGTCGGACGTCTGGATCTTCAAGCCCGCGTTCGAGCTCTACGTAATAACTCTCTTCTGCGAGTTCCGTTCAGGAGAACCAACTATGGTTGCCAGAGCGCTGTTACCGGACTCCAGCAAATTTTTAACAGTGTGGCGACGGCCTTTGACTTCAACCGGACGCGGAATGCGATAAAAGCGAAAATGTTGGCAATTTTAAAATGTAATTAGTTCAAGAAACCACCATTGGGGCCAAGGGGCCTGTTGGTGAAGGTAATAAACAAAAACATAAAAACACACACACACATATGTACACATACAGACATTTGCCGAACTCGACGAACCGAGTCGAATGGAATAAGAGACTCAGCCCTCCGGTTAAAAAGTCGGTTTTCAGAGTGATTGCATAGCCTTTCTATAGGAGAAATGCAAAAATTGTTGGCGAAGGAAAAGATTTTTAAATTTGATTCTTTAAAGTGGTTTTTATAGCACTGACAGGGGCTAATTTGTGTGTCAAAGAAAATATTCTCCGGGGGAGATATTTTTGTTTCATTTGGTCCTGGTTACTTGCACAAAGCTGCACAAATTAATCCACGAATCGAATGCTAATAATCACCTTCTCTCTCGGTGTTGACATACATCTTATAAGATTGGTGGACTTGCTGAAACCAACTGAAATCACAATTCTCTCTCAAAAACTGCATGATAGAATGATGATCTTGACTCATAACTTGCTACGTATGCATGTGCATACATTCTTGATAACATAGTTTTCTGCATATCGCTGCTAGTCACATTACGTACATTTTTTACGCAGAAGTTTTGCGAGTTCTTTTTCGTCTAATGATGAATATAATAGAATATTAAAATTGAAGCTTGCTTGAAATGTAATTAGTGAACCAGACTCTTATGGTTAAGTGAGTCCGAGACATACGTTTATATCTTCGTAAATTAAATACATGCTCTAACATTGCTGAATTCATCTCTGGATGAGAAAGTTATAGGTTGATAGTCATTGATCTATAGTTCGGTTTTGAATCACTACGAAATAAAATATATTCCCATCCCTAAAACGGATAGTTGGGTAAAATGTAAAATTTAACCGTTTCGTTTTGCTTAAATAATCAAAGGAAAAAAACATGCATATGGTTTTTTCTTTGTTATATCAAATCCACCGATCTCAAATTGCAACTGTGTGTTGTATGTAACCCGTATGTATTAAAAGTTCTACCATGCACAAGAGTTTAGGGATTATACCTAATAAACCCAAAAATCTATCCTCTATTGTATTTCAAACTGTTGAATTATGTACCCTACCCATGATTAGTGGGAGAGAAGATAATACGACAACGCTATTCCCTAAACAACCCTTATGTAGCGGTAGAGTCGAACCACACCAATTAGGACCCTTTGATATTCCGGATAGGATTTAGATACTGGAACAACAAATTATAAAAGTTTCAACTGCTAAATCAAAATGAGACAAGCACACATTAGTAACAAATGTTGAATGATACTTTTCGGACAGTCGATGTCTGTCAAGCCCGCAACAACAACATAATTAACAAAGTCACTCACCTGGAAAAATTGGTCGCAAACTGGTTGTAGATGAAAACTTTGTGATGAAACGGCCGCGCCAGCCCCTTGTTGGCTAGCCGTATCAGATCAGTCTTGTTGCGGGGAAAGCGAACCCGTTCGTCCAGCTCGTACGTGGGCACTACGAACGCCATCTGCTGGCCGCCGTGGTGCGGTTTCCGATTTCTCAGAAATTTGTCTAGGTGTTCGGCAAAATTTACACTAGGAATAATGTCGACATCGGTCAGGAATACGTACATATTTTGGCAACCTTTTCGAGCAACGTTCCGCAGATGGTTCTGCGGGTAAGGGTTTTTAATACGCCACTTATTGGTGTCAGCTTTGCGCAGTTTGATCAGATCGTTTAACGTTGCTTCTGGTTTGGCACAATCGAACTTGGTGAAGTCACCCACATGTACGCTCTTCAGGTGGGTCGGGGTTCGGTCCTTGGGCAGGGCCAAATGAAAGCTGACCCGCTCACGAATCGTTTTGAAGCAATTTCTCAGATAGGATAGATAAATTTGCAGTAGATATAGTTCATCGTTTCCGGCTGCAAAAATTGCAGCGGAAATGGGACCGGACCAGTGATGCGACACCTGAACCAATGAGTAGATTTTTTCCAGTGAACTTTGCGTCGCCAAGCAGACACTGTACTTCTCCCCCAGTTCCGGATATTTTTCGCCGATCACAGCGAAATCGAAGAACTTGTACAGTCTTCTCGAGTCCCACCGTCCCAGCCGTAGGTCCAGTCCGGAGAATACCGCTTTGTCGGTATTGTTGGTGAGCGATTCGGCCAGAACATACTCGAGGCAGGTGGCCGGTGTGAGGATCGGGGCTCGTGGAACCAGCGAAGCACCGTCATCGACATTGGCACTGTACTGACTGTTGCAGTCGCCGTTATGTAGCAGCCGTACGGTCAGGAACACATTAGACAATGTCAGTGCCAGAACGCTTGCTATACTCAGATTCCAGAGGCGGCATGTCTGCGGGAGAATGGAACGATAAAATTCTTATTAACACTATGGCTGTAGGAATGTTTGCTGAACAGAAACATACAGTAACAATTATAGTATTAAACAACGCACCTTGCAAAAATGCTGTTTTAGATAAATAAGAAGATAGGGATTTCGAAGAGTTCTTTTCAAGGGGTTACACCACTATAGAATTAATAAAAATGAAAAAAAAAAAATATTGGTCTAAAACATGCTTTAGATTTTTGGAAATGATATACCAAAAAGGCGACAATAATAAATAAATGTTCAAATTTTCAATTCTGTCGCAACTTCTTTTATATACAGGATCTGGCACTCGAAGTGTAACCAATTGAAAAGGGCCATAAAGTTGGTTCGGAGAATTATTTTTATTAACTTCAAAGTACATAATATGAGAAAATAATTCAAAATTCAGAATCAATTCAATTTTCCTTGCCTATGTCTTTGAGGAGGTCAAAAACGAGTTGTAATATGACATGTCGGTATTTTAACCCACTCACGGAGACTGAATTTCTTCAGCGTCGCGTATTTTACTTAGGATCTTGCAGTCCAAAATGACCTAAACAGAATTATACGGTCGATTCGCGTCTGGTGAATTCGAGAGCTTGGTCGAAATTAAGTTTGGAACATTGGTTTTCTGCCATTCTTGGTGCACTTGCGCTTTGTGAGACCCGAGTCTTGTCGAAACGTCCATGGTCTGCGACGAAAATGTTTGTCTGCCCACGGCTTCGAAGCAGCCTCCAGAACACCTTCTAGATAATATTCGCATTTACTTTGACGCCAGGGTCTAACAAATTATTTGTGGCAGGTGCTGCCTCCTAGTGACCAACTGATGTCTGAAATTCTCGTATGAATGCGCGGTCAAGAAAACTTTATCGTTTTGAGAGTTTACGAATTGTTTAATTTGAATACTTTTTTTCGCCAGAAAACACGATGTTCGGAATTTGACCGCTTTCGGTCAACGAAGCAACTCCTTCGCTCTCTCAAGTCTAGAATTTAGAATTTGTATCTTCAGTTCATTTTTCAATATTAGTCGATTGCTGAGGTGAGTTATTTAAAGTTCGTTAGCCATTTGATTGGCACTTCGTCTTGAATTTCACTCAAGTCGCTTTTCGAACCATCTCACGTGACGTTGCAGTCTTTTGATGACCACCTCCATGGCGCACAGTGATCACCTTCCATACAAAAGTCGGACAAAACCTCAAAAGTGGCCCGAATTTGATGAAAACTTCACATTACGGTAATTTTGTGACGTTGAATTCATATTTGATATTTATTTTTTGTTTTTTAAATCCTCAAAATTTTGGCGCTTAGGATGGTTCGAAAATTCAACATTTACGAATATAAAGTGCACTATTTCCGAAAATTCATTTTCAAAAAATTAGGTTCGGTAAATTTTTTAGCAGAATACACATTTTTTCAAATGTTGATAATGATAAGACACATCTATAAATTATATTGCGAACCCTGGGTAGTCAAAGGCTACCATGCGTCTCCTTCAGACGTATCATGAAAATCACCTTTTTTCATACCTCGGGGCAGAAAGGGGCAAAACAAGATATTCATTTTCGGAAAGTACACTAATTTTCAAGTATAATGAACAACAAGCGATCTTTCGGAACCGTTTCAAAAAAAAGTACAGCAACTTTGAACATTAAACTATTGCTCGATTTATTATTTGTTTTTCATGTCTGAACGAAAAGAAAGGCGTGTATCGACTAAATCGAATGGCAGCTATAAGTCCAGCGAATAACCTTTCAAATGAAATCAGTTTGACCCCAATCGGAATCGTAACTAACAAGATATAGTCATTTGAATAACTTAGGTTTGAAAAGAGTTTTTCTCAAAATTCATCATCTATTTCACCTTTAAAGTTCTCTAAAAAACTGAACTCTCGTCTTCGGGACTTAATATTTTGAGAAGACTCTATTCAACCTGTTAAGAAACAGAAAAAAAGTTAAATCACGAATAATCTAAAATAAAATTTTGAGGTTTTGTCCGGCTAGGCGACACTGTATGGCGTTTTGCGATACTACCGGTATTTTTTCATCGAGTTGTGTGTGTGTGTTTTTAAAATAAGTTACAAAAAGCTTCAAAAGCCTGTCTTGTAGTGTATTGGCACTGTGTGGCACTGACGATTCACGTTCGTGCCTAACCACTAAAACAAACCTTACTCTTTACGCCCTTCTTCCCCACGGAGCTATGTCAAGGTACTACTTCGGAGGTGGGGGGATTTGTTGTGCTTTCGTCGCATCTCTTTCTTCTGCTCTATCTCGGAGCCTCACTTGGTTCATGAAATGGCTCGACCTTTGAGCTTTAATATAACTCTCGACTCTTCTCTTGCTTCAGGGCTCCATCCATTACATCGCCGTTTAGCTCACGTCCCCGTGATTCGTCGAGGTGCTGATTCTTTGAGTCGTTTCGTTCCTGTTTGCATAAGCATAAGCAGAAAAGCATAAGCATAAGAGATCGCCCATAGTTGCTACTCCGTTATTGACCAGAACCGAATTAGGTTGCAAAATGTTCATTGGAACAACATGCTTGGGAATAACATGATGAGCCACATTGTACAATCTATTCTGATCCCTGCATGCTGATCAATACCAACGCCGGCTACGTCCGAATGCAGATCTTCTGGGAAAGGAAGGAATGTTAGTCCGATACATGTTGCTACTAGAGATCGAGGAATCCTCTGCATCTCCACATGTATCACGGGAAGGGGAGAGTTGTTAGTAAATGTGTCAATAGCGTTATCATGTAATAATTGCTCTGGGCAGCCGACTGCCGAGAATTTGGGAAATTTATTTGTTGTATTAATACGATTAGAAAAATGAGCTCCTTGAACTCCAGATAGCCGGCTATAAGGAGCACTGCTTATATTTTTAATAACATTCAATCACGCGACGAATTTGTTCGTGGTTTCTATCGTGTCGGTGCTGATTTTACCCGGCGATCGTTTGAATAAAATGCGGAAGGGTACAGGGTCCAGGACTCGCTCCAAGCAAGCAATCCGACCTGCAAAGCACTAGGTAGTAGTTTATTTAGTCCTCGAGAACACGATCGCTCGAAAAAGATGATCCTGTTTAGTTTCCGGTTCCTTCCAAACTCTGGGCAGCCGGCCACCGAGAGTATCCCACGTTTACCAAACAAAAGCAATTCCAACCCCACACACCCGACCGTGGGAGTACCGCCTAGAAAAGCCAATCCTATCCGCGTAATGGGCCGGATCACTATCTATTGCGACATTGTTTAGACTAATTTTGCAATTCCTTCCCTACGATATATTTTTGGGTTGCTAACTACCGAGTGATAACACTTTATACAGACAGAGCCATGCTAGCTCGAGATGTTATAAATCTACGAAAGTATTTCCTATTTTCCTCATTGGATTGTTTGTGAAATACACGTATACGAACGATTATATCGAACATTGAAGGGAAATACAGAGGATAGCCAACCCGATGCACGGGCCTGTTACCAATAACGGAACCTGAAATCAGATTCACCAAAACAGACGCGGCGAACCCTCAGTACGCATCGACCTGCGATCATCGACACCAGTCAAATCAAAGTCCCATTGGATCCAACCCCCGATCAACAATTCGTCTTTACGGTATTGTCTTCCCGGCCAGATCCGCTCGCACCCCCTCACTCTGCCACCACCAGCAGAAGGCCAACAGCACCCAGTCGTCGCCTGTCCAAGGACCAAACGTTTTCAATAGAGCCATACTCGCGTGGGGGCATAAGATAGAATTGAACGCTAACCAATGAACATGACAGAAAAACACTTATTCTTCGTGCGGACATAACTGAAGGTAATTGCCCCGATCCCTCTCGCGAATTGTCAATTCTCAAACATTATACATGATTGAAGTCATCATTCCACTTAAATAAGGCCATGTGTTTTCCCTAAGCACATTGAATGCTCTGTGGATCAGTTCCCCCGTTGGTAAAACAAACCCCAAACAAACATAGAAATTAGTTTGCTCACTCCAAACAAAAGTTGGCCGACCGGCGGATACGTGTTCCCTTACAGTCCCATCACATCAACGAACGCCCAAAATTTACATGCGACAAAATATCTGCAATCCCGAATATAAAAGAATCAAAACCTCTACTCATTTGCAATAAAATAAGAAAGCAAAAAAAAACAGTTGAATATCCAAGGCGGCCCATTTTCAAAGATAGTACCGCCGATGAAACACCCAATAAAAAAAAATAGGTGACAAGGGACGCGGACGAAATTAGCTGAGCACCGATCGGATGGTTTACCACCTATTTTTCGGGTGAAGATTTTTGGGGCGACACCTGGTAGTCGCAAGTCGCTGGTGAAACACCAATTATTTGATTATGCCAAGTTTTCTTATCGCCGTATCTTCTCACTTTTCGGACCGAACTCTATTCTCCGAAAAACCATTTTTCACTATTTTTGGAATGTACACTGTGTTGCTAGACGTTTTCTATGCACTTTTACTGTCCTTGCATCGGGAATCGACGACCCGTAATGCGAGGAAAAGATTTTTTTTCATTTGCCGAAATTAGATTTTCACACTGTCACCACTCGCGTCAGTCGAAAAATGCTTTTATAAGCCACTTCACTTTATATTATCGTTCAATTGCACCGTTATTCACACTTTCGATAACCGGAAGGCAGTAAACTGTGCCGTAAATGATTAAAATTAACCGACGCGAAGGGAGCTCTACGAGAGTCAACCGCTCGCGACGAAGATGCACACTCGAATCGCTCTTTGAGTCGTTTAGTTCCTGTTTGAGTGATTTATCCACCTCCCAGCCTTCTCACGATCTATTTGGATAGTCCTAGATGATGAACTCATCCTACTCCAACCGATAGTTTCCCGACGGAGGAATTTCTCCCGACACCGATACCCGCCAATTTAGCTCTCAGTTTTATCGAGATCAACTCGGATATTAAGCTACTCCGACTAAGAGTTCCCCGGCAACGGAATTTCTCTCGGTACCGGTGTTTGTTTCGCGAGCCAATAAGCTTCCCTTTTCGTCACGATTCTGTCGGGTAGTCCACGACGACGAATCTACCCTACCGAGAATTTTCCGGCGGTAGATAGCTCCCGATACCGATGTTCGTTTCCGTGGGACATTTAGCTCCCTATTTAGTCCCGATCTACTCGATGTAGTTCCTGGCGAGCCAGCCAGTAGGTGCTCAGGTCCATCCAGCGATTCCGGTGAAGTCTGACGTTCGGTTCGCAGGCATCACGAAGCCCCGAACCCGGTTCTACGTCGCGTACTACTCAACTGGTCTCCGGCGGTGGACCTAGTCTACACCGTCGGAGAGTTCCCCGGCGGCGGAATGCCTCCCGGAATCCGATTTGTGCCTTCACGGCGGCGTTCTAGCCAATGGCGCTGCTTTTCTGGTCTCTTCGCCACTTCCTCTGTAGCTCGGAGAGTATACTCGTGTTGACAGCGTTCCAGATATTCTCAGTGTGGACCATCTCGACGATATTGTCCACTGTTGCATCAGGCATACACCTTCGGGTTTCTTCAAATCTAGGGCATTCGAAAATTCCGTATTCCGGTGGTTCTCACACGTCCACACACTTCGGGCAAATGGGTGACCAAGCATGTCCAAACCGATGCAGGTACTTCCGGAAGCATCCGTGCCCGGACAAAAACTACTTCAAATGGAAGTTCATCTCTCCATGCTTCCTATGCATCCATACCGATACATTTGGGATGAGTCGGTGAGTCCTCCTTCCTTTCTCCGCGTTGTCCCACATTTCCTGCCACTTAGCCAACAAGTCCGCGTGGACCAGTTTCCTTTCATTACGTGCATGTTTCCGCTGGTACCATTCCACGTCCTCAGTCAGAGTGATACAGATGCGAATCATCTCGGTAATTACGCATACCGTCTCCGACGATATCGTGCTGTACGCACTCGCGACATGAACAGCCATTAGGCGAAAGGTACTTGTCAACTTCGTTCGGTTCCGTTTTGAGTCGCTGACCAGCACTACCTCGGTCTTGTGGTGAGTCAGCTGCAACTTGACATAAGCCAGGAGCGGACCCAGAAAAACATCGGAGGGGGTCCAAAATTTCAATTTTCAAATGCTAATTGTACAATACGTAATGTGTAATACCCTCATTTAATTAAAATCAGTTTTGGTGGTCTAATCTGGGGTGACATTGCGCATCTCGAAACGAAACGTTTATTGTATGCAAGATTGTATGAAAAAGTCGATTCGAAATGGTTCTATAATGTCGCCCCTGGTTTAGAATGATTTTCAATTTAAAACGAATTTAAAATAGAAACAATTTTAAAATTTGTCAAGAAGTTAACAATTTGGGGGGGGGGGTCCGGACCCCCAAGACCAGGTTTGCCTATTATCTCTGCCGTTAACATCTCCACCTCCTCAAGGGTCTCGCTGGTTATCATCAGGACAACATCATCTGCAAAGACGATCTCAATTGCCCTGGGTAGTTCCACGGCTAACACCCCGTTGTACATTACATTCCAAAGCGTTGGGACGAGTATGGAGCCCTGAGGTATATTTGTTTCGTAGACCACTACTCTGTTCTGGAAGTAACTTTTCAGAATCTTGCACAAGACCCTCCACGATAATTTTCAGTTTGACGGCGCACATTTCGACTGTCGTCATTGGACCCTTGATCCTGGCCAAAACGACACGGTAAGCTTTACCCCAAGGGTCAACGTCCACTTCTCTACACAGCTCCTTGTAGCAGGTGGACTTGCTTTGCACTATCTCGTGTTTAAAAGCGGCCCAGGCCGCCCGGAATGTTACCTTACGAAGGATGTTGAGCCTTTCGTTCCACCAGTACGCCGGATGCCGGTAGTTCGTCGGCTCCATTTTCCTCGGCATTGTTACATCACATGCCCTCGTTACTCTTTTCGACAGCTCATCGGCGCTCGGTATTGGAGTGACGCTGTCAACACGAAGTGCTTCCACAAAAAGGTCCTTGTCGAAGTCTTTCATTTTCCACTTTTGCTCGCCAGTTCCGCGTTACAGTACAATTTCGTCGAGCAATGGTGTAGTGGATCGCCTGGTCTTTAGATGTGTATTGCTCACTAACTCGCCATTTCATGTTATCCGACAGCGAAGAACTGAAAAATGTTATGTCGATGATGGATTCCCAGCCGTCTTTACGGAATGTGCTAGCGGAACCTTCATTGCACAGCTTTACGTCCAGCTTCGCCAGGGCTTCCAACAAGCTGTAACCTCTTGGGTTGGTCACTCTGCTACCCCACTACATGGCCCAAGCGTTAAGGTCCCCTCCTATAACAACCGGCGTTCGTCCAACTAACAAGTCGGATAGTGCGTCCAGCATCCGATTGTACTGCTCTGGTGTCTATCTTGGGGGAGCATAACAGTTACAGACAAATACGCCGCCAATCCTGCCGATCACGAAGCCTTCGTGAGTATTATCCACCATCTCTTGTACAGGAAAACCGCCCAATACTTGGATTGCTGCCATCCCGGCACTATCCACCACCCAGTTACAGTTATCGGAAGGAGTACGATGTGACTCTACAATCATTGCAACGTCGCACTTCATTTCTGTTGTTGACTGCCACAACAGTTGCAGTGCAATGTCGCAGTTCAGTTCCCTTGTGCCATTTAGAACCACTTCCTCGTTGAGCTTCCGACTTGTTCGCGAACTAATCGGTGTAGTCCCCTACGATGGATCTAGCCTACTCCGACGAAGAGTTCCCCGGCGGAAGAAGTTCGAAAGCGAACCAATCAGCCGGGAGCCGAGGTCAGTTCGGCGAATCCTGTAGAGTAGGGCGTCCGATTTGCTGGAGCCCCCGGTGCAACTGGAGGTATCTCGTCGCGATCTACGCAGTCTAGTTCCCGGCGGTAAATCTGACTGTACGCTGACGAAGAGTTCCCGGCGTAAGAAGTTCTCCCGATTCTTCTTTGTTTTCAGTACCACAACTTCTTGAGCCCTTTGGCTCCGTGACCGGTGCCATTTAGCGCCACAACTCCTTTAAGCCCTTTAGTTCTCTTCTTGTGCCATTTAGCACTACTTCCTTGATGAGCCATTCAGCTCCTCGACTTGTTCGCGAACTACTCGTTCTAGTCCCCGACGATGGACCTGACCTAATCCGACGGAGAGTTCCCCGGCGAGAGAAGTTCTTACGAAACCAAGCCAATCAGCTAGGTTCCGCAAATTCGGTGAAGCTGGGCGTCCGGTTCACTGGTGCCCCGATGACACGCGACTGGTGGTGTCTCGTCGCGGTCTACTCAGTCTAGTCCTCAGCGGTGAATCTAGCTTTTGCTGACAGAGAGTTCCATGGCGATAAAAGTTCTCCTAATACCGATTTGGTTTTCACTATATTTCTATCAGAACAACCGGTAGCGTTTCAACGATTCAATCTCGGTGCTCTGTTGCAGCTCCCTGGCGGTGATTGCTCTCCCGAAACCGTTGCTCGATGTTCATCACACCGTTCACACCGTTCCGGTCATGATCCACATCATAACTCTGTTTACTGCATTCCATGTCTTTACGTCGCTTGTCATTCGGTAGGCTACATTATCCGGGTTGATGTCCGATCCTCCTGTTTTAAGTAGCTTCCTGCACGTCGCTTCGAACCTCGGATATTCAAAGACCACACGCTCCGGTGTCTCCTAGACGTTCGTACACTATTTCCGGTTTTCCCCCGTTCATCCAGCTCTCGATCGCATCTATTGTCTCCGTCACCGACACCTTCATTTCTTCATGTGTCACCGTTAGTGAAACGTCGTCCACGATACCCACGCTTTTCACATTACCGGGCAACTGCAGTGTTAATACCCAATCGTACATCCCGTTTTAAAGAGTTGGAACGAGAATGGAACGCCCGCAGCGACTTGCATTGCCTTCTGCCCTTTGTTCGGCTTGTACGGTACTTTACTCTGGAAGGGGCTCTTTAGGATCTGGCTCATTCTTCTGTACAGTGCTGCGGCATTGGCTTATACAAGGCTGGTTGGCCGGTGACTTCCCTGACTTTGGCAGCAAAATCAGCTTCAGTACCTTCCACATTTCGGGGAAATTGCCATCATCTAAAGACCTCAGCAGCCAGAATCGCAGTTTTCAGCGCCATGGTTGGTATCCCATCCGAACGAGGGTTTTTCTTTGATTTTAGTCACATCGACGCTTCTAACTAACTAACTAACTAACGACGAGCTGTTAGTCGCTTGCCACTCGGCTGTGTTAGCTCCTTCTTCTTCGCCGTAGGGTGTCGGTGACCAGGTAGTTGAATCGTGCTTCGGGAGGAGACCGTCAACGATTATCTTTAGCTTACACGGGCATATTGCAGCTGGCGTCGACGGGCCCCTTACCTTCGTTATGACGACTCAGTACGCGTCCCCCAGGGATTGGCATCTACTTCTCAGCACAGCTACTTATGGCAAACTGGCTCGCTAAGCTTGATCTCCCGTTTTAAAGAGTCCCTACCTTTTCGAAACTTCGCTTGCGCTCCTCTCTCACTTTTCGATCTTGCTTTATGAGCCCGCCTTGTGGCTCTTAGACAAGCAGCGTGTAGCGTACTGAACTACTCATTGAATCAGTAAGCTGCACGCCGTGTACTGTATGGCTCCAGTTTTCATGGCATTGTAACGTCACAAGCCGTCACAATTCTTATTGTTAGATCAGCCGCATCAACATACCTGATTCCGCTATTCGCCAATTTTTCAAATTTTTTAAAAAAATTTCGGGTCAGGGGGGTTTGTTTCCAAAGCGCCCCCCCCCCTCCCCCACTACTTTTACCTCTCCCGAGAAGGCTTCCGTTTTTCTTTCATCTATTGTTCCTTTTTTTGTTTATTTGTATATGAAGCATTCATCTGACATATATTGTCTTAATGAATAAAAAACTTAAAACTAATTGTCACGAACAACATTAAAAAGGTCAAGTAGTCGCTGATGAAAGACCTTGGACGACACATTAAAATTGAATAGTTCTGCAATTTCGTTGAACCTCGTGCAAGCAAATCGAAGCGGATCATGCTGACCATATTGCGTGTTGCGTGGTTCCAGGAACAGCAGATTACGGCGACGAAGAGGTCTCTCAGGAGCGTACACATTGAGCTGAGTCAACAAAGCAGGGCAGTCGATGTCGCCCGTGAGTAGTTTTGCGACAAATGATGCTTGTGAAGTGATCCGTCTTATGTGCAGTGGCTCGATTCTTAGCAACCGACAGCGGTCCTCGTATGGCGGTAAATTGATTGGGTCACGCCACGGCAGAAACCGCAGAGCGTACCTTATAAATTTACGTTGAACTCTCTCAAACCTCGCGATCCAATTAGCATGGTAAGGACACCATACAACAGCGTTATATTCCAGCAATGAGCGTACAAGTGAACAGTACAATGATCGTAAGCATAGAGGGTCTCGAAATTCTGCTGCAATTTTGAAGATAAACCCCAATTGTCGGTTTGCTTTTGACAGGATATCGTCGTAGTGAAGTCTAAAAGTCATTTCACGGTCCAGAGTGACGCCAAGATCTTTAATGTGCTCTACTCGTGTAAGAGGGCTTGCGCCAGCTTCGTAATCGTACACGATTGGCGAACTTTTCCGATGGAAAGAAATAATGCGCATTTTGCGATACTTAAACACATAAAGTTCTTTTTGCACCATACCTCGAACATATGCATATATTCTGTAGCTCCAAGCAGTCTGAAAGGCACTTGTTGATTTTGAAAATTTTCGTGTCATCCGCATAAAAGAAGCGACAGCCCGGTGGAAGCAGCGTAGATACGTCGTTTATAAAAAGCGAGAACAGCAACGGACCGAGGTTACTACCTTGTGGAACTCCGGATAGGTTTGAGAAAGATTCTGATGTTGTCGATCCAATTTGAACTTGTACAGAACGGTTCGTCAAGTATGACCTGAACCAAGCCACAGCCATCACTGATATACCGAGCAGTTCCAGTTTTTTAAGGAGAATCCCATGATCCACTCGATCAAATGCCGCCTTCAGATCGATGTACGTCGCATCGATTTGCCATCCTGAATCCATAGTCCGTAGGCAGTTCGAGGTAAACTGCATAAGATTAGTAGATACTGAGCGTTTTGGAAAAAAAACCATGCTGTTCACTATCTATATAACTCTTACAGCGAACGAACAGAGTGTCGTTCACAATTATTTCGAACAATTTTGAGCAGGCGCACAGAGAAGTGATTCCTCGGTAATTGGAAATATTACGCTTGTCGCCTTTTTTGAAAACTGGGAACAAGTGGGAAAACTTCCAGCGTGTAGGGAACTCACTTTGCTGAACCGAGAGATTGAACAGCCTAGCCAGTGGATTACAAAGAGCGACTGCATAGCGCTTTAGCACCGACGACGGAATACCATCAGGACAAGCAGCAAACGTTAGATTCAATTTGTGCATAGCAGACGCTACCATGTCTCCTGTTATATCTGGAATATTGAAATCAAATACATCACGAGGCGTCTCACACGTTGCTTCTTCTATCTGGATCGAAGTGGCGGAACAATCGAGGAATACTTGCTGAAAGTGCATCGCAAACAAATTACACTTCTCGCTTTCAGTGCAAGCAGTTGAATTTTCTAAAAACATGGAGCATGGTAAACCAGTTTCGTTTCTTTTTGAGTTGACAAACGACCAAAAAAGTTTTGGATTTCGACGATTCTCACCGGTGCGCTTAACATGACGATTGTACAGAAAATGGTTGTAGTGACGATACCGGTTGCTTGTGACGTTCAATTGTCGTTTAAAATATGGCGACCTGGAACTGCAATACTTTCGAAGAGCAGCAGATTGCGCTCGCTTGAGAGAGCGTAATCTTGGATTCGACCACGGTGGTTTTTGCGGAGGCATTTTAGGCGGAGCTACGTAGGAAACAGCATCCTGCACAGCGGCGCTGAAGTATTCCACTGCTTCATCAATAGTGGTGGCCGATTCAATAAAATCCCAATTGGTGATTAAGAGCGTATCTTTCAATGCGGCATAGTCGGCTCGACGAAAGTCCAGGGAATTCGAGATGGAAGGCTCTTCATAGACAATTTGAGTAGGCAAATTGAATGCAACACTAAGAGCAGGGTGATCAGCATCAAGATCAATCAGGGGCTCAATGGGTGCCGATACTGCAGTGACCGGAAAAGCGATATCATTTGCGAGAACGAGATCCAACAGGCGTTCGTTTCGATTCAATAATGAATTAATTTGGGTGAGCCCATGCAAATTAAACCCATCCAGGAGAGCGCCGTAAGCAGCCGGCATATGCGAAACCAGCGGGTCAATATACGGTGTGTCTCCCTCCGAGATACACCAGTGAAGATTCGACTGGTTATAGTCGCCAAATAGAATAGCAGGAGTGTGGGATTTAAATCGTGATGATATCGAGCCCAAAGATTCTACGTGTTCATTGATACTCACTGCGTCAAATCTTCGGTCGGGGGGGCAACTATAACACCGATACTGAGTGCGTTTTGTGGTATATCAACAACGACCCACAACTGTTCGAGCGTATTGGAGATGGTTGCGGGATCAATATAAGCGTTTAGTGTTGCCGACACTGCTATCAAAACGCCTCCGCCGCGAGTCTTACGGCTGTTCAAAGGGGACCGATCATTCCTAAAAACGGCGTATTGATGACCAAACAGCTGTGCGGAATATTCTTATATTTCTTCCTTTTGTTTTCGTTTCTTCCGCTTCGCCTACTGGCGTCCAATGATGCACCGACCACGGTCTTTTCCAACGTTCCGCTGGACGCTGGAGCCCTCCTCCTCACTCTTCTGCCTTTTCGGGTCCCCTTGCTCACCCGGCGTGTCACTCACTTTTTTCACCGAGCGAGTGACTCTTCGGTGTCACCTCAGTTTCTGTCGTCGCGTGTTCAACGGCTTCCATCAGAACATTTTCGGCTGATTCAGCTCTCATCAAGAGCGCCTTCTGCTCGCGTTCAGTAGCTGTTACGGCCGATTTGATACTCGTTACTAGCTGCTTCAGCTTGTGGGGTACATTGTGCTTGACCTTCACCAGCTCACCAACTCATAGAGCTCGGCGACCTTTTTACTTATAGGGGCTGTGGCAGAATATTTTGCCTGCCCTAACGTTTAGCGCCATACTTTCTTTTGCACCACGGTACCGCGCAGTAGAAATCCGCGTAGTAGGAGTCCGCGTTGGAGGAATCCGCGCAATAGGAGACCCGGCTGTATTAAGTTTGAACTCCATCGCTGCCCAATGTTTTGCGTTCACCTTTGGCAAAATACACTTATAAACATACTCAGAACTGCCATTTAGTCAATTTGTACCAGTGCGACAACTGCGCGAACGGTCTGACGTACTGAAATCATTCCAAATTTCTTACAGTTTATGCAAAATTAATTACTCCAACGACGTACGCAGGATTTTAGTTCTTGAATGATTATTTTTAAATAATCAAAATTATGTCGATTTTTATGTCATTTTCAGCGTTTGTTCACCAAAACGGGCACCATTTCACTAAAAATCAAGATATCCAAAAATCGCACATACGTCGCTTGCTATTATTGTATGTAATCAAAAATAAAAACTTAGTTTTAAGTCAAAAAATACCGAAAGTTCTATGCTATATTTTTTTTTTACCGAGAGTTGATTTCCAGCCGTTGGCACTTGTCAAAACTCTCACCAACGGGAAAATGCTGCATAACCACCATCTTGTGACAATATTTATTGATAATTTGAAAATATTTTTCGTGCTTCATAGTGGTGTAACACATAAACTAAAATAGTCTAACTGATGGATCAATCAGTCCACCCCAGACTGTTCTCCTGGTTTGATTAGTGGCTAGAGGTATTACTACAGACCCGCCTGATCACCTATTCGTCACTAACACAACGAAATAATCGACACAAGATGCTTCCTATTTCAATTTATATTAGGCTATGTTATTCAACTTAAATTAGTTCCGTTTTGTGTCCATAGCGAACAGTTGTAACGAACGTAATTAGTTAGGTTCCTTTCCTTATACTTCAATCGAACTAATCACGTATATTATGCCAGTTGTCCTAAATAAATATTAAAAGAAATAGCACGATAATTTAATCAAGAAAACTTTTAGTAGCCAAATTAGGCCTCTACGTATTTGGGAAGACGCTGTTTTGCTTCTGTACGCGATAAGAGAATGAGTGAAACTTTCAAGAAAATATACCTATATCTGGTAGATATAATGGGATTCGTATTCATAACAGAGAGAGAAAAAACATCTAGTCGAATCAAATAAAGAACCTATAGAGTGGGAAGCTACGGCAAAACAAGTGGATCTTCATTAACAAATAAATCAAGATTTTGTGCTATTTGTTTTACGAAGCACACGGAGCAAGAGAAAAATAGACCTAGACTGGGAGAATATGCTCGTAAAGTTCTTGAAAAGAAGTTGAATGGGAATCATCAAACGACAGAAGATGCGTAATTCTTTTACCCAAGTATTATTATGTCTGAATCTTATGGCCGTCAAATGAAGCAATGTTATAACAATTGTAGCAAATCAGGGTGAATTATGTTCTTATATAATCAACTACCCATGCTGCATGTTTAATTTGAAACCAATCAACTGTTACTGTTACACTCAATCAAACCATCTTCTGCTTCCTCATAGCACCTGAAAGATGCCTATTTTCGAGCTCAAAAGTACGAACTTGTTCGAATGTGTTTTTTTTCCATACTGTAATACGACAAAATTCCTTAACTCATTTGGATGGAAGGACTAATCCTTCGGCCACGGCTAATCAAAATTCAAGCAAACAGTTTGTCAAGGATGAACAAAAACCACAAAAAGATAGTTCCCATTTGTCACCCAGGAAAACAAATCACACCGAATAGCTGTTGGTAAAGTTTTCCAACTTAACTCGGTCTTGGGGTTGCACTCCTGACCGCCCGCCACCCCCCGACCAGACCATAACTATCAGACCGTCCGTCGGAAAAAACAGATTGCCAACGACAGAGTCATGACGGAACTGATCATCGTGGGATTACTCTGGCGCTTGATGAGACAAGGTTGGTTTACATGGTTCAGGATTTGTGTCATTTTTTGTTCTTCTGTGGAAATGAGGTGGGATGATAAAACTAGATGGTTACATTCCTGTTGGCGAGATTGAATACGTATTCGTATAACGCAAGTTGAATTCCAATTAGGGGAACCGGGGGTAAGTCAAACAACTTAAGCGTAATCATTTTTCTAAAATACCAATTTGTGCATAATCCTTGTTTGGACAATACTTAACAAGATATAATTTTCAACGTATTAAAAAATTGGTTTCATTGAAAATTATTGGTTACCATAAAATGGATAGCAATGACATTTTAAAAACACAGCGGATAAGACCGTCATCCTTTTCAACTTACATATTGTCTAATATTTTTATTAAAAATATATCATGTATGTGTGATAAAGTGTAATTATGTATATTTGAGTACATGTGAGGCGAATTTATGATTTCTGGAGTTTCCTCACGTGCCAAAAGGAAGATCATTCGAATGTGTAGTGTTATGAATAATTAGTTAGGGTGCAATTCGAAGGAGTAAGTTCTGCAAGCAGAATATATTCGCAGTTACAAGGATTCATTCACTTAGAAGTGACGCACGCCTCTCAGTAAGCTATCCGCTTTGTGTTATGATTTTTCGGAACTCAGTTGATTAGCAATCCGTCGGTCGGTGAAAATTGTTCTTCAATATCATTTCAGAGTCTCATATTAAATTAAAGTTTTTATTTCATTGTTCGCATTGAATCAAAAATTAACCCAACCATCTAAAGAGCTTGTCGCATTTAACTCGCCCAACAACTGTAGGTCTTACCCCAACCCGCAGTGGTCGGAAACCCCAAAAACGTGAACTCGATTCACTAGAGGCCAAACCATCGAATATATTCACAGGGTGTCCTTGGACGAATTGTTCGTAAGAATATTCCCCAAAACCTGATAAAAATTAAAATGAGGTATGGCTTACTACGATCGAACTAAAAAAATAGCTTTTTATACTGACGAGGTAGAAAGTTGGTGTCTTCGACAAAGTTTTAAAAAAGCTCATGCTGAAGAATTTTGTTGCACAACTTGAACTTGTAGGACTTAAGGTTATCGATTTATGAAGCGTTTTCTTTGGCAACCCTCTTAACTTTAGTTTGTTGCCTTTCTCATATAGAAAGGACATGCAATCGCTGTAAAAATTGGCAACGTAATCCCGGCCCGGAGGGCCGTGTGTCATATCCCATTCGACTCAGTTCGTCTGTATGTGTGTGTATGTATTTTCTAAACTCACTCATTTTTCTCAGAGATGGCTGAACCGAATCGCTCAAACTTAATTTCAAATGAACGGTATAACGCTCCCATAAACCGCTATTAAATTTTTGTCGATTGGACTTCCGGTTCCGGAGTTACGGGTTGAAAAGTGCGACCACACAGAAATTTTTGCCTTTCTCATATAGAAAGGATATGCAATCATTCTAAAAATCGTCAACCTAATCCCGGCCAATTTTTTTGCCGGCATAAGGCTTCTGGAGTTTCACAGGGGCGTAGCTAGGGGTGTATTTTTTACAATGGAGAAGACATTTACGTACTAGCCCAGTACACGTGCTATTAGTAGGTGCCAAGCTACCACACGGGGTGTACTGGGGGCGAGTCGGGCTCGAATGGTGACGCTGCCATTATTACCGACTAAACTCCATTGGGCTCAGCCATCGTTCCCCCAGGGACTACCTCTCGGTATTACTTCTGGGGGATGGCTGTACTTGATGTACTCATTAACTCTCGCTCACGCGTTCATACGTCCTGTATGAGGCTTATTTGGGTGCTCTCTCTATCGCACCTTGATTCACTCTCTAGCACTCCACATGATGCTGACTTTTGTGCTCACCTTTTTCGTTCCTTGCGAGGCTAACTTGTGCGCTCACCTTTTTCATTCCTTGCTAGGCTTACTTTCGTGCTAGCCTCTACCATACCATGTCAGGCTGACTTTTGTTCTCACCCTTCACATACCGTGTGAGACTGACTTGGATGCTCACCCTTTCACTCCTCTGCCACGCCACGAGGCATCGATAGCTAAGTCCCAACATACTACACTACGACCCTCCCATCTTGGCATGAGGCAGTCCACATATACGCCTATACACTCGCTCTTCTGCCTTGCTTCGGGGTGGCTGGGTTTACCCCTTACGCGGTTGCCAGTCGCTGCGCCAAACCTGCCTCAGCATGGACAGACCATTCACTCACTTTTTTGCGCTCGGCCTTTTACGCTTCCAACTAATCAATCACTAGTTAGTCGTGCCCATAGTCTGTTGCTCGGTGCGCTAAATTACCTGTAGCCTGCAAGCAATCTAGGTGGTTGCAGTCGAGACTGCGTTCCACTTCTCCACCGATTGACACATCCGCTGAATAAGGGTATCAGGGGTTGTGTCCCAGCCACAGACGTCAAACATTGCTCTTCTTTCGACGTCGAACCGAGGACATACGAACAGTATGTGTTCGGCAGTTTCGTCTACACCTGGGCAGGCTGGGACCTCCGCGTGCCCGAACCTGTGGAGGTACTGTCGGAAACAGCCATGGCCTGACAGGAATTGTGTCAGATGGAAGTGAACTTCCCCAAGGGGTCTTCCCACCCAGCTCGATATGTTAGGTATCAGCCGGTGGGTCCACCTACCTTTTGAGGAGTTATCCCACTCACGCTGCCATCTGACGACCGAGGTCACCTTGGTGCTCTCCAGTTTCTGTAGGTAACTGGTTACCCTCAGTGCTCTTGACCATGACGGGCCGCCGTACCTGAGGATAGATACGGCAACGCCTGCCAGTAACCTACGTCTACTGGCGCACACCTTTGAGCTGTTGGACATCATTCTCGATAGAGCCGCAACAGCAGTCGACGCTCTCTTGCATGTTTAGTCGACATGGCTGCCGAAGGTCAGCTTGTCGTCTATAATGACTCCGAGAGACTTCAGACTTCGCTGTGAAGTGATCGCGACTTCTCCCACATGGATAACTGCATGTTGTGCCGACTTGCGGTTGTTGACGATAACTACCTCCGTCTTATAATGAGCGAGCTCCAGGCCTCTCGCGCTCATCCATTCCTCCACCGTGCTGATCGCGTGTTCTGCGTTTAGTTCTACCTCAGGAATTGACTCCCCGTAGACCTCCAAGGTTACGTCGTCGGCAAAGCCGACGATCTTGATCCCAGGAGGAAACTTCAGTCTCAGAACCCCGCCATACATGAGGTTCCATAGCACCGGGCCAAGGATCGAGCCCTGCGAGACTCCGGCGGTAATCGGAACCCTTTTCTGACTGGCATCGGTCTCGTATAGCAGTACGCGGTTCTGGAAGTAACTTTCCAGGATCCGGTACAGACCCACCGGTAGGCTAAGCCGGTGTAACGAGAGCGCGATGGCATCCCAGCTTGCGCTGTTGAATACATTCTTCACGTCAAGTGTCACTAACGCTCAGTATCGAATACCTCGCCTTTTCCGTTGGATCGCTATCTCGGCAGTATTTATTACTAAGTTGAGAGCGTCCACTGTGGACTTACCCTTCCGAAAGCCAAACTGGTTGCTTGACAGGCTGTCCGGACCTTCCGCGTACGGGGTTAGCCTGTTGAGGATGATCCTCTCAAACAGTTTGCCAGTCGTGTCGATCAGACAGATTGGTCTGTACGCCGATGGGTCGGCTGGCGGCTTCCCGGGCTTCGGCAACAGCACCAATTTCTGCCTTTTCCATCTATCGGGGAAACGGCACTCGTCAAGGCATCTCTGCATAGCTAGCCTGAACATGTTCGGGTTCGCTATGATCGCTGCCTTGAGAGCGTTGTTTGGAACTCCATCCGGCCCTGGAGCTTTGTTCATTGCTAGGGATTTAGCCACTGCGAGTAGTTCTTCATTCGTCACTGGAGCCACCATTTCGGCCGTGCCCGCACTGTCTCGTAGTGCAGGTGGCCAAGGATTTGTGGCTCGAGACGGGAAGAGTACTTCGATAATCGTTGCCAACCGGTCCGGAGACCGTTCTGGGGGTGAAGAGCCCCCTTTGGTCTTGGCCATCACAATCCTGTAGACGTCACCACACGGATTCGCGTTGGCACTCTCACACAGGTTGTCGAAACACGCTCTCTTGCTGCTTTTAATGGCCTTGTTAAGGGCCAATTTCGCAGCTCGAAACACTTCACAGCGGTTCTCTCTTGCATCCTCGGTGCGAGCTCGTTAGCATCCTACGTCTAGCTCTGAGGCAGGCTGACCGTAGAGCTGCAATCTCGGCACTCCACCAGTATACCGGACATCTGCCGTTTCTTGGCAGTGTTTTTCTCAACATAGTGGCGTCGCACGCGCGTGATAGAACAGCTACCAGCGCATCCCCGCTTAGACTGTCGGTGTTGGCCTCCAGTCCCAGGACCGCGGTGAAAGCTTCGCTGTCGAAGTGATTGGACTTCCACCCGCGTACCTGACAGGGATCTCCCGCCCTCGGATGCTGCACACCATAGTTGATCCTAAAGCGGATTGCTAAATGATCGCTATGGGTGTAACCTTCGTCTACCCTCCATTCCATGCCTGGAGCCAGACTCGGGCTGGCAAATGTAACGTCAATCCACGCCTCCACCCCGTTTCTACGGAATGTACTAGCGGAGCCATTATTAGCTAGCACAGTATCGAGTTTCGCAAGCGCCTCCATTAGCCTGCTATTTGTACAGCGGCTGCCCCAGTCCACTGCGCAAGCGTTAAAGTCTCCCGCTATGACTACCGGTTTCCGGCCCACTAGGTCCGACGAGAGCCTGTCGATCATCTGGTTGAACTGTTCTATTGGCCACCTTGGTGGAGCGTAGCAGCTGCAATAGAACACACCATTGATCTTGGCAATCGCAACACCCTCGGCGGAGGGGTGTATTACCTCCTGAACCGGGAACCGTCCCGTTGTACAGATTGTCACCATTCCAGACCCGTCCGACACCCAATTGCCGTTGCCGGCAGGGATGCTGTACGGGTCTGATAAGAGGGCGACATCTGTCCTCGACTCCGAGACCTACTGCCACAGCAACTGTTGGGCTGCTGCACAATGGTTAAGATTTAGCTGTGTGACGTTCACGGCTTCTTCTTATTTGCCTCATCGAAAGGACACGAAGGGCCGCCCATAACATGTTTATGGGCTTGCTTCTTAGCGGTGCAGATAAGGCACTTGTGCGCCTTAGTGCAACCCCGCTCCTTATGCCCCTCCTCGCCGCAGCGACGACATAGTTTGCTCCTGTCTATGCCCTTGCACTCGTAGGATTTATGACCGGACTCAAGGCACCGATAGCACCTATCCACTGAAGGCGGCTGGGGTATGCTAATTGGGCATACCGACCAGCCGATCTTCAGCTTACCTTTCTCGGTTACCTTTTTGGCATCCGCCTTCAGTAGCCTGAGGTAGGCTACTTGGGTGCCAGAGGGTCCATCTCTAAATCGCACAGAGGCCCGTTCGATTGTGACGTCGCATTGCTCCTTAACGGCTGCGACGACATCTTCTGCGGTCGTGAACTCGTCCAGATGCTTGCACTGGAGAGTCATTTCCGCCCCTAGCGACCTGACTTGGGCGCCTTCACCAAGGACCTCTTGGGCCAAGGCCTTGTACACTGCACTAGATTGTGCGCCTCGCTTCAGAACCAGAAGCATTTCTCCCGCGTTGGTGCGTCTCACGCTACGCACATCTTGCCCAAGGGCCGGCGTATTTGTCCTTGTCGGTTTTTAACCACAAGGCCTCGCCTCTGTCTTTGGCCTTCTTCGCAGGCCGCGGTACCTCCGGTGTCGGTGCCGGCTTCTTCTTGGTGACCAGCGTCCAGGGGTTTGGGCCCCCCTGCCCCGGTCGCGCCGGGTAGCTGGTACCATCGCTCTGCCCAGCGAGGTCACTCTCGACCTCGCTTACCCCGGCCAAACGGCGTTTGGCCTTAACGGTTGCACGCCGTGTGGTGTCGGTGTTTGCACCCTCGCCTGGCGACTTCCTAGGGCGCTTCGCGTTCGACGCCGTCTTACGATTGCCCTTGCCCTTGCTTTTTCCCTTCGAGGGGAACTCGGCCGCCGCTTCGAGCGACATGGCTGCTCCATAGAAGGTGAAGGCCACTGTTTGAGTGCCTGTATCGACCTTCTCTCTTCCCTCCCTCTTGGAGGCCACTGTCTGGGTTTCTCTGTCGGAATTCTCCCGACATTCCACCCTCTTGGCATAAGCCTGCTGTTTCTGTCTTGCGACACGAACAGTTTTCCGGAGTTCCAGGAGACACTGTTTTAACTCCTTGCTTATGTTTTGCTTTGCGCTAGTGAACTCAATTATTGAATCGAGTTGCTCCACCACTTTGCGCATCGCGGATAGTGGCCCGTCCAGTGCGTTGGTAGGGGTATTTCCTACCACTACTGGGGGGTCACTGGTGCTATCAGATGCAGCACTCGTCGCTCCACTACTCTCCCCATGGGGGGGGGACCTCGCCAAACCACCTCTAGCGAAGGGGTTTGGCACCTCTGTTTGTTTGTTTTTGTTTTTATTTGTCTCCATGTTTGAACCCACGAGTAGCGCGAGAATAAATGTCCGCCACGCCAGAGCTCCGCATTAACGTGGTAAGGGACGCTTACTGTGTGGGTTGCCCAGGTACCCCACAGGCTCCGTTAACGATCGAGCATCTTTTTCACCCCCTCGATCACTCATCCCTCGGCACGGGTCGCATCACGCCTGGGAATTGGGGTTATGACCTATCTTGCTTTACGTGGTGACCGCGGCCCAGATCATCACAACCATCCTCTTTTACCAGGGCTTTGGACCTGTAGCTCTGGTTCTCAATAGTTTCGTGTACGTATATTATTACAGACATGCTACTATTGAGATCCGTCATTCGCTAGCGGAGTTTAGCTAGGGGTTTTTTTTTTACAATGGAGAAGACTTTTATGTCCTAGCCCAGTACACGTGCTATTGGTAGGGTCCAATCTACCGCACGGGGTGCACTGG